>NC_140171.1:4555296-4585296 GCF_963971535.1 Notolepis coatsorum
TAGTAGTAGTAGTAGTAGTAGTAATAGTTGTAGTACTTTATAATATATATTAAGTCAAGTTTTCTTAGTAGTTAGTAGTAAGTCTGAATACAAGGATGATGTGGTGTGAGAGTGAGTGTGTATTTATGTGTGTGTGAGTGTGTGCGTGTTGACGTGCGTGTTTGTCTGTCTGTGTGTGTGTGTGTGTGTGTGTGTGTGTGTGTGTGTTCCATCTCGAGGCAGATAACCACAACAGATCAAATATCATTCTGACACAAGGTAAAGGTCGCTGTCTGTCAAAACCGCTGACATCATCGCTGATGCCCCAGTATGAAGAGATGATGAGTCATAAAGCATCACAACACGTCTTCTGCAGAGACTGATGAGTCATAAGATTTAAGATTTAAGATTTGTTTATTAAGGACAATGCAAATGAATGAACATCATTTACATGAGTGTATGCATAACATACACCACAGCACGATAAGGACGTAAATATGCCGGGAATAGCACAGGGCTAATTTCCACCCGTAGTCCTAACATAAAACAGACACAAAACGGACCTTACAACGTTCATTCATAAAAACTGACATCACTGACATGACCACACTAACATGACATTCGGTCGGTACAACATCACTAACATCCCTAATGAGTGCGTATTTGGCTGTCTAACAGCCATTTCCTGAGTTGGCCCCTAAAGGTGGACAGGGTGGTACATTCCCTTAACCCTTTCTGCGCCAAAAACGCTGTACAGCGTTATTGCCCGCCATGCCCATTCTGCCAATTTTCGCCATGGCATTCATAATTCATATATACACCACCGACCCTGCAGCTGGACCCTACTGCTCAATACAACGACGGCTCAATACCACCGCCTGGTGGATGGTCGGGCGAGTTACACTCGAACAACAGGAAGTGGCTGCTGTGCGTCGATTAAATTCATCCGGCCGTCAGACATTGCTGCAAGGCTCCCGACAGACATTATGTACATAATGGATCGCTTTATAAACTTAATAATCGATATGATTTCGGCGTTTATTGCGACATACAAACCGGAAATGGACCTAGGCGATCGACGTCCTATACTTGGGATATTTCACCGCCAGTCTCTTTGACGCACGGTAAGAGGACACTGACGTTATTTCCAGCCCAATTGTTTATTAATTTCACTGCAAACCGATCTGATCAATATATCACCCATACTACATAAAGCATTTACTGACGATCACGGAATTATAAACGACCCCCCCCCCCTTTCATCCGCGCATGATGACGCATAGCGTATACGATCATATACAGTTGGATTTTTTAATATAGCGTGTCTAGGGAATAGACGGCAATCGATAATCTATATGCGTTTAGGCCTATAACTCACGTTCTAGGAATTACTGCAGAAAACGATAAAAACATACTTATATTCTAGAAGGTATTTTTGTATGAATGTATGAATGAAAAAGTATAACGTTCCTACATCCTGAACGATAGATAATCGATGTTGAATAGGCCATAGCAATGTCAATTTAGCAATACAATTTAAAAAGTTATAGCCCTGCAAAGAAGGTGAACATCTCCATAGACTTACAGCGCTGGCAGAGAGGCTATATTGATGGATATAACCTCTGGCGGGGAAAGTGTTAAGGGGACCGGAAGGCTGTTCCATGTTCCACTTTCCTTTATCGATAGAACATTTTAGCTGAAGGCGGTCTTTCTAAAATGGACCTCACAATCCCCTCTGGTGTTTGACCCAGTGGCTAATCCAGTGTTCCTTTTCTCGTGGATAAACTCCTTGTAATAAAGCATCACAACACAGCCAGTTCTCAGAGTGTTGAGGGGGCGTGGCTTAGTGCACCCTCTCTCTGAGCACAGCCAGCTCTCAGTGTGTTGAGGGGGCGGAGCTTAGTGCAGCCTCTCTCTAAGCACAGCCAGCTCTCAGTGTGTTGAGGGGGCGGGGCTTAGTGCACCCTCTCTCTGAGCACAGCCAGCTCTCTGTGTGTTGAGGGGGCGGGGCTTAGTGCACCCTCTCTCTGAGCACAGCCAGCTCTCAGTGTGTTGAGGGGGCGGGGCTTAGTGCACCCTCTCTCTGAGCACAGCCAGCTCTCAGTGTGTTGAGGGGGCGTGGCTTAGTGCAGCCTCTCCCTGAGCACAGCCAGCTCTCAGTGTGTTGAGGGGGCGGGGCTTAGTGCACTCTCTCTGAGCACAGCCAGCTCTCAGTGTGTTGAGGGGGCGGGGCTTAGTGCACTCTCTCTGAGCACAGCCAGTTCTCAGAGTGTTGAGGGGGCGGGGCTTAGTGCACCCTCTCTCTAAGCACAGCCAGTTCTCAGAGTGTTGAGGGGGCGTGGCTTAGTACACCCTCTCCCTGAGCACAGCCAGCTCTCAGAGTGTTGAGGGGGCGGGGCTTAGTGCACCCTCTCTCTGAGCACAGCCAGCTCTCAGAGTGTTGAGGGGGCGGGGCTTAGTGCACCCTCTCTCTAAGCACAGCCAGCTCTCAGAGTGTTGAGGGGGCGGGGCTTAGTGCACCCTCTCTCTGAGCACAGCCAGCTCTCAGTGTGTTGAGGGGGCGGGGCTTAGTGCACCCTCTCTCTGAGCACAGCCAGCTCTCAGTGTGTTGAGGGGGCGGGGCTTAGTGCACCCTCTCTCTGAGCACAGCCAGCTCTCGGTGTGTTGAGGGGGCGGGGCTTAGTGCACCCTCTCTCTGAGCACAGCCAGTTCTCAGTGTGTTGAGGGGGCGGGGCTTAGTGCACCCTCTCTCTGAGCACAGCCAGCTCTCAGTGTGTTGAGGGGGCGGGGCTTAGTGCACCCTCTCTCTGAGCACAGCCAGCTCTCAGTGTGTTGAGGGGGCGGGGCTTAGTGCACCCTCTCTCTGAGCACAGCCAGCTCTCGGTGTGTTGAGGGGGCGGGGCTTAGTGCACCCTCTCTCTGAGCACAGCCAGCTCTCGGTGTGTTGAGGGGGCGGGGCTTAGTGCACCCTCTCTCTAAGCACAGCCAGCTCTCTGTGTGTTGAGGGGGCGGGGCTTAGTGCACCCTCTCTCTAAGCACAGCCAGCTCTCAGTGTGTTGAGGGGGCGGGGCTTAGTGCACCCTCTCTCTGAGCACAGCCAGCTCTCAGTGTGTTGAGGGGGCGGGGCTTAGTGCAGCCTCTCTCTAAGCACAGCCAGCTCTCGGTGTGTTGAGGGGGCGGGGCTTAGTGCACCCTCTCTCTAAGCACAGCCAGCTCTCAGTGTGTTGAGGGGGCGGGGCTTAGTGCATCCTCTCTCTAAGCACAGCCAGCTCTCAGTGTGTTGAGGGGGCGGGGCTTAGTGCAGCCTCTCTCCGAGCACAGCCAGCTCTCGGTGTGTTGAGGGGGCGTGGCCTTCTGTTCATTGATGTCAATTTAGTGTGATAATAGATACAAACGTCAACGCATTCACGAGATCAGTGTGACCGGTTGCTATGGGAGATTAACATTGGCCAACATATGCATGTAGGTCATAAACAACTTTGGTCACAGTTGCTATGGATGTTTTTAAACCACTCAGAAAAACACCTAATTTGTGGACGGTTTGATCGTGTTGATATCCAGGGTGATAGACATGTCAAGTGCAACAACAACAACAACAACAGTTCTAACATTTCGGGTGGTTTTACATCAACGTACCTTCTGTAAAAGCATGCGATAACACTGAAAGGGTGTTCAACGAAAAAACCAAATCTTTTGTCGTTTAGAGAACCGAGAGCCGCCTTGGCAGCGTGACAAGGGGTTAAGTGGAGCGGAAGTCGCCGGGGTGCATACTAGTCTGCATACACACATGAGCGCCGGGAATACCGCAACTACAGGAGCCTCATGACAACACACTTTTTATTTTAAGGAACTCTTTGTGGTGATTGTGACATCAGGTTGTTGTGACATCAGGTTGGGCAACTTCTCCCTTTCTGTGTCCCAACCGGGTTGAAGCGCGGCCGAGCTGGAGACACGCAGAGAGCGCTTTGGCTCGAGTTCCCGCGTGACAGGAGGCCACACCCCCCCCCATGGCAATTACACAGACCACGCCCCTTGGCAATTAAACAGGCCACGCCCCTTGGTAATTAAAAAGGCCACGCCCCCTGACAATGACACATGCCATGGCCACCCTGGCAATGACACAGACCACGCCCCTTGGCAGTTAAACAGGCCACGCCCCCCATGGCAATGACACAGACCATGCCCCTTGGCAGTTAAACAGGCCACGCCCCCTGGCAATGACACAGGCCACGTGCCCCGGCAATCAAACTGGCCATGCCCCCTGTCAATGACACAGACCATGCCCCCTTGGCAATTAAACAAGCCACGCCCCCCATGGCAATGACACAGACCACGCCCCTTGGCAGTTAAACAGGCCACGCCCCCTGGCAATGACACAGGCCACATGCCCTGGCAATAAAACAAGCCACGGCCACCCTGGTACAGACACATGCCATGCCCCCCCTGGCACAGACACAGGCCACGCCCCCCCACCCCCCCTTGCACAGACACAGGCGACCACCATCGCGATCTGTCACTCGGCGACCGCCGTCTCTCAAAGCGGTTGTGCAATCTGGCTCTTTGTTATGGGACCGGGCTGCGCTCGGGTGCATGATTCAAGAGGCCTGAGGTCATCGCGGGGTCGTTGGAAGGGTTTCCGCCCCCGTGTTGCTGGGCAGGGTTTCCGCCCCTGTGTTGCTGGGCAGGGTTTTCGCCCCCGTGTTGCTGGTCAGGGTTTTCGCCCCTGTGTTGCTGGGCAGGGTTTACGCCCCCGTGTTGCTGGGCAGGGTTTACGCCCCCGTGTTGCTGGGCAGGGTTTACGCCCCTGTGTTGCTGGGCAGGGTTTACGCCCCCGTGTTGCTGGGCAGGGTTTACGCCCCCGTGTTGCTGGTCAGGGTTTTCGCCCCTGTGTTGCTGGGCAGGGTTTACGCCCCTGTGTTGCTGGTCAGGGTTTACGCTCCTGTGTTGCTGGGCAGGGTTTACGCCCCGTGTTGCTGGGCAGGGTTTACGCCCCCGTGTTGCTGGTCAGGGTTTTCGCCCCTGTGTTGCTGGGCAGGGTTTTCGCCCCTGTGTTGCTGGGCAGGGTTTACGCCCCTGTGTTGCTGGTCAGGGTTTACGCCCCTGTGTTGCTGGGCAGGGTTTACGCCCCTGTGTTGCTGGGCAGGGTTTACGCCCCCGTGTTGCTGGGCAGGGTATACGCCCCCGTGTTGCTGGGCAGGGTTTACGCCCCCGTGTTTCTGGTCAGCGTTTTCGCCCCTGTGTTGCTGGGTAGGGTTTACGCCCCCGTGTTTCTGGTCAGCGTTTTCGCCCCTGTGTTGCTGGGTAGGGTTTACGCCCCCGTGTTGCTGGGCAGGGTTTACGCCCCCGTGTTTCTGGTCAGCGTTTTCGCCCCTGTGTTGCTGGGTAGGGTTTACGCCCCGTGTTGCTGGGCAGGGTTTACGCCCCTGTGTTGCTGGGCAGGGTTTATGCCCCTGTGTTGCTGGGCAGGGTTTTCGCCCCCGTGTTGCTGGGCAGGGTTTACGCCCCCGTGTTTCTGGTCAGCGTACTTCTGGTCCGTAAGGTTCTACTTCTGGTCCGTAAGGTCCTACTTCTGGCCCGTAAAGTTCTACTTCTGGTCCGTAAAGTTCTACTTCTGGTCCGTAAGGTCCTACTTCTGGTCCGTAAGGTCCTACTTCTGGTCTGTAAGGTCCTACTTCTGGTCTGTAAGGTCCTGCTTCTGGTCCGTAACGACCTACTTCTGGTCCGTAAGGTCCTACTTCTGGTCCGTAAGGTTCTACTTCTGGTCTGTAAGGTCCTACTTCTGGTCCGTAACGACCTACTTCTGGTCCGTAAGGTCCTACTTCTGGTCTGTAAGGTCCTACTTCTGGTCCGTAAGGTTCTACTTCTGGTCTGTAAGGTTCTACTTCTGGTCCATAAGGTCCTACTTCTGGTCCGTAAAGTTCTACTTCTGGTCCGTAAGGTCCTACTTCTGGTCCGTAAGGTTCTACTTCTGGTCCGTAACGACCTACTTCTGGTCTGTAAGGTTCTACTTCTGGTTTGTAAGGTTCTACTTCTGGTCCGTAAGGTCCTACTTCTGGTCTGTAAGGTTCTACTTCTGGTCCGTAAGGTCCTACTTCTGGTCTGTAAGGTCCTACTTCTGGTCTGTAAGGTTCTACTTCTGGTCTGTAAGGTTCTACTTCTGGTCTGTAAGGTTCTACTTCTGGTCTGTAAGGTCCTACTTCTGGTCTGTAAGGTTCTACTTCTGGTCTGTAAGGTTCTACTTCTGGTCTGTAAGGTTCTACTTCTGGTCCGTACGGTTCTACTTCTGGTCTGTAAGGTCCTACTTCTGGTCTGTAAGGTTCTACTTCTGGTCCGTACGGTTCTACTTCTGGTCTGTAAGGTCCTACTTCTGGTCTGTAAGGTCCTACTTCTGGTCCGTAAGGTTCTACTTCTGGTCTGTAAGGTCCTACTTCTGGTCCATAAGGTTCTACTTCTGGTCTGTAAGGTCCTACTTCTGGTCCGTAAGGTCCTACTTCTGGTCTGTACGGTTCTACTTCTGGTATGTAAGGTCCTACTTCTGGTCTGTAAGGTTCTACTTCTGGTCTGTAAGGTTCTACTTCTGGTCTGTAAGGTCCTACTTCTGGTCCATAACGTCCTACTTCTGGTCTGTAAGGTTCTACTTCTGGTCCGTACGGTTCTACTTCTGGTCTGTAAGGTCCTACTTCTGGTCTGTAAGGTTCTACTTCTGGTCTGTAAGGTTCTACTTCTGGTCTGTAAGGTCCTACTTCTGGTCTGTAAGGTTCTACTTCTGGTCCGTAAGGTCCTACTTCTGGTCCGTAAGGTTCTACTTCTGGTCTGTAAGGTTCTACTTCTGGTCCGTAATGACCTACTTCTGGTCTATAAGGTTCTACTTCTGGTCTGTAAGGTACTACTTCTGGTCTGTAAGGTTCTACTTCTGGTCCGTAAGGTTCTACTTCTGGTCCGTAATGACCTACTTCTGGTCTATAAGGTTCTACTTCTGGTCTGTAAGGTTCTACTTCTGGTCTGTAAGGTTCTACTTCTGGTCTGTAAGGTTCTACTTCTGGTCCGTAAGGTCCTACTTCTGGTCCGTAACGACCTACTTCTGGTCCGTAATGACCTACTTCTGGTCTGTAAGGTTCTACTTCTGGTCCGTAAGGTCCTACTTCTGGTCCGTAAGGTCCTACTTCTGGTCCGTAATGACCTACTTCTGGTCTGTAAGGTCCTACTTCTGGTCCGTAAGGTTCTACTTCTGGTCCGTAAGGTTCTACTTCTGGTCCGTAAGGTTCTACTTCTGGTCTGTAAGGTCCTACTTCTGGTTTGCTCAGAATATAAATCAGCATTTAGCTATGATGCCCCTCTAGCTCATGGAATAAACTCCAATGGTCCTTAAAGCTTGAGATTCTCCTATCTGTTGCAAAAAACCTTGTCTAAAACCTTGATCTCCAACCTTTGTCAGTCAAGTTGTACGTGTTTTAATTAGGGATGTCCGATATTATCGGCCTACCGATATTATCGGCCGATATCGGAATTAAAATGTGATATCGGAAAATATCGGTATCGGTTTTACATTTTTATTTATTTTTTTTACATTTCTATAGAAATGATGTCCGATATTATCGGCCTACCGATATTATTGGCCGATATCGGCATTAAAATGTGATATCGGTTGATATCGGTATCGGAAATTAAGAGTTGGACAATATCGGTATATCGGTATCGGTAAAAAAGCCAATATCGAGCATCCCTAGTTTTAATGGATTTGTTATCCTTGCTCTTTGCCTCGTATTGTTGTCTTCTCGTTATGGTTTGATATACTGTATGATGTTATATGTTTTTTTGCCTATTTCTGGATGTACACTCGACGTGACTGTAAATGAGGCAAATCAGTTGCCGTTGGAGTTTAAATAAAGGTTTGAGATGAATGGTTACGCATGTGGCTTGTAGCTTGTAGCTTGTAGCTTCACAGAGAGTTACGCTTACAGGAGAAGATACCCACTATAATAGAATACATACAGGAAAAATAAGTTGCTACAGTAGAATACACACTACAGTAGAATACAGTATTCAGTAGAATACACACTACAGTAGAATACACACTACAGTAGAATACACACTACAGTAGAATACACACTACAGTATAATACACACTACAGTAGAATACACACTACAGTATAATACACACTACAGTAGAATACACACTACAGTATAATACACACTACAGTAAAATACACACTACAGTAGAATACACACTACAGTAGAATACACACTACAGTAGAATACACACTACAGTAGAATACAGTATTCAGTATAATACACACTACAGTAGAATACACACTACAGTAGAATACACACTACAGTAAAATACACACTACAGTAGACCACACACTACAGTAGAATACACACTACAGTATAATACACACAACACAGTAGAACACACACTACAGTAGAATACACACTACAGTAGAATACACACTACAGTAGACCACACACTACAGTAGAATACACACTACAGTATAATACACACAACACAGTAGAACACACACTACAGTAGAATACACACTACAGTAGAATACACACTACAGTAGAATAAACAGGTTCTACATGCTCAATATGAACGTAGTGGGTAATAAGTGGGTGAATCTTCGTCATATAATCCTAATCCATGTGACTAGTAGCTTGTAGCTTCACAGAGAGTTATCCTTTCACTTACTCTGACATAAAAGGCACTTGTCTTTCAGTCCAACACTGTCGTTGTTGTTTTGTTTTTACTTTTTCTTTATTTAAAAATTTTTTTTTACTATGTGCACAGAGCCCCTTGCAGTTCTCCCTCGAAGGCCTGGCTGGCTGTGGTGGTCGCCTTAGCAACCTGACTGCCTTTTCTCCATTGACTATCAGGACTTGTATCCAATGCACGTCCCACTACGCTCTCTGCCCCCCCCCCCCCCCCCTCCCTCTCCATCTCCCCCCAACCCCTCTCCACCCCCCCCCCCCCCCTTCTCCTTTTTTTTTAAAGAGAAAACCCACCCTAAAATATAACCGACACGTGTTATATCTCTGTAACAACACCGTACGGCTCGGTTTGAGACGTCTGAATGTGGTACAAGTCTCTCCTGCAGCTTCTGAAGTCTTATAGTCATACAGGTCCATGGGTCACCTTCCCCCACTGTCAGTGTCACTCATCTGGGATAACTTTCGGACGCAGGCCCTGGGGGTCAGGATGCAGGCTAGCCACAGCTCGTCAGGCCCTGGGGGTCAGGATGCAGGCTAGCCACGGCCCGTCAGGCCCTGGGGGGTCAGGATGCAGGCTAGCCACAGCCCCGTCAGGCCCTGGGGGGTCAGGATGCAGGCTAGCCACGGCCCCGTCAGGCCCTGGGGGTCAGGATGCAGGCTAGCCACGGCCCCGTCAGGCCCTGGGGGTCAGGATGCAGGCTAGCCACAGCTCGTCAGGCCCTGGGGGTCAGGATGCAGGCTAGCCACAGCCCCGTCAGGCCCTGGGGGTCAGGATGCAGGCTAGCCACAGCCCCGTCAGGCCCTGGGGGGTCAGGATGCAGGCTAGCCACAGCCCCGTCAGGCCCTGGGGGTCAGGATGCAGGCTAGCCACAGCCCCGTCAGGCCCTGGGGGTCAGGATGCAGGCTAGCCACGGCTCGTCAGGCCCTGGGGGGTCAGGATGCAGGCTAGCCACAGCTCGTCAGGCCCTGGGGGTCAGGATGCAGGCTAGCCACAGCTCGTCAGGCCCTGGGGGTCAGGATGCAGGCTAGCCACGGCCCCGTCAGGCCCTGGGGGTCAGGATGCAGGCTAGCCACAGCTCGTCAGGCCCTGGGGGTCAGGATGCAGGCTAGCCATGGCTCGTCAGGCCCTGGGGGTCAGGATGCAGGCTAGCCATGGCTCGTCAGGCCCTGGGGGGTCAGGATGCAGGCTAGCCACAGCTCGTCAGGCCCTGGGGGTCAGGATGCAGGCTAGCCACAGCTCGTCAGGCCCTGGGGGTCAGGATGCAGGCTAGCCACAGCCCGCCGCTAACTGCAGTCTGCTAGGCCGGTGCATCTCAACGTCCGGGGACCACCAGGGGTCCTTGAGCAGGTTCCAGGGGTCCTTGAGGAGGTTCCAAAGGTCCTTGAGGAGGTTCCAAAGGTCCTTGAGGAGGTTCCAGGGGTCATTGGGGAGGTTCCAGGGTCATTGAGGAGGTTCCAGAGGTCCTTGAGGAGGTTCAGGGGTCCTTCAGGAGGTTCCAGGGGTCCTTGAGGAGGTTCCAAAGGTCCTTGAGGAGGTATCCGGTTGTCCTTGAGGAGGTTCCATGGGTCATTGAGGAGGTTAAGCCGTTCCGACGAGTGACCATGTCCGGTTGTGAATGGTCCTGAACTGACCAGTCACTGCCGATGGCGAAAATGATTGACCACCGTTGTAGCCAAGGAGCGTCTGCTCCGAAAGCGATCCCAGACGAGCGCTGATAGCAAGGAGAAAGGGGCAGAAGAAGACCAACAAGCTCTTTGTTTTGACTCGCGCGTCTGAATGAATGGAAGTGGACGGCCATTTTGGATAATCACACTGAATTATTGCGGTACACACATTACAAAAACCTTTGTAAAACACAAATTTTCCGTGGGATTTTTATAAACTTTGGACTGTATAAGACTTCAGGCTATGGAACTGTTATGTTTTGCAACTCCTACCTGCTATTTGTTTTGTTATTTTAACTTGTTTTATTGTTAACCTTGACTTTTAACTGCCTTGTGTCTTTTATTTTTATTCTTATTTTTTGTATGATCTGTAAGGTGGCCTTGGGTGTCCTGAAAGGCGCCACCAAATAAAATGTATTATTATTATATTATTATATTTCTGACACTGGGAATACATGCCCTGAGATCCATAGATATCCACTGGACTAAAATATCAATTCAATTTAATTCAATTCAAATGGGCTTTATTGACATGGAAAACATACGTTTACATTGCCAAAGCCAAACAAAACAAAACAATCAAACAGAGAAATCAGAAGAAATTAGTACAGTACAGAAGGAATGTATTGTGTGATTGACAGTCTTTATGGTGGTTGTATTCTGTTGGATGTCCTTTTCTTGTCACAGCAGCTCACAAATCTTGCTGCTGTGTTTGCACATTGTTGCATTTCACCCAGTAGGTATGGGAGTTTTGAGTTATTTTCCATGTTTTCAAAGTCTCTTTGGGTGTTTGCAATTTGTGGGAAGTATACGTCTCTGATGTCTTGGTATAGTGGGCAGGTTGTTAAGAAGTGTAGCTCGGTTTCCACCTCTTCTTGTGTGCAGTGGGTGCACAGTCTGTCTTCTCTCTGTCTATGGCGGCCTTTCTCGATTGGGTCAGTCACAGTGCTCAGGTATTCTGCCACTGTGTACTCTCTGTTTAGTTATAGTTATATCCTTTACGAAACTGATTGGCCGAGAGGTTGTGCCTTTCTACCTATCAGTCTCCCTGTCGAGGGTGTTCTCTCTCTCGTCACAGGGGGGGATTTTCCTGTGTCCCACACCAAGTCAGGATAGGTTGGACACGGGATTCCCCCGGCCATTTGAAAACGCCACATGCGCTTTTTCTGGCTGGCCAAGAGACATGTCCGTGAGTTACAGGGCCTGTACTACAGACCGCTGTCATTGTAAAGGATAGGTGATGCAATGCAGTAGAGGCAATTTGTCTTCTACTCTGCTCCCTACCAGTAGTGTATATTGGGTCAGAGCCTCCTCCTCAGGGAGTTTCAGAGCCTCCTCCTCAGGGAGTTTCAGAGCCTCCTCCTCAGGGAGTTTCAGAGCCTCCTCAGAGTTTCAGAGCCTCCTCCTCAGAGTTTCAGAGCCTCCTCCTCAGAGAGTCTTAGTCCAATTGTTACATGAACCTTTTTCAATTGTTTTACTCACGTTGTGGTCTCTCTGGGAGAATCGCTGTCTTCTCCTCTTACATAAAGAGCAGAATTGACGCGTTTTTATTCCCAGGCTCAGGAGGCCATTGAAGCACAAGCGTGTTTTCTTATTGGCCTAATGACATGTCCGTGAGTTACAGGGCCTGTGCTGCAGACCGCTGTCATTGTAAAGGATAGGTGATGCAATGCAGTAGAGACAATTTGTCTTCTACTCTGCTCCCTACCAGTAGTGTATATTGGGTCAGAGCCTCCTCCTCAGGGAGTTTCAGAGCCTCCTCTGAGTTTCAGAACCTCCCTCTCAGTGAGGGAGCCTTCTCAGAGTTTCAGAGCCTCCTCCTCAGATAGTCTTAATCCAATGTGTTACATGAACCCTTTTCACTTGTTTTACTCACGTTGAGGTCTCTCTGGGAAAACCGCTGTCTTCCCCTCTTACATAAAGAGCAGAATTGACGCGGTTGTTATTCCCAGGCTCGTCATGTGAGGACCCATGTCTGTGTCTTTTGTAGACCGGCTTCCTGCTGCTCGTCCCAGACAGCAAGGGGAAACATTGTGGGGTTCTTTCTTGTTAGAAGTTCACCGTCACTGTTCTCTGTTTTTTTACGAGCATACACGCTGTTTTATGAAATCGGCGTGTGGTCTTACGAGACCGATCAGCGCTGGCCCAGGGTGTTTTTCAATGATTGAATCCGCTTTTTGGGACCGGCGCGCCTTGGTTGTCCACCATCATAAAAACTGCGTTTTTTATGCGGTCGGCTGGGAAGGAGATTTTTTGTCTCTACTGAGCGCCAGTGCACTAGGTTAGACTCGAGGACTCGCGTGCATCTCCGGGGGGAGATGACGGAGTAGATCAAACATTGGCAGGGGGGTTTCACGCCTGTTAGGTGGGCCACCGGGAGCAGTGTGTTCGCGTACTGACCGTCTTGGTGGCACCCTCTGTGATGTTTTGGATCGACACACGTACCTACCCCCCTCTTAGGACTAGAAGCAGTGGCGTGACAAGGGCACGGGACTTGTCCTGGTCGTGCCGAACCGGATCAGTTTAACCCGCTGTCCGCCGGGGCGCAGACAAGTTCCTGGTACCCCGAAGGACCCTGAGCTTTTCCGGGGGGAAAATGCCAGGGCGGACTGGACGTCACAAGGGTTGATGTCATGAATGTGTGTGTCATGTAGATGTCACTACGAGTTGCCCTTAACAGTGGTGTGCATTGGTCCTTACTGTACTTTTTTGCACAATGTTAGGTGGGTGGTCCTTCTCCATTCATTTCACCCCTCTCTCCCTGCTGAGCCGGGGATGGGAGGGGGCTGTCGGGGAGGCTGCTTCTGTCAACTCCTCTATGCATCCCTGTGTAAGTTCCAGTCCTCCAGGCCCAGGTCGGGCCTTGCCCTAATTGACCTGTTGGCCTGGGTTAACTCTCTTTAAACCTGAAACGCTTGAACTGCATTGTATAGCCTGTGTATACGCGCAGTTATGTTTCCGTTTTTTTTAGTGGGTTAAGGGAGCAACCACTCTCTGTTAGTAAACATAGGGGGGTGGTTGTCTCTCCGGTGTGTTGGTAGCAGAGTCGACTCTCGGGTTGAGCCCGGTTTAGACCCCGGCTGCCCGAGAGTATGCCCGCGCATCTTTCATGACGTCTGCCAATTGTGTCAAACTCTTTCTCTGAACCTCGACCCTGCAAGATTATTAAATTGGCGGGGTCGGGAGATTGTGACATGGTGCACAGCATACCGAAACACCCTTTCCGCCGGGATACTGTTCTTACAGTAAATCCCTTAGGTGCCTGTCTAGTCCACAGTGCTCCGGGCACAGGTCGAGTTCTACTCTTGGGACCTGTCGGCCTGGATTGAGGGATCAACCTCCTTGGAGGGTTGTCTCCCGGCGCGCCCGGCTGGCCCCTCGATGTTGTGGGGGGGGGAAGCCTCCTTGGGAGCGCTTCGGAGAGGCGTCCCAAGGGGAAAAGGGCCTTCACCTGATTTAGGCTCTGTCCTATACGCTGGCGATGTGGGGGGTGGTGTCACCAGTGACTGTCTGGTGGGGTCTTGATGCCGTGGCCTGATTGACCTCACCAGGCCCCTTTTCTCCGCGCCCTGCTGCTACGGCCTTGCCACAGTTTTTTTTTTTTTTTTTTTTACCCCGACCCGCGATGTTGGGGGTTGTGACGGGGGCTTTTTGCTCACGTCCGTTCCCTGGTGGCATGTGGGATGCGCATCTGAGTAGTCGCGGGCCCTTCTAAACAAAGGTAAGTCCCACGGTCTGCTCACCCTGTGCGTTGAGGCGCTAAACCCTCTTCGCACAGTCAGGGTCTGATCTCCCTCGCTAGGGGGGGCGGGGGGGCCCGGATCCTCGCCGGTATTCTGATGGTTGTAGGGGGCCTCAGCGGGTACATCTGTCGGGCTTCCACTCTGCTCAGCTCTTGTGTTCCAATAGAGCAAAACGTAAGCTATATACAAAATATAACGAAGGTTATCCTATAACCCTAGTTATATGAGTAATAGCGAACGCTTTGCTCTGACTCACTGAGGACCCCACTGAAGGATGTCAAGGTTTTTCAAGGTGTATATAGTGTTAAATATTGGTGGATGACAGCATCTAAAGGTGCCAGGTCAGAGAGGTAGATGTGGTGGTGGAGGCGGTCAGAGAGAGTCAGTGTGTTTAGCAGCAGTCAGTGTGTTAACAAGCAAGCAGGGTGTGTGTGTGCATGCCCGAGGTCGTTCAGCACATAACAACTGATAAGGACTGAAAGCAGGCAGAATGGATAGAGAGAGAGTTTGACATCAATAGAACGGACCTTTAATGTGTGTTAAAGGTGAAGAGCAGTTGCCATGACAGCGTGTCACATAGCAACGGGAAGAGAGGCCGGGCCTGTCGTTGCTATGCCGAGAATATTATAATGTGGAGTTCCTTCCGGGTGTAAGTTAGAACAGGACGCAAGGCTGATACGAGCAGATGTGGAGAGAGAGACAGAGCACTAACTAGAGGGTGGTGGGAGGGGCCTCCCCATCCTATGCCTCGAAGAGGCTAGCTTCGGCTAACAAAGAAGGGTTTTGGCTAACGACGAGGCCTCAACCACCATTGGACTAAAAGCAGAAGAGACGATAGAATACAGAATTGGTTTCCATCTGATTACAGAGGCTTTGTTTATTTAATAAACAACGTTTTCCAAGGAAGGTAACACGTCTGACGGTGGTGAATTATTATGATTACGGATTGCATTAAAGGGGAATGACAAAGATTGTACAGCCAGTATGAGGAGGTCGACGTCGGAGAGAGAAATAAACAGAACGCAGAAACCACACGAGCCAACGATGAAGAGGTGATAAGTGGCTGATTATGATCAAATCCAACACCACGGTCTTCTGTTTCGGCGGTGAAAGACTGGGGAAGGAACTGATAGTATGGCCATGACCCCGCTTATATAGGAGCGGATGTGGGAGTGGTCAGGCAGATGGGTGCGTACACATGGTGAAAGTTTTCATAATAGTATATGATTAAAGGGATAGTTCCAATAGAGCAAAGCGCTCGCTATTACTCATATAACTAGGGTTATAGGATAACCTTCGTTATGGAGTGTGTCTGGGTCACTTTCTTTTAGGTGATTATAGCTCTTTTTTTGGATTTTGATAATTAGTGGGTATCTTCCTAGTTCTGCTCTGAATGCATTATTTGGTGTTTTCCGGTGGGTGCAGAGAATGGATTTGCAAAATTCTGCATGCAGAGTCTCAATTTGGTGTTTGTCCGATTTAGTGAAGTCTTGGTTTGCAGGTGGGCCCCAGACCTCGCAACCATACAGGGAAATAAATTCTATGACGGAGTCGAATATTTTGGGCCAGATTTTAATTGGAATGTCTAGCTTGATGTTCCTTTTGATAACATAAAAAGCCCTTCTTGCTTTGTCTCTCAGGTCGTTCACAGCTTGGTTGAAGTTCCCTGTAGCACTGATGTTTAGGCCAAGATAAGTGTAGTTTTTTGTGTGTTCTAATCTAGGGCAATAGGAATTTGTGTTTGTGTTGTTGTAGGCTGGGTCTTTTTTGGAATATCATAACTTTCGTTTTGGTTAGATTTACTGTATGTGCTCATGTCTGGGAGAATTTGTGCGGAAGATCAAGGTGCTGCTGTAGCCCTTCTTTTGTTGGAGACAGCAGCACCAGATCATCTGCAAACAGTAGGCATTTGACTTCAGTTTTTTCTAGGGGGAGGAGCCAGGTGCTGCAGTTTGTTCCAATGTTTTTGCCAGTCCATTGATGTATATGTTGAAGAGGATTGGACTCTAGTGGGATACTATCTCCCATTAGAGTAGAGTAGAGTAGAGTAGAGAACAGAGTAGAGTAGAGAACAGAGTAGAGTAGTGTAGAGTAGAGTAGAGTAGAGTAGAGTAGAGAACAGAGTAGAGTAGAGTAGAGTAGAGAACAGAGTAGAGTAGAGTAGAGTAGAGAACAGAGTAGAGTAGAGTAGAGTAGAGTAGAGAACATAGTAGAGTAGAGTAGAGTAGAGTAGAGAACAGAGTAGAGTAGAGTAGAGAACAGAGTAGAGTAGAGTAGCGTAGAGTAGAGTAGAGTAGAGAACAGAGTAGAGTAGAGTAGAGAACAGAGTAGAGTAGAGTAGAGTAGAGAACAGAGTAGAGTAGAGTAGAGTAGAGAACAGAGTAGAGTAGAGTAGCGTAGAGAAGAGAAGAGTAGAGTAGCGTAGAGAAGAGAAGAGTAGAGTAGAGTAGAGAACAGAGTAGAGTAGAGTAGAGAACAGAGTAGAGTAGAGTAGAGTAGAGTAGCGTAGAGTAGAGTAGAGTAGAGAACAGAGTAGAGTAGAGTAGAGAACAGAGTAGAGTAGAGTAGAGAACACAGTAGAGTAGAGTAGAGAACAGAGTAGAGTAGAGTAGAGTAGAGAACAGAGTAGAGTAGAGTAGAGTAGAGAACAGAGTAGAGTAGAGTAGAGAACAGAGTAGAGTAGAGTAGAGTAGCGTAGAGTAGAGTAGCTTAGCATAGAGTAGAGTAGAGAACAGAGTAGAGTAGAGTAGAGTAGAGTAGAGTAGAGTAGAGTAGAGTAGAGAACAGAGTAGAGAACAGAGTAGAGTAGAGTAGAGAACAGAGTAGAGAACAGAGTAGAGTAGAGTAGAGTAGAGTAGAGAACAGAGTAGAGAACAGAGTAGAGTAGAGTAGAGTAGAGTAGAGAACAGAGTAGAGAACAGAGTAGAGAACAGAGTAGAGTAGAGTAGAGTAGAGTAGAGTAGAGAACAGAGTAGAGAACAGAGTAGAGTAGAGTAGAGTAGAGAACAGAGTAGAGTAGAGTAGAGAACAGAGTAGAGTAGAGTAGAGAACAGAGTAGAGCAGAGTAGAGTAGAGTAGAGTAGAGAACAGAGTAGAGTAGAGTAGAGAACAGAGTAGAGTAGAGTAGAGTGGAGTAGAGTAGAGAACAGAGTAGAGTAGAGTAGAGAACAGAGTAGAGTAGAGTAGAGTAGAGAACAGAGTAGAGTAGAGTAGCGTAGAGTAGAGTAGAGAACAGAGTAGAGTAGAGTAGAGAACAGAGTAGAGAACAGAGTAGAGTAGAGTAGAGTAGAGAACAGAGTAGAGAACAGAGTAGAGTAGAGTAGAGTAGAGAACAGAGTAGAGTAGAGTAGAGTAGAGAACAGAGTAGAGAACAGAGTAGAGTAGAGTAGAGTAGAGAACAGAGTAGAGAACAGAGTAGAGTAGAGTAAAGTAGAGTAGAGTAGAGTAGAGAACAGAGTAGAGTATAGTAGAGTAGAGTAGAGAACAGAGTAGAGTAGAGTAGAGTAGAGAACAGAGTAGAGAACAGAGTAGAGTAGAGTAGAGTAGAGTAGAGTAGAGTAGAGTAGAGTAGAGAACAGAGTAGAGAACAGAGTAGAGTAGAGTAGAGCAGAGTAGAGTAGAGTAGAGTAGAGTAGAGTAGAGCAGAGCAGAGCAGAGTAGAGTAGAGTAGAGTAGAGTAGAGCAGAGCAGAGAACAGAGTAGAGTAGAGCAGAGCAGAGCAGAGTAGAGTAGAGTAGAGTAGAGTAGAGTAGAGCAGAGCAGAGCAGAGAACAGAGTAGAGTAGAGTAGAGTAGAGTAGAGCAGAGTAGAGTGGAGTAGAGTAGAGTAGAGTAGAGTAGAGTAGAGTAGAGTAGAGTAGAGTAGAGTAGAGTGGAGTAGAGTAGAGTAGAGTAGAGTAGAGTAGAGTAGAGTAGAGCAGAGTAGAGCAGAGTAGAGTAGAGTAGAGTAGAGTAGAGTAGAGCAGAGCAGAGTAGAGTAGAGCAGAGTAGAGAACAGAGTAGAGTAGAGTAGAGTAGAGTAGAGTAGAGTAGAGAACAGAGTAGAGTAGAGTAGAGTAGAGTAGAGAACAGAGTAGAGTAGAGAACAGAGTAGAGTAGAGAACAGAGTAGAGTAGAGTAGAGTAGAGAACAGAGTAGAGTAGAGTAGAGTAGAGTAGAGTAGAGAACAGAGTAGAGTAGAGTAGAGAACAGAGTAGAGTAGAGTAGAGTAGAGTAGAGAACAGAGTAGAGTAGAGTAGAGAACAGAGTAGAGTAGAGTAGAGAACAGAGTAGAGTAGAGTAGAGTAGAGTAGTACACAACATAGTAGAGTAGAGTAGAGTAGTACAGAACATAGTAGAGTAGAGTAGAGCAGAGTCGAGTAGAGTAGAGTAGAGTAGAGCAGAGTAGAGTAGAGTAGAGTAGAGTAGAGTAGAGAACAGAGTAGAGTAGAGTAGAGTAGAGTAGAGTAGAGTAGAGTAGAGAACAGAGTAGAGTAGAGTAGAGTAGAGTAGAGTAGAGAACAGAGTAGAGTAGAGTAGAGTAGAGTAGAGTAGTACACAACATAGTAGAGTAGAGCAGAGCAGAGAACAGAGTAGAGTAGAGTAGAGTAGAGTAGAGTAGAGAACAGAGTAGAGTAGAGTAGAGTAGAGAACAGAGTAGAGTAGAGTAGAGTAGAGTAGAGTAGAGTAGAGAACAGAGTAGAGTAGAGTAGAGTAGAGTAGAGAACAGAGTAGAGTAGAGTAGAGTAGAGTAGAGTAGAGAACAGAGTAGAGTAGAGTAGAGAACAGAGTAGAGTAGAGTAGAGTAGAGTAGAGTAGAGTAGAGTAGAGTAGAGAACAGAGTAGAGTAGAGTAGAGAACAGAGTAGAGTAGAGTAGAGTAGAGTAGAGTAGAGAACAGAGTAGAGTAGAGTAGAGTAAAGTAGAGTAGAGTAGAGTAGAGTAGAGTAGAGAACAGAGTAGAGTAGAGTAGAGTAAAGTAGAGTAGAGCAGAGTAGAGTAGAGTAGAGTAGAGTAGAGTAGAGTAGAGCAGAGTAGAGTAGAGCAGAGTAGAGTAGAGTAGAGTAGAGTAGTACAAAACATAGTAGAGCAGAGTAGAGTAGTACAGAACATAGTAGAGCAGAGTAGAGTAGAGTAGTACAGAACATAGTAGAGTAGAGTAGAGTAGAGTAGAGTAGAGTAGTACAGAACATAGTAGAGCAGAGTAGAGTAGTACAGAACATAGTAGAGCAGAGTAGAGTAGAGTAGTACAGAACATAGTAGAGCAGAGTAGAGTAGAGTAGTACAGAACATAGTAGAGCAGAGTAGAGTAGAGTAGTACAGAACATAGTAGAGCAGAGTAGAGTAGAGTAGTACAGAACATAGTAGAGCAGAGTAGAGTAGAGTAGTACAGAACATAGTAGAGTAGAGTAGAGTAGAGTAGTACAGAACATAGTAGAGTAGAGTAGAGTAGTACAGAACATAGTAGAGCAGAGTAGAGTAGTACAGAACATAGTAGAGCAGAGTAGAGTAGAGTAGTACAGAACATAGTAGAGCAGAGTAGAGTAGAGTAGTACAGAACATAGTAGAGCAGAGTAGAGTAGAGTAGTACATAACATAGTAGAGTAGAGTTAGTAGAGTAGAGTAGAGCAGAGCAGAGTAGAGTAGAGTAGAGTAGAGTAGAGCAGAGCAGAGCAGAGCAGAGTAGAGTAGAGTAGAGTAGAGTAGAGCAGAGTAGAGTAGAGTAGAGTAGAGCAGAGTAGAGTAGAGTAGAGTAGAGTAGAGTAGAGCAGAGCAGAGCAGAGTAGAGCAGAGCAGAGCAGAGTAGAGTAGAGTAGAGTAGAGTAAAGCAGAGTAGAGTAGAGCAGAGTAAAGTAGAGTAGAGCAGAGCAGAGCAGAGCAGAGCAGAGTAGAGTAGAGTAGAGTAGAGTAGAGTAGAGTAGAGTAGAGCAGAGCAGAGCAGAGCAGAGCAGAGCAGAGTAGAGTAGAGTAGAGTAGAGCAGAGCAGAGTAGAGTAGAGTAGAGTAGAGTAGAGCAGAGTAGAGTAGAGTAGAGTAGAGTAGAGCAGAGCAGAGCAGAGTAGAGTAGAGTAGAGCAGAGCAGAGTAGAGTAGAGTAGAGTAGAGCAGAGCAGAGCAGAGCAGAGTAGAGTAGAGTAGAGTAGAGTAGAGTAGAGTAGAGTAGAGAACAGAGTAGAGAACAGAGTAGAGAACAGAGTAGAGTAGAGTAGAGTAGAGTAGAGAACAGAGTAGAGAACAGAGTAGAGTAGAGTAGAGAACAGAGTAGAGTAGAGTAGAGAACAGAGTAGAGTAGAGTAGAGAACAGAGTAGAGCAGAGTAGAGTAGAGTAGAGTAGAGAACAGAGTAGAGTAGAGTAGAGTAGAGAACAGAGTAGAGTAGAGTAGAGTGGAGTAGAGTAGAGAACAGAGTAGAGTAGAGTAGAGAACAGAGTAGAGTAGAGTAGAGTAGAGAACAGAGTAGAGTAGAGTAGCGTAGAGTAGAGTAGAGAACAGAGTAGAGTAGAGTAGAGAACAGAGTAGAGAACAGAGTAGAGTAGAGTAGAGAACAGAGTAGAGAACAGAGTAGAGTAGAGTAGAGTAGAGTAGAGAACAGAGTAGAGTAGAGTAGAGTAGAGAACAGAGTAGAGAACAGAGTAGAGTAGAGTAGAGAACAGAGTAGAGAACAGAGTAGAGTAGAGTAGAGTAGAGTAGAGAACAGAGTAGAGTATAGTAGAGTAGAGTAGAGAACAGAGTAGAGTAGAGTAGAATAGAGAACAGAGTAGAGAACAGAGTAGAGTAGAGTAGAGTAGAGAACAGAGTAGGGAAACAGAGTAGAGTAGAGTAGAGTAGTGTAGAGTAGAGTAGAGTAGAGTAGAGTAGAGCAGAGCAGAGCAGAGTAGAGTAGAGTAGAGTAGAGTAGAGCAGAGCAGAGAACAGAGTAGAGTAGAGCAGAGCAGAGTAGAGTAGAGTAGAGTAGAGCAGAGCAGAGCAGAGCAGAGAACAGAGTAGAGTAGAGTAGAGTAGAGCAGAGTAGAGTAGAGTAGAGTAGAGTAGAGTAGAGTAGAGTAGAGTAGAGTAGAGTAGAGTAGAGTAGAGTAGAGTAGAGTGGAGTGGAGTGGAGTAGAGTAGAGTAGAGTAGAGTAGAGTATAGTAGAGTAGAGTAGAGTAGAGAACAGAGTAGAGTAGAGTAGAGAACAGAGTAGAGTAGAGTAGAGTAGAGTAGAGTAGAGTAGAGAACAGAGTAGAGTAGAGTAGAGTAGAGTAGAGTAGAGTAGAGTAGAGTAGAGTAGAGAACAGAGTAGAGTAGAGTAGAGAACAGAGTAGAGTAGAGTAGAGTAGAGTAGAGTAGAGAACAGAGTAGAGTAGAGAACAGAGTAGAGTAGAGTAGAGTAGAGTAGAGTAGAGAACAGAGTAGAGTAGAGTAGAGAACAGAGTAGAGTAGAGTAGAGTAGAGTAGAGTAGAGAACAGAGTAGAGTAGAGAACAGAGTAGAGTAGAGTAGAGAACAGAGTAGAGTAGAGTAGAGAACAGAGTAGAGTAGAGTAGAGTAGAGTAGTACACAACATAGTAGAGTAGAGTAGAGCAGAGTCGAGTAGAGTAGAGTAGAGTAGAGCAGAGTAGAGTAGAGTAGAGTAGAGAACAGAGTAGAGTAGAGTAGAGTAGAGTAGAGAACAGAGTAGAGTAGAGTAGAGTAGAGTAGAGTAGAGAACAGAGTAGAGTAGAGTAGAGTAGAGTAGAGTAGAGTAGTACACAACATAGTAGAGTAGAGCAGAGCAGAGAACAGAGTAGAGTAGAGTAGAGTAGAGTAGAGTAGAGTAGAGAACAGAGTAGAGTAGAGTAGAGTAGAGAACAGAGTAGAGTATAGTAGAGTAGAGTAGAGTAGAGAACAGAGTAGAGTAGAGTAGAGTAGAGTAGAGAACAGAGTAGAGTAGAGTAGAGTAGAGTAGAGAACAGAGTAGAGTAGAGTAGAGAACAGAGTAGAGTAGAGTAGAGTAGAATAGAGTAGAGAACAGAGTAGAGTAGAGTAGAGAACAGAGTAGAGTAGAGTAGAGTAGAGTAGAGTAGAGTAGAGTAGAGAACAGAGTAGAGTAGAGTAGAGTAGAGTAGAGTAGTACACAACATAGTAGAGTAGAGTAGAGTAGTACAGAACATAGTAGAGTAGAGTAGAGCAGAGTCGAGTAGAGTAGAGTAGAGTAGAACAGAGTAGAGTAGAGCAGAGTAGAGTAGAGTAGAGTAGAGTAGAGTAGAGAACAGAGTAGAGTAGAGTAGAGTAGAGTAGAGAACAGAGTAGAGTAGAGTAGAGTAGAGTAGAGAACAGAGTAGAGTAGAGTAGAGTAGAGTAGAGAACAGAGTAGAGTAGAGTAGAGTAGAGTAGAGTAGTACACAACATAGTAGAGTAGAGCAGAGCAGAGAACAGAGTAGAGTAGAGTAGAGTAGAGTAGAGTAGAGTAGAGTAGAGAACAGAGTAGAGTAGAGTAGAGTAGAGTAGAGAACAGAGTAGAGTAGAGTAGAGTAGAGTAGAGTAGAGTAGAGTAGAGAACAGAGTAGAGTAGAGTAGAGTAGAGAACAGAGTAGAGTAGAGTAGAGAACAGAGTAGAGTAGAGTAGAGTAGAGTAGAGTAGAGAACAGAGTAGAGTAGAGTAGAGAACAGAGTAGAGTAGAGTAGAGTAGAGTAGAGTAGAGAACAGAGTAGAGTAGAGTAGAGTAGAGTAGAGTAGTACACAACATAGTAGAGTAGAGTAGAGTAGTACAGAACATAGTAGAGTAGAGTAGAGCAGAGTAGAGTAGAGTAGAGTAGAGTAGAGTAGAGTAGAGCAGAGTAGAGTAGAGTAGAGCAGAGTAGAGTAGAGTAGAGTAGAGTAGAGTAGAGTAGAGCAGAGTAGAGTAGTACAGAACATAGTAGAGTAGAGTAGAGTAGAGTAGTACAAAACATAGTAGAGCAGAGTAGAGTAGTACAGAACATAGTAGAGCAGAGTAGAGTAGAGTAGTACAGAACATAGTAGAGCAGAGTAGAGTAGAGTAGTACAGAACATAGTAGAGCAGAGTAGAGTAGAGTAGTACAGAACATAGTAGAGCAGAGTAGAGTAGAGTAGTACAGAACATAGTAGAGCAGAGTAGAGTAGTACAGAACATAGTAGAGTAGAGTTAGTAGAGTAGAGTAGAGTAGTACAGAACATAGTAGAGCAGAGTAGAGTAGAGTAGTACAGAACATAGTAGAGCAGAGTAGAGTAGAGTAGTACAGAACATAGTAGAGCAGAGTAGAGTAGTACAGAACATAGTAGAGTAGAGTTAGTAGAGTAGAGTAGAGCAGAGCAGAGCAGAGTAGAGTAGAGTAGAGTAGAGTAGAGTAGAGTAGAGCAGAGCAGAGCAGAGTAGAGTAGAGTAGAGTAGAGTAGAGTAGAGTAGAGTAGAGCAGAGTAGAGTAGAGTAGAGTAGAGTAGAGCAGAGTAGAGTAGAGTAGAGTAGAGTAGAGCAGAGCAGAGCAGAGCAGAGCAGAGTAGAGCAGAGCAGAGCAGAGTAGAGCAGAGCAGAGCAGAGCAGAGTAGAGTAGAGTAGAGTAGAGTAGAGCAGAGCAGAGTAGAAGTGAGAAGAGCAGAGCAGAGCAGAGTAGAGTAGAGTAGAGTAGAGTAGAGTAGAGTAGAGCAGAGTAGAGTAGAGTAGAGTAGAGTAGAGTAGAGTAGAGCAGAGTAGAGTAGAGTAGAGTAGAGTAGAGCAGAGCAGAGTAGAGTAGAGTAGAGTAGAGCAGAGCAGAGTAGAGTAGAGCAGAGCAGAGTAGAGTAGAGTAGAGTAGAGTAGAGTAGAGCAGAGTAGAGTAGAGTAGAGTAGAGTAGAGCAGAGTAGAGTAGAGTAGAGTAGAGTAGAGTAGAGCAGAGTAGAGTAGAGTAGAGTAGAGTAGAGCAGAGTAGAGTAGAGTAGAGCAGAGTAGAGTAGAGTAGAGCAGAGTAGTAGAGTAGAGTAGAGCAGAGTAGAGTAGAGTAGAGTAGAGTTGAGCAGAGTAGAGTAGAGTAGAGTAGAGTATAGTAGAGTAGAGTATAGTAGAGTAGAGTAGAGCAGAGCAGAGTAGAGTAGAGCAGAGTAGAGCAGAGTAGAGTAGAGTAGAGTAGAGTAGAGTAGTAGAGTAGAGTAGAGTAGAGTAGAGTAGAGTAGAGCAGAGTAGAGTAGAGTAGAGTAGAGTAGAGTAGAGCAGAGTAGAGTAGAGAACAGAGTAGAGTAGAGTAGAGCAGAGTAGAGTAGAGTAGAGAACAGAGTAGAGCAGAGCAGAGTAGAGTAGAGCAGAGTAGAGAACAGAGTAGAGTAGAGCAGAGTAGAGAGCAGAGTAGAGTAGAGTAGATTAGAGTAGAGCAGAGTAGAGTAGAGTAGAGTATAGTAGAGCAGAGTAGAGTAGAGTAGAGTAGAGTAGAGTAGAGCAGAATAGAGTAGAGCAGAGTAGAGTAGAGTAGAGTAGAGTAGAGTAGAGCAGAGTAGAGTAGAGTAGAGTAGAGTAGAGTAGAGCAGAGCAGAGCAGAGTAGAGTAGAGTAGAGCAGAGCAGAGCAGAGTAGAGTAGAGTAGAGTAGAGTAGAGTAGAGCAGAGTAGAGTAGAGTAGAGTAGAGTAGAGCAGAGCAGAGTAGAGTAGAGTAGAGTAGAGTAGAGCAGAGTAGAGTAGAGTAGAGCAGAGTAGAGTAGAGTAGAGTAGAGCAGAGTAGAGTAGAGTAGAGTAGAGTAGAGTAGAGTAGAGAACAGAGTAGAGTAGAGTAGAGTAGAGCAGAGTAGAGCAGAGCAGAGCAGAGCAGAGTAGAGTAGAGCAGAGTAGAGTAGTACAGAACATAGTAGAGTAGAGTAGAGTAGAGTAGTACAAAACATAGTAGAGCAGAGTAGAGTAGTACAGAACATAGTAGAGCAGAGTAGAGTAGAGTAGTACAGAACATAGTAGAGCAGAGTAGAGTAGAGTAGTACAGAACATAGTAGAGCAGAGTAGAGTAGAGTAGTACAGAACATAGTAGAGCAGAGTAGAGTAGAGTAGTACAGAACATAGTAGAGCAGAGTAGAGTAGTACAGAACATAGTAGAGTAGAGTTAGTAGAGTAGAGTAGAGTAGTACAGAACATAGTAGAGCAGAGTAGAGTAGAGTAGTACAGAACATAGTAGAGCAGAGTAGAGTAGAGTAGTACAGAACATAGTAGAGCAGAGTAGAGTAGTACAGAACATAGTAGAGTAGAGTTAGTAGAGTAGAGTAGAGCAGAGCAGAGCAGAGTAGAGTAGAGTAGAGTAGAGTAGAGTAGAGTAGAGCAGAGCAGAGCAGAGTAGAGTAGAGTAGAGTAGAGTAGAGTAGAGTAGAGTAGAGCAGAGTAGAGTAGAGTAGAGTAGAGTAGAGCAGAGTAGAGTAGAGTAGAGTAGAGTAGAGCAGAGCAGAGCAGAGCAGAGCAGAGTAGAGCAGAGCAGAGCAGAGTAGAGTAGAGTAGAGTAGAGCAGAGCAGAGTAGAAGTGAGAAGAGCAGAGCAGAGCAGAGTAGAGTAGAGTAGAGTAGAGTAGAGTAGAGTAGAGCAGAGTAGAGTAGAGTAGAGTAGAGTAGAGTAGAGTAGAGCAGAGTAGAGTAGAGTAGAGTAGAGTAGAGCAGAGCAGAGTAGAGTAGAGTAGAGTAGAGCAGAGCAGAGTAGAGTAGAGCAGAGCAGAGTAGAGTAGAGTAGAGTAGAGTAGAGTAGAGCAGAGTAGAGTAGAGTAGAGTAGAGTAGAGCAGAGTAGAGTAGAGTAGAGTAGAGTAGAGTAGAGCAGAGTAGAGTAGAGTAGAGTAGAGTAGAGCAGAGTAGAGTAGAGTAGAGCAGAGTAGAGTAGAGTAGAGCAGAGTAGTGTAGAGCAGAGTAGAGTAGAGTAGAGTAGAGTTGAGCAGAGTAGAGTAGAGTAGAGTAGAGTATAGTAGAGTAGAGTATAGTAGAGTAGAGTAGAGCAGAGCAGAGTAGAGTAGAGCAGAGTAGAGCAGAGTAGAGTAGAGTAGAGTAGAGTAGAGTAGTAGAGTAGAGTAGAGTAGAGTAGAGTAGAGTAGAGCAGAGTAGAGTAGAGTAGAGTAGAGTAGAGTAGAGCAGAGTAGAGTAGAGAACAGAGTAGAGTAGAGTAGAGCAGAGTAGAGTAGAGTAGAGTAGAGAACAGAGTAGAGCAGAGCAGAGTAGAGTAGAGCAGAGTAGAGAACAGAGTAGAGTAGAGCAGAGTAGAGAGCAGAGTAGAGTAGAGTAGATTAGAGTAGAGCAGAGTAGAGTAGAGTAGAGTATAGTAGAGCAGAGTAGAGTAGAGTAGAGTAGAGTAGAGTAGAGCAGAATAGAGTAGAGCAGAGTAGAGTAGAGTAGAGTAGAGTAGAGTAGAGTAGAGCAGAGTAGAGTAGAGTAGAGTAGAGTAGAGTAGAGCAGAGCAGAGCAGAGTAGAGTAGAGTAGAGCAGAGCAGAGCAGAGTAGAGTAGAGTAGAGTAGAGTAGAGTAGAGCAGAGTAGAGTAGAGTAGAGTAGAGTAGAGCAGAGCAGAGTAGAGTAGAGTAGAGTAGAGTAGAGCAGAGTAGAGTAGAGTAGAGCAGAGTAGAGTAGAGTAGAGTAGAGCAGAGTAGAGTAGAGTAGAGTAGAGTAGAGTAGAGTAGAGAACAGAGTAGAGTAGAGTAGAGTAGAGCAGAGTAGAGCAGAGCAGAGTAAAGTAGAGTAGAGTAGAGCAGAGTAGAGTAGAGTAGAGTAGAGTAGAGTAGAGTAGAGCAGAGTAGAGTAGAGTAGAGTAGAGTAGAGTAGAGCAGAGTAGAGTAGAGAACAGAGTAGAGTAGAGCAGAGTAGAGTAGAGTAGAGTAGAGAACAGAGTAGAGCAGAGTAGAGTAGAGTAGAGCAGAGTAGAGTAGAGTAGAGAACAGAGTAGAGCAGAGTAGAGTAGAGTAGAGTAGAGTAGAGTAGAGTAGAGCAGAGTAGAGTAGAGTAGAGCAGAGTAGAGTAGAGAACAGAGTAGAGTAGAGTAGAGTAGAGTAGAGTAGAGCAGAGTAGAGTAGAGCAGAGTAGAGTAGAGTAGAGTAGAGCAGAGTAGAGTAGAGTAGAGAACAGAGTAGAGCAGAGTAGAGTAGAGTAGAGCAGAGTAGAGTAGAGCAGAGTAGAGTAGAGTAGAGTAGAGTAGAGTAGAGTAGAGAACAGAGTAGAGTAGATCAGAGTAGAGTAGAGAACAGAGTAGAGTAGAGTAGAGCAGAGTAGAGTAGAGTAGAGTAGAGCAGAGTAGAGTAGAGAACAGAGTAGAGTAGAGCAGAGTAGAGAACAGAGTAGAGTAGAGTAGAGTAGAGCAGAGTAGAGTAGAGTAGAGTAGAGCAGAGTAGAGTAGAGAACAGAGTAGAGAACAGAGTAGAGCAGAGTAGAGTAGAGTAGAGTAGAGCAGAGAACAGAGTAGAGCAGAGTAGAGTAGAGCAGAGCAGAGTAGAGTAGAGAACAGAGTAGAGTAGAACAGAGTAGAGCAGAGTAGAGTAGAGTAGAGAACAGAGTAGAGCAGAGTAGAGTATAGTAGAGTAGAGCAGAGTAGAGAACAGAGTAGAGTAGAGTAGAGTAGAGTAGAGCAGAGTAGAGTAGAGTAGAGCAGAGTAGAGTAGAGTAGAGTAGAGTAGAGCAGAGTAGAGTAGAGCAGAGTAGAGTAGAGTAGAGCAGAGTAGAGTAGAGTAGAGCAGAGTAGAGTAGAGTAGAGTAGAGCAGAGTAGAGTAGAGAACAGAGTAGAGTAGAGCAGAGTAGAGTAGAGTAGAGTAGAGAGCAGAGTAGAGTAGAGTAGAGTAGAGTAGAGTAGAGTAGAGCAGAGTAGAGTAGAGAACAGAGTAGAGTAGAGCAGAGTAGAGTAGAGTAGAGTAGAGTAGAGAACAGAGTAGAGAACAGAGTAGAGCAGAGTAGAGTAGAGTAGAGCAGAGAACAGAGTAGAGCAGAGTAGAGTAGAGCAGAGCAGAGTAGAGTAGAGTAGAGAACAGAGTAGAGTAGAACAGAGTAGAGCAGAGTAGAGTAGAGTAGAGAACAGAGTAGAGCAGAGTAGAGTATAGTAGAGTAGAGCAGAGTAGAGAACAGAGTAGAGTAGAGTAGAGTAGAGTAGAGCAGAGTAGAGTAGAGCAGAGTAGAGTAGAGTAGAGCAGAGTAGAGTAGAGTAGAGTAGAGTAGAGCAGAGCAGAGTAGAGTAGAGTAGAGTAGAGTAGAGCAGAGTAGAGTAGAGTAGAGCAGAGTAGAGTAGAGTAGAGTAGAGTAGAGCAGAGTAGAGTAGAGTAGAGTAGAGTAGAGTAGAGTAGAGTAGAGTAGAGAACAGAGTAGAGTAGAGTAGAGTAGAGCAGAGTAGAGCAGAGCAGAGCAGAGCAGAGTAGAGTAGAGTAGAGTAGAGTAGAGCAGAGCAGAGTAAAGTAGAGTAGAGTAGAGCAGAGTAGAGTAGAGTAGAGTAGAGTAGAGTAGAGCAGAGTAGAGTAGAGTAGAGTAGAGTAGAGTAGAGCAGAGTAGAGTAGAGAACAGAGTAGAGTAGAGCAGAGTAGAGTAGAGTAGAGAACAGAGTAGAGCAGAGTAGAGTAGAGTAGAGCAGAGCAGAGTAGAGTAGAGTAGAGAACAGAGTAGAGCAGAGTAGAGTAGAGTAGAGTAGAGCAGAGTAGAGTAGAGCAGAGTAGAGTAGAGTAGAGTAGAGTAGAGCAGAGTAGAGTAGAGTAGAGCAGAGTAGAGTAGAGAACAGAGTAGAGTAGAGTAGAGTAGAGTAGAGTAGAGTAGAGCAGAGTAGAGTAGAGCAGAGTAGAGTAGAGTAGAGTAGAGCAGAGTAGAGTAGAGTAGAGAACAGAGTAGAGCAGAGTAGAGTAGAGTAGAGCAGAGTAGAGTAGAGCAGAGTAGAGTAGAGTAGAGTAGAGTAGAGTAGAGAACAGAGTAGAGTAGATCAGAGTAGAGTAGAGAACAGAGTAGAGTAGAGTAGAGCAGAGTAGAGTAGAGTAGAGTAGAGCAGAGTAGAGTAGAGAACAGAGTAGAGTAGAGCAGAGTAGAGAACAGAGTAGAGTAGAGTAGAGTAGAGCAGAGTAGAGTAGAGAACAGAGTAGAGAACAGAGTAGAGCAGAGTAGAGTAGAGTAGAGTAGAGCAGAGAACAGAGTAGAGCGGAGTAGAGTAGAGCAGAGCAGAGTAGAGTAGAGAACAGAGTAGAGTAGAACAGAGTAGAGCAGAGTAGAGTAGAGTAGAGAACAGAGTAGAGCAGAGTAGAGTATAGTAGAGTAGAGCAGAGTAGAGAACAGAGTAGAGTAGAGTAGAGTAGAGTAGAGCAGAGTAGAGTAGAGTAGAGCAGAGTAGAGTAGAGTAGAGTAGAGCAGAGTAGAGTAGAGCAGAGTAGAGTAGAGCAGAGTAGAGTAGAGTAGAGCAGAGTAGAGTAGAGTAGAGTAGAGCAGAGTAGAGTAGAGAACAGAGTAGAGTAGAGCAGAGTAGAGTAGAGTAGAGTAGAGAGCAGAGTAGAGTAGAGTAGAGTAGAGTAGAGTAGAGCAGAGTAGAGTAGAGAACAGAGTAGAGTAGAGCAGAGTAGAGTAGAGTAGAGTAGAGTAGAGTAGAGTAGAGTAGAGAACAGAGTAGAGAACAGAGTAGAGCAGAGTAGAGTAGAGTAGAGTAGAGCAGAGAACAGAGTAGAGCAGAGTAGAGTAGAGCAGAGCAGAGTAGAGTAGAGTAGAGAACAGAGTAGAGTAGAACAGAGTAGAGCAGAGTAGAGTAGAGTAGAGAACAGAGTAGAGCAGAGTAGAGTATAGTAGAGTAGAGCAGAGTAGAGAACAGAGTAGAGTAGAGTAGAGTAGAGTAGAGCAGAGTAGAGTAGAGTAGAGCAGAGTAGAGTAGAGTAGAGCAGAGTAGAGTAGAGCAGAGTAGAGTAGAGCAGAGTAGAGTAGAGTAGAGCAGAGTAGAGTAGAGTAGAGTAGAGAACAGAGTAGAGTAGAGCAGAGTAGAGTAGAGTAGAGTAGAGAGCAGAGTAGAGTAGAGTAGAGTAGAGTAGAGCAGAGT
>NC_140171.1:4587402-4642402 GCF_963971535.1 Notolepis coatsorum
CGTCCCTAGTCAGTGAGTGTGTTGGATCTCTCTCAGAGTGCTACTCTGATTGATATTGTTCTAGTAGCCTACTGGTGTTTTTTTTACTATTCTGAACTGGTATCTGTAGTGACAACGTTTTATCACCACCTGAAACAGACTGGCAGCAGGTGCAGGGTGGCCGTGCCGCGTGCGGGAGAGAACATATGACGCACCAAGCACAGGGTGGTCGGGGGAGGGCTGAACAATTATTCAAAATACCGTATTGTGTATTTTTTATTTTTTTTTATCCACTTTTTCTCCTCCTATTTTTCTGTGTTTTTCTCCCATCCTAATTTAGTCGTTATGCCAATTCCCCCCTCCCCTTCCTGGTCGTTGCGCACATGTGCCCCCCACTGGTCGGTCTAGGGAGCCCTGAAGTCTATCACATGCGTCCTCCGATACATAGGAGACAGCCGGCAGCCTCTTTTCACCTGGCAGCGAGGACTCTCACTGGGGAAGTGTAACGCGTGGGAGGATCACACTACCTTACCCAGTTCCTTCCCTCGCTGTGCAGGCGCCCTGACCGACCTGTAGGAGTCGCTGTTTACAACGACCAGATTACCACCCACCGGCTTCCCTCCCGCTGACACCGCCAATTGTGTCAGTATGACGACCGACCAAGCCGGAGGTACCGCTGACAGCCGGATTCGATACCAGTGTCTCTGCGGTGGTAGGCGAGCGCTTAATCTAATAATAATATTGTGTATATAATATTATAAGATGCTGGAAAGGGGGTGTCGCCTTATTTTTGGGGTCTCGGCTTTTAACTGTCGTTATACGTTCACAACAGCAGATGGCGCCATAGGAGTTCCCCCCCCAAAAGCGAGCCGCCCGCCTTTCTCTCTGTGTGTCCCTCTCCTTCTCACACGCGCACGCATACACAGTGACAGGCGCCCGGAGAGATGGGGAGACACGGGGACCGGCTAGAACAAACAAACAAACAAACAAACAAACAAACAAACAAACAAACAAACAAACAAACAAACAAACAACAGAGGAGGAGGAGGAGTTACGATGCCAATTTTAAGATCATGGTGATCAATGAAGCAGAGTCATCAGACAACTGTTGAGCAGCCAAGACATAATGATGTTACAGAGTCATGTTAGAAGATGATAAATATGGTGTTACAGAGAGTCATGTTAGAAGATGATGAGAAATATGATGTTACAGAGAGTCATGTTAGAAGATGAGAGATATGATGTTACAGAGAGTCATGTTAGAATATGATAAATATGATGTTACAGAGAGTCATGTTAGAAGAGGATGAGAAATATCATACAGACAAGTACAGTACAACGAAAGTAAGACAGTAAAGTGCAATAGTAATATACAATGTACAGGTGATTAAACTGGGTATAAAATATATAAAGTACTACTGAGTAATAGTGCTAATCAGATGTATGTACAGAGTTGTAGTGATACAGGTATAAAGACACTATGGTAGTAAATCATACTGGCCAGCAGCGTAACTACGTAAGCGTAGGTAAGGGGTATGTACAAATATACAGTAGTAAATTTGATCACAAAAAAAGATATACAGTAGATATAGTATCTGCAGACATGTAAAAAAGATTATATGCAGGTATATACAGACAGATGTGTATATATATATATATTAGTGCTGTCAGGTAATTAAAAAAAGTAATCTAATTAATTACAGGATTTGTAATTAATTAATCTAATTAATCGCATTTTAATCGCATAACCATTTTATGCCTGATATTCTATATTCTATAATCATATTTCAAATTGCATGTGTCCGGATGGCAGAATTCAGTACTGTATCTACAAAACCTTCTGTTTAATCATCTTCCATCTATTAATTTGCTTAGATTTTTGTGTCAATTTGTGCATGGTGTTATTCACAGTCAAAGATTAAAATTTTTTTTATTGATATTCTCATTTGGTTCATTACAATGAATTTACTCAAGCCTAGTAACAGACACAGTATTTCTGACACTGGGAATACATTCCCTGAGAATCAGATACCAAGAACATGCAAATGGACCATATTAAAAAAAAGTCTGTAAATGTGTATTCTACGTTCTTATGGAATGACTGAGATTAAAAAAAACATATTATAAAAAAAAGAAAAAATGTTGTAATTAATTTTGAGTACATTTTCATAACGCGATAATTTGCTGTGTAATTAATGTATCTAATTAACGCGATAAACTGACAGCCCTAATATATATATATATGATAAGAATACATATATAGATATGGGAAAAACAGCATTAATGTACATGCTATCATAGAGTTATATGGGTTAAATGCAGGTGTATAAGTAGGTATAATTATAGAATAATGATATGCAGGTATATTCAGACATTATACATATATATATATGTATATATATATATATATATATATATATATATATATATATATATATATATATATATATATATATATATATATTAAGGCTGTCAAAGTTAACGCGGTATTAACGCGTTATCGCCCGATTCTATTGACGCCACTATTTTTTTTAACTCACGATTAACTTGTGTGTGTGAGAGAGAGATAGAGAGAGAGGGGTGAGAGAGATGAGGAAGGGGCAAGAGAGACATGAGAGCTGGGAGAGTGTGTGTGTGAGAGAGAGGGGGGGGGTGTGATTACTCAGCCCTTGTGTGGGTGAATGTAACACGTTCCTAACGTTTTCTTTCCCCTATTATTTCATGCACTTTATGTTGTAATACAGTACTTTTACCTTACCACTAGATGGCACTATCAGTCAATACCACCCTCTGCTTGTAGACAGATATTTAGTACTTCCTGTCATGCTGTATGTTGTGTCTCAGTATGGTGTATGGTGCAACAAGGAATAAAGCTCTGGAAATATACAACAGGTTATGGGCCCAGAACATCGCTAAGAAGCTACACAGAGTTTTGTGTGAGATGAACAGTGTTGTGGGATTTCACAATGGATGACAAGCTGTTTATTGACCGGCTGAGCGGACCAGAGAACTGGGCAACATGGAAGTTTCAGATGGAGCACTTGCTGAAAGCTAAAGGACTATGGGGTATGCTAATTGAGACGGATACATTAGCTGCAGATGCTAATGCTCAAGCACGGGCTGAGTTTGATAAACGGAGAGAGAAGGCATTCTCTATGTTAGTGCTGAATGTAAGTACACCCCAGTTGTACCTGATAACAAGCTGCCAGACTCCCAAAGAGGCGTGGACCACGCTGAAAGGCCATTTTGAGAGAGATACTTTGGCAAATAAACTGTTTCTGAAGAAAAAGTATTTTCGATGTGAAATGAAGAAAGGAAATACAGTGCAGTTCAGGAAGTCTCGCTGCTACATACGTGGGAAAGATAGAACTCTTCATGGAATGGGAACACAAAGAGCTGATGGGCTCTATCAGCTGGATGTTGAAGGAAGTTCATCTGTCTGTCATAGTGCATCAGTAGCAGCCAGCCTGTGGCACCAGCGCCTTGGTCACACCACCAAGCTGAAGGAACTAAAGTATCTGGTGAATGGAGTGGACTTCTCTGCAGAGAAAGAGGTTCTCTTCTGTGAAGGATGTGTGGAAGGCAAGCTGGCTAAAAAGCCATACAAGTCGATTGGAGAAATCCGTTCCAAACGCAAGATGCAGCTGATTCACAGTGATGTCTGTGGTCCCATGCAGACTGAATCTGTAAGTGGAGCAAAATATTTTGTGACTTTCATTGATGATTACTCTAGATGCTGCAAGGTATACTTTCTGAAACAGAAGAATGAGGTGTTACACAAATTCAAGGAATTTGAGAAAACATTCTCAAATGAGTGTGGGCAGAGTGTCATGAGGCTGAGAACAGACAATGGTGGTGAGTACACATCAAAGGAGTTTCAAGAATATTTGAAAGCTCAAGGCATCCACCATGAAATGACTGTACCTCACTCACCACAGCAAAATGGTGTTGCAGAAAGAAAAAATAGGACATTAGTTGAAGCAGCTAGAAGCATGCTGTCACATGCTAAGTTGCCGAAGATGCACTGGGCAGAGGCTGTAGCCACCGCAGCTTACATACAGAACAGGCTGCCCACATCTGTCCTGAAGCAAGAGACTCCCTATGAGAGATGGTATGGAAAGAAACCTGACATGAGTCACATGAAGGTGTTTGGCTGTGTTGCTTATGCACATATCCCAGATTCAGAGAGAAGGAAACTGGACAAAAAGGCTGTGAAGCTTCGTTTTGTGGGATATGCAAACAATGCCAAGGGTTATCGCCTGTATGATGAAGAGAAAAGGAGAATTCTAATCTGTCGAGATGTCATCTTTGATGAATCAAACTTCAACTGTAAACAGGAGGTAAAGGGCGAGATGACGATTAAAACAGGTGAGAGTGAAACACGTGAAGTGAAGAACGAAATAATCATTAAAACAGAGTGTGAAACACAAGATGATGAGGTCGATAGCACTGTCAGAACAAGCGGCAGAATCAGAAATGCTCCAAGGAGATATGGATATGATGACTTTGCTGATACAGTGACTGTTGATCATCATGCCAATATGTGTCGTGTGACAGAGCCAATCACACTGAAAGAAGCAATGGTGAGTCCTAATGCAAAGGAATGGCAGTGGAGGCGGCTGATTTGGAATATGAGTCGCTGCTGGAAAATGAGACATGGGACTTAGTGGATTTACCAAGAGAAAGGAAGACAGTAGGATCAAGATGGGTGTTCAAAGTCAAGCATCACAGTGATGGACGAGTGGAGAGATACAAATGCAGACTTGTCGCCAAGGGCTACTCACAGTTGTATGGTGCTGACTATGATGAAACGTTTTCACCTGTGGTACGATTCAGCTCTATTCGTACATTACTGTCCTTTGCTATTCAAAACAATCTACAGGTGCACCAGATGGACGTCGTAACTGCATTCCTTAATGGACACCTGGAAGAGGAAATCTACATGGAGCAACCAGAGGGCTACATCAAACCAGGGGAGGAACACCTGGTATGCAAGCTGAATAAATCGATCTATGGACTGAAGCAGTCTCCCCGCTGCTGGAGCAAGGCTTTCACACAGTTCATGATGGAAATTGGATTCAAACAGAGCACATCAGACCCCTGTGTGTTTGTGAGATCAAGACAACAGCTTGAAATACTCGCAGTTTATGTTGATGATCTCATTCTGATAACGGAGTCGACTGAGAGCATGAACGAGCTGAAAATGGCTCTCAAGGAGCGCTACAAGATGAAAGACATGGGTGAGCTCTCCTATATCCTGGGCGTCTCAGTGATCCGAAATAAGAACAGTGTATTTCTTCATCAAAAGCAGTACATTGAAACCATTCTTCAGAAATATGGAATGGATGATGCAAATCCTGTAGCAACTCCTGCTGATGGCAATGTCAAATTGAGGAAAAGTGATGGTGTCAGTAAGCCAGTGCACCAACATACCTATCAGTCAATGGTAGGAAGTCTGCTGTATGCTGCAATGGCCACACGACCAGACATAGCTCAGGCAGTGAGTGCTGTGTCAAAGTTCAATGCAAATCCAGATGCTTCACATCTGACTGCTGTGAAGAGGATACTTCGATACTTGAAAGGGACAGTGAACCTTGCTCTCAAGTATGAGCAGTCAGACTCTGGAGCTTTGATTGGATTCTCAGATGCTGACTGGGCTGGTGATCAGGATGACCGCCGCTCAACAACAGGCAACATCTTTCTACTGTGTGGAGGAGCTGTGAGCTGGCTTAGCAAGAAACAGGCAACAGTTGCACTTTCAACAGCAGAAGCTGAGTACATCGCACTCAGTCAAGCTGCTCAAGAAGGTGTCTGGCTGAGACGACTACTGAGCGATCTCGGAGTGGAGGCTACGTCCACAGTGATCCTGGAAGACAACCAAGGAGCCATCGCAATCGCGAAGAATCCCGTGAACCACTCCAGGACAAAACACATAGACATTCGCTACCACTACATCCGTGAATGTGTGCAGAATGGGCAAATAGAACTGCAATATTGTCCAACAAATGACATGAAAGCAGACATCTTTACCAAGCCACTGACTAAACAGAAGTTTGAGTACCTTAGGGGAGAGATTGGACTTTTTCCTATTTAAATAGAGTGGTTATTTGTGCTTGACAGGTGAACGCCGAACGCTGCCTGGTCAAAGCAAGTCTGAAAAATGTGAAAAAGAGTTCCAGTAAAAGCATTGTAAAAAGAGAAAGTATTTTTTGTTGTTGTTGTTTAAAGATATTTTTTTCTTGATGTTTCTTTTTTATGAATGAGAGCATGGCTCTGTAATATTATTTAAAGGCACTTAATGCCATTGTAAAATTGAGTGGGAGTGTTGTAATATTATTTAAAGGGACTTGAATGCCATTGTAAAAGTAAGTGGGAGTGTTGTAATACAGTACTTTTACCTTACCACTAGATGGCACTATCAGTCAATACCACCCTCTGCTTGTAGACAGATATTTAGTACTTCCTGTCATGCTGTATGTTGTGTCTCAGTATGGTGTATGGTGCAACAAGGAATAAAGCTCTGGAAATATACAACACTTTATTCATTGTTTTAAATTATTATTTTCTTTTAAGTTATTTTGTGCATCACTCTGTTGTGAATTTGATGCAAATTTGCAATGGGTCATCCTTTTGTGTTAAATGGCTGCATAAAGAAAGCATTTGTTGACTCTCATGTTGATAAGAGTATTAAAACTTGAAAAATATCAGTTTATGATAAATAAAAAAAAATGCGATTAAATTGTGATTACTCGCGAGTTAACTATGGACAATGATGCGATTAATCGAGTTAAATATTTTAATCGATTGACAGCACTAATATATATATATATTATATATAATATATTATATTATATAATATATTATATTATATATAATATATATAGTACTCATTTATATATTTTATACCCAGTTTAATCACCTGTGTACACTAACAGTGTATATTACTATTGCACTTTACTGTTACATTTGCACTCTGGTTGGATGCCAAACTTATTTTCGTTGTACTGTAAGTTGTGCTGTATGATGATGACAATACATTTGTATCTAATAATGTAGGTTGTAGCACAGTATAGCATCTGATTTACAGCTAATGCAATTACAGTGCCAAGCACTTTCACAACCTTGAAAACACCAGGAACCCTGGATACAGACCAATAATGTAATGTAACACAAATACAAATAGAAACCATCGGTAATAACTAATAAGGACGTTTCTTTTTATGCATGTGTTGGTACGAAAGAGTCCCGCTCCAAGCCCCCTTGTGGCGAGACGATGAACTATACTAGGGTTTCTCAACCACCCTCCCCCCCCCTAGGGGCGCTAGTAGTTTATTTTATTTATTTATCATCGTTTTAATATCAGGACAACAACTTGACTGGAATCAGAGAGCCGTTATTAGAGAAGGCTTCATTTGACACACTGGCTTGTCAACAAACTGAGCCAAATAAAAACATTAATGGCTGAGAATTCCGCAGATACCTATGATAAACAGAAACTAATCATAATTCCCCCTCAAATGTATATTCTCTCTTTTTTAGACTATTTTTGTATCACAAACAGTATTGTGTATTTGTAGATCTGGTATGTCATAAATGTCTAGATGCAGCAGTACTATCTATCTGTATCATGTATGTCATATCATATGTTATGATCATGAACAGATGTACAGTTTTGCTTATACAGTTGTACAGTGTCCCCCACCCAACCCCACCTCACCTACCCAACCTCCTCCAATGTACAGTTTCTACGTCAAATGTATATACTCTCTTTTCTGGACTCTTTTTGTATCACAAACAGTACTGTATTTGCAAATCTGGTATGTAGCAGTACTGTCTATCTGTATGTCATGTATGTCATATGTTATAATGAATTGAAGATGGGGGACCCTGATGTAAACAAGACAAACGTCTTTCTCTGGTCTGCATCCCCTTAACAATTGTGTGTATTGAGCTGTACCGTTGCACCCATTCTGCAATCTGTTAATAAAGTTTTCAATCAATCAATCAATCAAAGGGGGCGGCGCCATGGACGTCAGATAGGGGGGGGGGGGGGGGGGGGCGTTGACTCAGGTTGAACCGTAATCAGCTAATACGTCACAGCAACCACGCTATTTAAATGTGTGACAGCCGGTCAGTTTATAGTCACTCTATGCCGAACCACGGGACGCCTCGCAGCATGCCTCCGCAGGAGAAGTCACAGAACCAAAAGCCCTTCAAGCAGAGGAAAAGTTTTGGTAATAATTATATATAATATTAGCCGTGATAATAATAACAATCTTGTATTCCCATTGGAACTTATCTTGGCTTATCATTTCTTCTTATTAACATTACTTATTAAAAGATCTGTTTTTATTCTTCCTCCTCCTCCTCCCAACAGTCACGAGAGAACTAGAAGTTGCGTCGATTAGGTCGAAATTCCCAAACAAAATTCCGGTAAGTTTTTTTTTTAATTTTTTTTTATAGATCTGAACACACTATAATATTGATTTTCGTCGCGCAACGTTCTATATGACTATTTTGTGTCTCCCCCCCCCCCCTTCTTTCTCCTCGTCACATCATGCAGGTCATAATTGAAAGATACCAGCGTGAGAAGTATCTGCCGCCCCTGGATAAAACGAAATTCCTCGTCCCCCAAGAGCTTACCATGACTCAATTTGTCACCATCATTAGGTAAGTGACCCGAGAATCCTTGATCGTTTCACAATTTCGCTCTCTCTCAAGTCTCTTTTTTTATTCACGCTTGAATCTGCTCGCGGAATGCTGCTGCCCCAGTGTGTCAAACTGAATCAGTATAATGTTGAATCAGGCTAATTGGCAGCAACCAGTGGAGCCGCCTGTCCAGCTGAATTTGAGATGGTGCCTCTATCTCCCACTATGTATCATTCATCATCATTTATTATGAATTGAAAATAGGGGACCCTGATGTAAACAAGACTAAAGTCTTTCTCTGGTCTGCATCCCCTTAACAATTGTATGTATTGAGCCGTACTGTACTGTACCCATTCTGCAATCTGTTAATAAACTTTTCAATCAATGGTGATGTGGCCAAAATGGTAAATAACGAGGAGGTGATGGGTTGCGTTTGATGCCCGAGGACCAGATGCAAGAGAGGGCAGATTCCTCCTCAATATTCAAACCTTTTTTCCTGATGCAGATTATTTTTTGGTCGTAAATCCCAGCATCATATTTCTGATTTATGTTCTATCATACTCCCATGTTCCGCTGCTGCGCTACACTGTGTATTACTACTATTGCACTTACTCACTGTTACATTTGCACTCTTGTTTGCAAGCCAAACTTATTTTGTTGTTTTACTTGAGCTGTATAATGAGACTATACATATACATTTGACTCTTATCTAATTGTATTTGTTACCACAAGGGAAGTGGAAGGGTCGGCGAAATCATTATGATTTGAAAATGGGGGACCCTGATGTAAACGAGATGAAAGTCTTTCTCTGGTCTGCATCCCCTTATCAAGCATAACTCTCGTAACTCGTCCCGTTTTGTCGACCGCTGGAATGCAACTTCCTGGTGGTAAAACGAGGAAATGTACTAGTTTGACAAGGAGGACCGACCGAGTGCACCCAGGACTCATGACATGCATGCTGCTTGTTGTTGTTGTTGGTGGATGTGACTGGCGGCTCTTATCCGTTATTATTGTCACTTAAACATTTGACCCTGAAGACTCTGGCAGGAGCACTCATTCAAGGGTACTACGACTATGCTTGCACCTCATGGTACCAAAGCACCTCAAAGGCGCTAAAAACAAGATTACAAACATCACCCAACGAACTGGTCAGACTACTGCTTGACCTTACTCCTAGAACCCACCTCACCCCTGCCCACTTTGACAACCTAGGATGGCTTAGAGTAGACGACAGAGTACAGCAACTTGCAATGGGCCTGGTCTACAAGATACACCACGCGACCAAGGTACCCATGTACATGTCGAAATACTTCCCAAAGGTCAGTGAATACCACGCCCACAACACCAGAGGGAGCTCCACAAATCATGTTCAACCCAGATTCGGCGCAAACGAGGGACTAAACGCATTTCGCAATTATGCCACATCAATGTAGAACGCCCTACCCACAGCTGTAAAAAGATGTGATTCCCTACCCACATTCAAAACTGCTCTTGGAGAGCACCTACGGGAGGCTGCAATTCGAAACTGGCCCCTGTAAAGGTCCAACCCCCCCCCCCCCCAAAGAGACGGTCTCCTCCCCATCGTATGTATATATATTTTTGTCTCCTCCCCATCATGTATATAATCTCTGTTAGGATCTCTGGGTAACGGTACTGCATATCATACATGTCACATGTAACCGTACTAAATACCTGTCAATGTATGTCCCTATGTCGTAAATATCATGTATGTTGTGTAGGTCATAAATGTCACTATGAATTGAAAATGGCGGGGACCCTGATGGATGTAAACGAGACGAAAGTCTTTCTCTGGTCTGCATCCCCCTTAACAATTGTGTGTATTGAGCCGCACTGTGTATTGTACCCATTCTGCACTCTGTTAAATAAAGTTTTCATTCACTCGGTTTCAGGAACCGGATGTCCCTCGCGCCCAGTCAAGCGTTCTACTTGCTCATCAACAACAGCGGTCTCGCGAGCATGTCTCTCACGATGGCTCAAGTTTACAAGGACCATAAGGACGAGGATGGCTTCCTCTACATGACTTATGCCTCTCAAGAAATGTTTGGGTCATGCTGATAAAGTGGACACTTATTTTGTAATTTTTGCTTTTTTTTTTTTTTTTTTGTGTGACTTTCATGTGAACTTATACTCAGCTTTAGACTTTGAGCCAAACACGGTCATGAGTCGAGGTGTACAGAAAATATAGTGGTGTGTATATTTTAATATATGTATAAATGTTAATGATTGTACCATGTTTTATGCCAGATGGACTGAAATAAATATTAATTCTTTAATCTTATTTTATTGCCATTTTTGACCATACAAATGTGTAAAGGGGAAGTGTTTTTTTCAAAGATGTATAGATGGGGTGGGGGGCGTCTGTCAAGTGTCTACTCTAGACATTACCAGTGTGCCACTAAGTACAGTAACTGACCTACAACTTTAAACACTATAGTCTAGTAGCCTACTTGTATTGAGAGCTCGAGTCGATTACACTGACATTAAGATGTCTCAATTGATATTTTCAACAAACTTTTTCACATAGCTTTTTATTAAAAATGTTTAGGTCATGTAAATGGAACTAGTCGTTTTGTCACATAAGGTACATTTTATAGTGAAATGTTTGGTTCTCTATGACCCTCCTGAGATTGTGCTTCATATAGTAAGATTAAATGCAAAAATAATAATATAACAAAACATTTCAAGTTTACATTATTTAGTTCCTAAATGGGGGGGGGGGGAACGGTGGAAAGGATTCTCGACCCAAGCATGACAGCCACTGAATATAGTGTCTGTTTTGATTCACTTAAACAGTAGTGATGGCATGTTAGTTGATGCAAACTTAAAAAAAAAAAAAATTGAACGAATGCCTTATTTTATTTTTTTTACATTTACAATCTTCGCCTTCCATATATTAGGCATTTGGGCCAATAGGGTTTTACATTGAAACGGGCAGATGGGTTAATACTGAGAGCAACTGCCTGGCTGTAGGTGGATCTTCTGGGCTCTTCAGTGAGTATTCTTCCCCCTCGAATGTATATATTTTCTTTTAGAATCTGTCTCTTAAACAGTACTGTATATCTATGTCTGGATGTAACACTATCTGTATGTTGTATGTCATGATTAATTGAAAATGGGGGACCCTGATGTAAACAAGACGAAAGTCTTTCTCTGGTCTGCATCCCCTTAATTGTGTATATTGAGCCGTACTGTATTGTACCCATTCTGCAATCTGTTAATAAAGTTTTCAATCAATATTTGCTGCCTCTCAGGATACGACAACACTTTTCTAACCGTGCAAGAAGCTACATTATTTGCAGCTGGTGACACTTCTGAATACAACTCGAAACAACCTCTATGACATTTGGATGTCTTTATCGTATGCGTGTTACACTAGCATGAGTGCATATACCTTTTCTTTTTTAATAGCATGGGTGTCCCCAGTGGGACTCTAACCTCTTGTCCGGTGTTTGTACCATTATTCACCCATTGTGCTACAGGACCAATGGAGCTGAACGAACGCTTTTGTGGAATTAAGATGTTTGTATTATAGCCTCATCTTAGAAATCTGAGCCTCCTCCACCACCACACTCATGAAATGGCTGTGTTCTGTAAACATAAATAAAAGTGCTATATTCGACCAAACGTAAGCCTGTCCTGTCTTGGATGCATCCAACGTTCACAAGGATAGTTTGATTGAAAGGTAACGTGTTGGTTAGGTGGTTAGTTCCAGGCCCAGACCCACCAGGGGTAGTTTGGTTGAAAGGTAACGTGTTGGTTAGGTGGTTAGTTCCAGGCCCAGACCCACCAGGGGTAGTTTGGTTGAAAGGTAACGTGTTGGTTAGGTGGTTAGTTCCAGGCCCAGACCCTCCCGACCCACCATGGTAGTTTGGTTGAAAGGTAACGTGTTGGTTAGATGTTCCTACATTCATTATTGCACACACATGTACATACAGTATGTACCTTATATGTGACAAATAAAACAGAACTTAAATTTGGTTAGTTCAACGTCCAGAGGCACCAGGGTAAATGGCTGCATTCATATAACGGCTTGCGGGGTATACTTTCTAGTAGTATACATTTCCGTCTTCATATTTGGAGGGGCACCACCATGGCACCATTGGGGGCAGACTGGTAGGGTATGTAGCATCGAGCTACACGTTGGGTTGTGGTGCCATTCGGGGCCATGTGGTAGGGTACAGTATGTAGCATCTATCTATCTACACGTTGGGTTCATTTGAACCATTTCCTATACCCTAAAGTTTAAACCAGCCAGGTTCATATCCTATTCCATACCCCTGGGACACCCCTTACTCTAAACCCGGTTCATATCCTATTCCCTACCCCTGGGACACCCCTTACTCTAAACCCGGTTCATATCCTATTCCCTACCCCTGGGACACCCCTTACTCTAAACCCGGTTCATATCCTATTCCCTACCCCTGGGACACCCCTTACTCTAAACCCGGTTCATATCCTATTCCCTACCCCTACACCCCTTACCCTAAACCAGGTTAGTATATACCTACTAAACCAGGTTCATATCCTCCCCCCCCCCCCCCCCCCCCCCCACACACACACACACATTTTATATTACATACATGGTATTTGGGACCAGAAAGTGTGTAAATTGTAGGTGAAAACAAGTAAACATGTTCACTGTGTTCCTTCACTGTCTGCCTCCACCTTTTTCATTCATATCTTTCACGACAAACATCATTCGTCGTGTGAGTGAACAGGTGAATGTGAGGATACGTTATCTGCTATCACGCAGTCAATCCAGAAGGTGGCAGCATTGTTCATCAGACTTGATGGACACTGTTAGACTGGGTGGTTCTTAGGGTTCCTCCACTATGTTCTGATCTAATGACTGGATGGTTCTTAGGGTCCAGTATGGTCTGATCTAATGACTGGATGGTTCTTGTCTGCCTCAAATGTTCTTGTCTCAAATGTTGTCTGAGTATTTCTCCTTGTCATAGTTTAAGAAATGTTTGATTGATTGATTGAAAATGTAATTAACAGATTGCAGAATGGGTACAATACGGCTCAATACACACAATTGTTAAGGGGATGCAGACCAGAGAAAGTCTTTCGTCTTGTTTACATCAGGGTCCCCCCATTTTTAATTCATCATAACATATATGACATACATGACATACAGATAGACAGTACTACTACATCTATACATTTATGACATACCAGATTTACAAATACAGTACTGTTTGTGATACAAAAGAGAGTCTAAAAAAAGAGAGTATATACATTTGACGAAGAAACTGTACATTGGAGGAGGTTGGGTAGGTCGGGTGGGGTGGGGGGGAAACTACATTGGAGGTGGTTGGGTGGGTGGGGTGGGGGGGGGGGGGGGTAGGCGGGGTGGGGTAACTGTACATTGGATTATCCACGAAACCTTACTTGGTCCCAAGAAGAGGGTCTCGTGTATTATTGGGTTAGGACATTTACTGTACATTTACTGTCCCACTATTTAGTATGGGTTCGAGTCCCTGTGATCTAATATCACTAAAGTTACAGTGTGGGTTCGAGTCCCTGTGATCTAGTATCACTAAAGTTACAGTGTGGGTTCGAGTCCCTGTGATCTAGTATCACTAAAGTTACAGTGTGGGTTCGAGTCCCTGTGATCTAGAATCACTAAAGTTACAGTGTGGGTTCGAGTCCCTGTGATCTAGTATCACTAAAGTTACAGTGTGGGTTCGAGTCCCTGTGATCTAGTATCACTAAAGTTACAGTGTGGGTTCGAGTCCTTGTGATCTAGTATCACTAAAGTTACAGTGTGGGTTCGAGTCCCTGTGATCTAGTATCACTAAAGTTACAGTGTGGGTTCGAGTCCCTGTGATCTAGTATCACTAAAGTTACAGTGTGGGTTCGAGTCCCTGTGATCTAGTATCACTAAAGTTACAGTGTGGGTTTGAGTCCCTGTGATCTAGTATCACTAAAGTTACAGTGTGGGTTCGAGTCCCTGTGATCTAGTATCACTAAAGTTACAGTGTGGGTTCGAGTCCCTGTGATCTAGTATCACTAAAGTTACAGTGTGGGTTCGAGTCCCTGTGATCTAGTATCACTAAAGTTACAGTGTGGGTTCGAGTCCCTGTGATCTAGTATCACTAAAGTTACAGTGTGGGTTCGAGTCCTTGTGATCTAGTATCACTAAAGTTACAGTGTGGGTTCGAGTCCCTGTGATCTAGTATCACTAAAGTTACAGTGTGGGTTCGAGTCCCTGTGATCTAGTATCACTAAAGTGGGTTCGAGTCCCTGTGATCTAGTATCACTAAAGTTACAGTGTGGGTTCGAGTCCCTGTGATCTAGTATCACTAAAGTTACAGTGTGGGTTCGAGTCCCTGTGATCTAATATCACTAAAGTTACAGCAATATGTACTGTGAAGTATGTTGGGAATTACAGGAGTATTACTGAATAGAGAGCCTATTAGGATGCTAGATCCTAATGTGAAACACTGTGATTTGCCATATCTTGCTCGCTCATGCCTGTCCGTTCTATTTTATAATTTTTTTACTATTTTTAAACTGAATCATTTTAAACTATTTTTACTATTTGTGTTACTGAAAACTGTAAGCGGAGAGCCTATTGGGATGCTAGATCCTAATGTGAAACACTATGATTCTACCTGTCTATCTTTTTATGCTCGCTTATGCCTGTATTTTTTACTGTTGTGAAGCACTTTGAACTGCAACCTCTGTATGAAAAGTGCTATACAAATAAAGTTATTATTATTATTATTATTACATTGGAGGGGGTTGGGTTAGGACATTTACAGGGGCCAGTTTCGAATTGCAGTCTCCCGTAGGTGCTCTTTGAGAGTGGTTTTGAAAGTGGGTAGTGATCACCACACACATGAGTGCATGCTTACCAACTGTCCGTCTGCAACACTACTATCACCGACATCTAAGAAGGGAGATCCCCCCTTGAACGGCCCTTCTAAGGTTTCTCTCCTCCACATTGCCTGTGGAGCTTTTTTTTCCCTATTGTTAGGTTTTAGTGAGTTTTTCCTTACCTTCGCGTGGGGTATGTCTGGGAGTGCTTGCATTCTTTCATTTATTTGCATTCATCTAAAAAATGTTTGGACCCTATGGTGTTCTTGTTCTGTTCTTGACTTATTGTTATGTTGTCTTCTTGACTTGTTTAAAGAAGACCTGTACGGCCCATGGGGACATTAACGTGTGTTGTCGGGCCCTATAAATAAATTTGATTTGATTTGATTTGATTCACATTCCTTTACAGCTGTGGGTAGGGCGTTCCACATCGATGTGGCATAATTGCGAAACGTGTTTAGTCCCTTGTTTTTTAGAAGCGAATCTGGGTTTAACATGATTTGTGGAGCTCCCTCTGGTGTTGTGGTCGTGGTATTCACTGACCTCTGGGAAGTAATTTGACATGTACATGGGTACCTTAGTTGTGTAGTGTATCTTGTAGACCAGGCCCATTGCAAGTTGCTGTACTCTGTCGTCTACTCTAAGCCATCCTAGGTTGTCAAAGTGGGCAGGGGTGAGGTGGGTTCTAGGAGTCAGGTCAAGCAGTAGTCTGATCAGTTTGTTTTGTGATGTTTATAATTTTGTTTTTAGCGCCTTTGAGGTGCTTTGGTACCATGAGGTGCAAGCATAGTCGTTTTTTCATTGTCTGAATAATAATAATAATATGTTCGATTTGTAGGGGCACTTTATAATTGTGTAACAAATCTCAAAGCGATACAGTAGTGCAACGTAAACGTGCAGATATAAGAATAGGCATAAAATAGGTACAATAGTACAATGATGCTCGAAGGCATGTGAACCCCCCTGGAACAGTCAGTCCCCCAAACACCCCAAACACCCCACACATCAATCCCTACCAGATCCCCATCCAAGACACACAACCCGATAAAGCATGTCATAACCGGAGGAAAAGACAAAAACAGCCCACACGCCACTCACACCGCCATGCACGGCGACAGCCAGGAATGCCACGCCAGCGGGACACCCCATCTCCCCCGGTCCCAGTGCCCCCGCCACCACGAGGAAAACCAGCGAATCCCACACCCCCACCCCCACCCCCAAACTGCACAGAGGACCCGCAGAGGAGCCACGACTCCACACACTCAAGCAGACAGACACAACAGCGGTCAAATGAGAAGGATTTGGTAGGTGGACCGAGACGGTCCCAGACGACACCCCAGCCATGCTCCCATCGCCGAACTCCCCCAACCCACGACACCCCCCACATGAAGAACCCACCACAACCCCCACAGCACCCCAAAGGTCCCCATTGCATCCCCAGACCACCCACAACGCCAGACCCATCCAACCACCACCATGTCCATCTACCCGAACATCCAGAATCGCCTATCCGCCAGAGAAGACCAACCCACTTTCTCATATCAGATGCAGTGGTGGTGTGTATATAGCCCTGGGCTCTATGGCATCAATGATTTCAGAGGTGGTGGAAATACATGATGAGAAATAATATTTTAATTAATACACTATGACAAGGAGAAATACTCAGACCTGAGACCACCACACACAGACTGTGGATGCTTTTAACAAGGGCCTCAAAACTCATCATTTTAATAGAGCCTTTTGTTGATTTGTATCTAGTTTTAGCTCCACACATTTGATGTTCTTTTACTCTTTTACTAGTTTTAGCTCCACACATTTGATGTTCTTTTACTCTTTTACTAGTTTTAGCCCTTCTTATTGTATGTTCTTTTACTCTTTTACTAGTTTTAGCCCTTCATAACATGGGTAGTTTTACACTTTATAAATAATGTCTCGTTGTTTATACCTGCTGTGTTCTAGGACGGGTGAAGCCTTTACATTTCACCACCATGCCACGCTGAAACGTGCCCTTAGGAACTTTAAGTAGCCATGTGGCTCTCTCCTCAGCAACAACAACTACTACTACTACTACTACTACTACTACTACTACTACTACTACTACTGTGATGTATGTGGCTGTTGGTGTGTTACGACCTCACCATTCCTATTCCTGCCCTCTAGGGGGAGGGCGAGCACTTCTTAAGGTGACAGCTCAGCCCGCTTCCGGGTTCGTTGTTATGGCAATAAAGATAGCTACAGCCATGGTCTGTAGTCCCTGTAAACAGCGTATCCAGTGTGATTAATATGCTACCATTGTACGGGGTCACATATATAATAAATGGCGACGAGTACGGTTCATCCAGTGACGGCAATGGTTGAAAAGAATCCACGCTAACGTTTGTTTGATGACGGAACGAGTGGAAGAGGAATCTACACTGACGCCGGTTAGCGAAGGGGCTAACGTCGGCGGATCTGCTGCGGGACAATCACACAGAGGGATGGCTGGTATCATCGGGCATATCGTGGCTTTTGATGAATCGACGGAGCAGTGGCCGACTTATGTGGAACGGTTTGAACATTTTGTGGCTGCAAATGACATTTCCGATGAGAAGAGGCTTCCGGTGTTTTTTAGTCTAATAGGGGCAACAACATACGGGTTACTGCGCAGTTTGATTGCTCCGGATAAACCGGGGGATATAACTTATACTCAGACTGTGCGAGCATTGCAAAGCCATTTTTCTCCCAAGCCCATTGTGATTGCGGAAAGATTCCGTTTCCATAAACGACATCAATCGGAGGGGGAGACAATAGCCCAGTATATTGCGGATTTGAAGAAGCTGTCGGAGCACTGCGAGTTTGGCACGTACCTGTCAGACGCGTTACGGGACCGGTTCGTGTGTGGTCTCCTCAGCGAGTCCATACAGAAGAGACTATTGACCGAGAATGCTCTCACCTATCACAGAGCGGTGGAAATAGCCGTTGCGATGGAAACGGTGGCGAGGGAGGCACAACAGCTCAGCAGCTCTGTAAAAGTGAATGCGATGTCTCTCTCATCTACACCTGGGAGAAAATGCACCCGGTGTGGGAGGACAAATCATGTGGAGAGTGGCTGTTTCTTCAAGGACCAGGCCTGTCACCGTTGCGGTAAGAAAGGCCATATTGCACGTACATGCAGAGAGAGCAAGCAGGAAAATAAAGCAGCAAGTGACACAAGATGGGAGCAAAGAGACAGAGGGGGGATTAACACAAGATGGGAGCAAAGAGACAGAGGGGGAGAAAGGTCAAAAAGGCGGATAAATAAGATGAACACCAGGGAGAAGCAGAGTGATACGGGGTCTGATTCAGATGGGGAATTAGCCCTGCACAGGGTGGATGCAGCAGGTGATGTGTCTCAGCAGGGCGGTTCAGCCTCATCAGTGATTTGGGTTAGGCCAAAAGTGGAGGGGCAAATGATTGACATGGAGCTTGACACGGGGGCAGCCGTTTCACTTATATCAGAGAAAATGTATAGTGAAAAGTTCAGTCATATTCGCCTGCGCCACACCCACATTCTGCTGAAAACATATACAGGTGAAGTGATCGCACCAGTGGGGGTGGTAAAGGTGAAGGTTCAAATGAACAGAGACCAAGCACGGCTCCCACTATATGTGGTGAAAGGCGATGCACCCCCCTTGTTCGGCCGTGAGTGGCTGAGAAGAGTGAGACTGGACTGGAGAGCCATAAAAACAGTTAGATCTGGACAACGCATGCAGGGGAACACGCTGGAAGCAGTGTTAAAGGGGCATGCCAATGTATTTAAGGACGAACTGGGGACATTGAAGGGCTTTGAAGTAGCTCTGACACTCAAGCCCGAACATCAGCCGAAGTTCTGTCAGGCCCGGGTGGTTCCCTATGCACTTAGGCCAAAGGTGGACGCTGAGCTAGAGCGCCTGCAACTGCTAAATGTAATTTCGCCTGTGCAGTTCAGTGAATGGGCGACCCCCATTGTGCCTATCATTAAGAAGAATGACAGTGTGCACATCTGCGGGGATTTTAAAGTGACGGTGAACCCGGCCCTCTGTGCTGAACATTATCCAATACCCCGGATAGAGGATATGTTTGCTTCGCTAGCGGGGGGGGGCAGCGGTTCAGCAAGCTGGATCTGGCTCACGCATACTTGCAGGTGCCGGTGCAGGAGAGTTCACGCAAATATCTCACCATCACAACGCACAAGGGGATGTTCTGCTATAACCGACTGCCTTTCGGCATAACGTCAGCGCCCTCTATCTTTCAGCGTATTATGGATCAAGTCATCCAGGGGCTTCCCAATGTGCACTGCTTTTTGGATGACATATTGGTAACTGGGTGTAATGATGCAGAGCACCTGAAGAATCTGGAGGGGGTGCTGGGTCGATTGGAGAAGTTTGGTCTCAGGGCGCAGCGAGGGAAATGTGAGTTTTTCAAGGACTCACTGGAATACCTGGGACATTATATTGACGCCACGGGCCTTCATAAATCCCCAGAAAAGCTCAGGGCGATTGCTGAGGCCCCAGCCCCGACAAATGTGGGCCAGCTGCGCTCCTTCCTGGGATTAATTAATTATTATGGTCGGTTTGTTCAGGACATGGCAACGACACTCAGCCCCCTTCACGCGTTACTACATAAGGGGACACCATGGAAATTGTCACAGGAGTGTGGGAAGGCTTTCTGCTCAGCTAAGGATCAACTGCTCTCGGAGAGGGTGTTGACACATTACAATCCCCAACTGCCAATCATACTGGCGTGTGATGCCTCGCCCTATCGTGTGGGCGCGGTGATTTCGCATGTGATGCCGGGAGGTCAAGAGAGGCCCATAGCGTTTGCCTCCAGGACATTGAGTAAAGCGGAGCAAAATTATGCTCAGATTGAGAGGGAGGCCCTGGGGATCATATTTGGCGTGCGCAAGTTCCACGCCTATCTGTACGGGCGCCATTTTACCCTACTCACAGACCACAGGCCCCTGACTACAATATTGAGCCCCAGTAAAGCTATCCCATCGATGGCGGCTGCTAGACTGCAGCGATGGGCCCTAATATTAGCTGCTCACAACTACACGATTCAGTACAGGGGGGCGGCGGAACATGGCAATGCGGACGGCCTCTCACGCCTGCCACTGCCGGTTGAGCATAAGGACAAACCAGGTTCAGTGGATACGGTACTGATACATCACCTTGAATCGCTGCCAGTATGCAGCACTGACATTTGTAAGGAAACGAGGTATGATCCAGTGCTCGCTCAGGTGATGGACATGTGTTTGTCAGGACACTTCCCTGTGGCGCAAGGGCAGGACAGTGCACTGACTCCCTATTACACAAGAAAAGATGAACTCTCAGTGGTACAGGGGTGTTTGTTGTGGGGAAATCGGGTGATTGTGCCTCCAAAATTGAGACCCCAATTACTACAGGAGCTGCATGCAGGCCACCCGGGAGTAGTTAAAATGAAAGGTGTGGCTCGTAGTTACATCTGGTGGCCGGGGATTGATGCTCAAATAGAACAACAGGCCAGAGTGTGTCAGTCGTGTCAGCGCAACCAGAAATCTCCCGGTCTCTCCCCACTTCACTCCTGGCCGTGGCCAGGCACTCCGTGGCAGAGGATACATGTGGACTTTGCAGGGCCCTTTGAGGGTCATATGTTTATGGTGGTGGTGGATGCTCACTCCAAGTGGCCAGAAGTGAAGCTGATGGGCTCCACCACAACCGCTAAGACTATTCAAGTACTGCGGGGGTTGTTTAGTCGCCATGGATTGCCAGAAGTTCTGGTGAGCGACAATGGGCCGCAGTTTACTTCATATGAGTTTGCGTCTTTCCTCAAGGGAAATGGAGTGAAGCACATGCGCTCTGCTCCTTTTCACCCGGCCACGAACGGTCAAGCGGAGCGCTTTGTACAGACACTAAAACGCTCATTGAAAGCGTCCCGAGGAGCGACGACAGTGCAGCACAGACTGGGTTCGTTTCTGCTCAGCTACAGAAATGCTCCCCACGCCACGACTAATGAGTCTCCGGCGGTGCTTTTCCTTCGCCGCCGACTCCGCTCCCGCCTTGACCTTCTCAAACCCAGTGTGGCAGCGGTGGTGGCAGCAGGATCGCAGAGCCCAGTTCGCCAGAGACAAGGACTTTGCATCGGGAGACCCGGTGCTGGTCCGTGATTATAGACGGGGGGAGGATAAGTGGATGCCAGGGGTGGTGGTCTCCCAGGAGGGGCCAGTGTCCTACACAGTCGGGGTAGGCTCGGGGCATTGGAAACGCCACACAGAACAGATGCAGGCCTGTGACCCGATGCTACTCACTTCAGGGGAGCCTATACCACCAGCCCCATTGGCACAAACTACGACAGTCCTTATGCCAGATCCAGTGACCGTTTCCCCAGCGGGCGGACAGGAGTCCTCCCTAACCGGTCCCTCAGTCACGCACACTGAGGCAGCTGACTTAGAGCCAACCAGAACATCTACAGAGACTAGTAGGAGGTACCCGGTGAGGGTAACTAGGCCTCCTGATCGTCTCACATATTGAGCGGGACGTTCTGACAGTCTCAGTTGGACTATGGGGGTTATTGCATTATTGTTTTTTGGTGTTATATTAGGAGGGGTCATTCAGGGGCACTTTATCACTATATTAGGTACTGGGTTTGGAAGTGGGGACAGCGATACGATTAAGTGGGGAGGAGTGTGATGTATGTGGCTGTTGGTGTGTTACGACCTCACCATTCCTATTCCTGCCCTCTAGGGGGAGGGCGAGCACTTCTTAAGGTGACAGCTCAGCCCGCTTCCGGGTTCGTTGTTATGGCAATAAAGATAGCTACAGCCATGGTCTGTAGTCCCTGTAAACAGCGTATCCAGTGTGATTAATATGCTACCATTGTACGGGGTCACATATATAATAACTACTACTACTACTACTACTACTACTACTACTACTACTACTACTACTACTACTACTACTACTACTACTACTACTACTACTACTACTACTACTACTACTACTACTACTACTACTACTACTACTACTACTACTACTACTACTACTACTACTACTACTACTACTAATAATAATAAATAATAATTCATTTATTTTGTATAGCGCTTTTCAAAGACCCAAAGTCGCTGACAATAGGCAAAAAAGAAACAAAGAAAACAAAGAAACATAGAACCACAGGGAAACGGAGAACAATAAGAATACACAGGAACATAAAACCACGAGTAACGGATAACAAATATGGGAGTGAGTAGGGGGGACAGTCGAGAAGAGACTAAGGGAAAACCAAAGGGGGGGGGGGGCAGGAGAGGAGAGAACGTAGGGCAGGGGAAAATGGTGGTGGGTTGGAGGAGGGTGGTTATGGGTAAGGAAGGTTGAATGCTAGGGAGAACAGGTAGGTTTTGAGTCTGGATTTGGAGGTGGAGAGTGAGGGAGAGTCTCTGATGGTCTGAGGGAGGGAGTTCCAGAGTCGGGGTGCAGGAGTTTGGATGACAGGACAGTGAGGGAAAGAGTGGAAGAGGACCGGAGGGAACAGGTGGGGCGGTATGGGAGAGGGAGGTCAGTCAGGTAGGAGGGGGGGGGCAGGCTATGGAGGGCTTTGAAGGTGAGGAGTAGTGTTTTGAAGTTGATGCATTCCTTGATCGGGAGCCAGTGGAGGGAGTGGAGGACAGGAGTGATGTGTTCGTGTTGAAGTTGAAGAAGTGCGTCTTTAGTCGACGGCAAAAGATTAGACGGGTTTCGGCTGTCCTAACTGGTGTGGGTAGTTCATTCCACCATTGTGGGGCAAGGACTGAGAATAGGCGACTTTGATGACCCTCCCGGAGCTTGGATAGGAGTAGGTCTGAGGCGGCCAGAAGATGCAGAGCGTAGGGGTCTTGAGGGTGTGTAGTTAGAGACCATTGACCGGAGGTAGGCGGGAGCGGTTCCCTTTGCTGCACGGTATGCCAGGTCGAGGTCCTTGAAGCGGATTCGTGCATCATTGGGGAGCCAGTGCAGGGGTGACATGGGCCGACTTCGGTAGGTTTGAGATCAGGCGGGCTGCTGCGTTCTGAATGAGTTGAAGAGGCTTGGTGGCCGGGAGGCCAGCAAGCAGTGCATTGCAGTAGTCGAGGCGGGAGATGACTGTTGATTGGACGAGGAGTTGGGCGGATCCTTCTGACGTTGCTCAGGAGGAATCTGCAGGTTCTGGTTGTTGCTGCGATGTGAGCAGAGAAGTTCAACTGGTGGTCGAGGACAACACCAAGGTTCTTGGCGGTCGGGGACGTGGTCACAGCTGCATTCTCAACTGTGATGGAAAGGTCGGTCAGGGGGGAGGATTTGGCCGGCAGGTGGATCAATTCTGTTTTGCTTAGGTTCAGTTTGAGGTGGTTGGTCGTCATCCAGGCGGAGATATCGGACAGACAGGCCGAGATTCGCTCAGAGACGTGGATATCTGAGGGAGGGAAGGAGAGGAAGAGTTGAGTATCATCGGCATAACAATGATACGAGAAGCCATGCGACATGATAATGTTACCCAGTGATTTAGTGTAGAGGGAGAAGAGAAGGGGTCCTAGGACCGAGTCCTGGGGGACACCCGTCCGCAGGGGGCGGGTGGCCGACAGGATCCCTCTCCATGACACTTGGTAGGAGCGGTCATTGAGGTATGATGTCAGCCATGTCAGCGCAGAGCCAGCCACTCCCATTCCTGCGAGGGCCGCGAGGAGGATCTGATGGTTGACTGTGTCGAAGGCTGCAGATAGGTCTAGGAGAATCAGGACAGAGGAGAGGCCTTTCGCTTTTGCTAAGTGAAGTGCCTCTGTGACCACAATGAGGGCCGTTTCTGTGGAGTGACCAGTCCGGAAGCCAGACTGATTAGGAGGTCATTCTGTAAGAGATAAGCAAGTGTTTTAGAAAGGAAGGAGAGAAGAGAGACAGGACGATAGTTGCCTATGACGGTGGGGTTCAGGGTTGGTTTTTTTATGAGCGGCGTGACTCTGGCTTATTTTAGGGAGGTGGGGACCACCCCCGAGTTGAGTGAGGAGTTGATGGTTTGGAATGGGAGGATGTCCGGTGCTATGGTCTGGAGGAGTGGGGAGGGTAGCTGGTCCAGCTGGCATGTAGTCGGACGGTTCAACGTTACCAGTGTCAGGGTCTCGGCTAGGGTTGCCACCCGTCCCTTAAAATACGGAATCGTCCCATAATTGGAAACTAAAAGACGCGTTCCGTATTGAACTGATACGGGACGCCCTTTGTCCCGTATTTTAAGGTTGCCAGTTTAGTGAGAGAAATGATCCAGCCGAGCTACAAAAACAAGCAAGATTGTGTCAAAGTTGCGGGAAATAAACAGACATGGCAACTCTGGTATGGTGGGCGTGCGCTCAGCAGCTCACCGACCAATGAGAATTAGCGCTTTCACGTTGCTAAGAAGAGTTCTGTGCCGTTGTGCCAATCCTCTGTCTGTGCGCTGCGTGATTTCTTTTCGAAGACGCTTTGAAAATGTCTACAGCAGACACTGTGACTCCACCGCATCCTAAAAAGACAAAACGCCTCCAGAAATACAGACCTGAGTGGGAAGAGGCAAACCACTGGCTTGATAGTGTCAGAGTATGTATGTATGTATGTGTTTTCTGTGGCGCATGGTGGACTGACTGACTGACATCAGACAGCATGCCTCAGGAGAACAACATTCCCGAAATATAAGAACGCAAAGAAAGGACCCAAGCACAGGTGTCACAGTTCTTCATGACTGAAACATCTCCTGAGATTGATTCGGTATGGGATATTACACCTTATTTATCTGGTTGTGTTTTTAACTAGATGTCAGTATTTCTATGTACCTGCCCTGGCAGCCAGGAGCCTACTCTTCTTTGCACTTTATTTTGTATTAATCTTTTAATTTGGGTCACACAAGTGTTTCATTGTATTATTGTCCTCTTTCAGTAAAAGTGTTCCCAGGCTTTGTTTTTACAGCACTTTATATGCATACAGTATTATGCTCAAGTTGAGGCTATAGTTCAGCCAATTTATTTAAACAATGTTAAATGCAAATAAAGCACTTTAAACTTTAAGTATGGCTAAATGCTTTCTTGACTATATATAGTATAGTAACTGTTCCAAAAAGCATAGATTTCTATGTATTTTAGGGGTTTGGGGGGCTAGCTCTTTTTAATGGCAAAAGCACATCTGGTGAGGAAGCAGGATTATCATACGCAGTACAGTTTCAATAGCTAAAAAGAAGCAGAGGATTCTATTCTTCTGTCTGTAATTACATGGTTAGTAATGTTAGTAATAAGAGGCTTGATCATTTAAACCTCAGCACCCAGTGTCATAATCACGGCGAGAGCATACTTCACTCCCCCTCCTCTTCCCCTCACATTCACCACGCACTCCTCCTCATCCTCCCTTCCTCCCACCACGCACTCCTCCTCCTCCTCCCTTCCTTCCACCACGAAAGCCTCACGCCCTTATATGGTCAGCATCCCTTCACCTCCCGTCACTCAACCCAGCTGCACGTCATTCCCTGATTCACACGCTGTCAGGCGCCTCACAGCTGTTTCCCATCCCCTGATGATGAGGACCCTACTTCAACCGGACGACGCTGACCAGAAGTCGTCGTGGTGTTAGTAGCATTACCTAGGTACCATGCCTCAGTCTGAAGACCTGCTGGGCATCCCCGTGTGATCATCCTTGTACTAACTTCCCTCTCTTGTGCCCAGGACCTCCGTGCCAGCGTGTTCCTGTCTGGACCCCCCTGGAGCTACCGAGGAGTTCCAGCTCCCTCTCTCAAACACGAAACCGTGTCTCCCGTCTGCAGCGGCACCGGAGTGCGCCTGCTCCCGTTATCCCCCCATTCATACCTGTTGTACATTTCTGGATGTAATACTTGTCTGCTTGGGAATACCATTAAAACCCCTTGAAACGATCCATTCTCCTCTCCTGTGTTCAGCGATTGGGCTGTGCTTAAAACCCACTTTTCACACCCAGAAAAGTGGAATTTCCTTTTTTACTTGAACTTGAGGACTGCATACTTTTTTTTTGAAAAGCTTAGCTTTATACTTTATACTTATAGCACATGCATGAGCCTGGTCTCTTTGGAAAGATAACATTCTGAAGTTACTAAATCTTTCTGTAGTGGATTCCATATTCCAATATTCCAGCATAGAGGTAGGTATAAGCTGGGAAACACAGCGGTTCCATAGCCTGAAGTCCTGTGTAGTACAGGTCCAAATTCTATAAAAATCCATTCAGAAATGAGTCTTTGAGAGACGTCCGAGTAAAACCGACAAAAAAAGAAAAAGCTTTCCAAAATGTATTTCCTCGTCCACCGCTGTGTTTTTTTTTTTATTTTTATTTTTTTACACCGCTGTGTGCTCTGAACTCTGAATCACTTCTGGTTTTCGATCGTCAACTTTCACCTAGTTTCCTTATTCGCACCCCCCCACGTGGGGTATCGTTGGAAACGTACACTAGTTGGCTAGAAGGCTGACTAATTATTTCCACCATCAGCGGATGGTTGGCAGTTCTGGAGTGTCTGGAGTCCGGGGTGGTCATCTGACGTGCTGTGTAGAAAGACACTTGCCTGACATATTGTCATGTAACTCGAGAACCGAGCCACGGATTGGGTCGAGTGAGGTGGCGTTCGAACGGCAACATATAGATCTTTCGAACGGTATATTATATGTTTGGCGAAAAATGCAGCCCTGAGCTGCTAGACGCTCGCAAAGTGCCAGTGCATGCTATGAGGTTAACAGCCCTCATACCATGCCTACCTACCTACCTTCATACAATCTCGGGTTACATACTGTTGAATGCCCACGCTCGCTCTTAGGTCAGATCGATAACTTCATAACTCATTGGTCTGCCTATCCACACCTCAAACAGCGTCCTGTGAAGTGGTTGACACGCAGAACCAACCGAGTCTACAAAATGTTGTTGTTACCACTGACCGACAAGAGACAGCGAATGCACCGTTCCGACCCCCGTCAGTCATCGACCTTAGGTCGAGTGATTGAAGTTGCGGAATCTTTTATTTTATTTGCACTGGTCCGTTACACGTATTATCACTATATGGCTTTACTTGATAATCCCATTATACAGAATCCACCTTTAGTCCTTAATGCAGGGATAAAGCCACTTATTCTATTTTACATCATTAATCAAAAAATGCATGGGGTGAAGTTACAATGCAAAACACATTTCATGCTTACCCGGTCGTCTGGTCAGAAGAAAGGATACAAATCATATTTATAAAGAGGTAATTTTAATTAGAAAAAGCTAGTTACAAAAAGATACTGAAGTGGAAAGCACCCAATTCAGTTTAAAATAAGCACAGAACAAAACATCTCATCATGCACGGCTTGTGCCCAGTGTCGAGCACCATTCTTCTCATCTCTCAAAAAAGTCTGCCTCTTCATCGGCAACCGTCTCTTTTATTTGATATTGTATCGTATTTCTGATTGGTCTAAACACAGTGATGTCAAATGGTCGTCATTTCTGTTTAGCAAACCAACATACAATACATAATTTCGTTATGGACTCCTCCTTCGTTGTACTATCGTTACTGCTAGTTACCTAGTGATTTTTAAGTAACAGAAAGTCCCTTTTTCCTTCTAAACAGACAACGGCTTTGTCTGTGGTGACCACGTGATTTCGTACCATGTACGAGGCCTCTCCAGTATCTCTTAAGGATCCCTCCAGACAAACAGTTTTTACACATTATTCTGTTAGTATTATTCTCTACTGACACTCAATTTATAAGCATGCCATTTTGAAAACTTTTACTGTACACATCAAACATTTAATTGTTATATAGTTTCTTTTTTAAGATCTCCCTCTATAGATTCAAGACTCTGTTTTTCAACCAGCAACCCTTCCGTCTGAAAGGGTTAACATTACAGCTCCCTCTCCTCTCCTGTTGCATCCTCAGGGCCACATTCCTCAGGTTAACTCCCCTTTCACAGACACCGGCCCCTTCTATGGAGACACCGGAGAGGAGGGAGGGAGACTCTCCAGCATGAGTACATAGTACACAGTACATAGTGGATGGTACATGTACATGGTACATGTATGTGTATACACATACATGTATAATACAGCACATATATATATAGTATACAGTGTATACATATATATGCACATACTGGTTTTATTTTATGCAGACAGGACAGGGTTAAACTGTGCCGACTTGCTCTCAGCTCAGGCCTGCTCTTCACTCCGACTGCACATTAACTGTAACATAGTTTTATAAGTGTATAAAGAGTATACAGGTCATATACATAGCTTCAATCATATATAATAAACATATGAATTTTATACAAAGTGTCACTCGTCGACTTGTGGCACTTAAAATGTGTTTACACATAACGTGTTTCTATTCCATTGTCCAGGAAGAATCTACAGACATTCCCCATAATCATATATAAGATCAGGATGTCATACCCAGTGTCACTTAGTTGGCTGTGACACTTTACACCCCCTCTGTCATCCTGGTCGGTCATTTTCCATTGTCTTAATAGCGTCTGTACTGGGGAACGAGATGGCGATTGTGGGGTCACGTGGCTGTGACTCTCCACACCCCCTCTGCCATCTTGGTGCCTTGTTACCCTGGTAGCCGGCGGGAAGACTTGCATCTGTTGTTCCCTGGCAGGACGGCTCGACAGGATAGGGGTCACGTTGTTGCTTGGTATCCGGCGGGAAGACTTGCATCTGTTGTTCCCGGCCGATGCACCCAGGCTGTTGTCGTCTTGGTCATCTTGGTCATCTTGGTCATCTTGGGGTCGCCCCCTCTGACCTCTTGGACCTCTCCCATAGTTTGAGGTAGGTTGATTTGTCACTTCTCGGGCGACCCCCACGGATCCCCGAGAATTGTAGCAGCAGTCCTCTATTGAAGTGTGGTTGGCCTGGTCTTGTGACCCTGTCCGTAGGCCTCGCAGGACATCACAGATACAGTCCACAGAGGACTCATTTCTTTTCTCTCTTTCAGGTCCATTCAGGGCTCTCGTCGCCCTGTAACCTGGGTCCAGGCCGATGTCTCTCTGTCCGGTCTAGGAGGTCTAGGAGGTCTGGGAGGTCTGGGAGGTCTGGGAGGTCTGGGAGGTCTGGGAGGTCTAGATGAGGACCTTGAGGATGCTCTGGAGCTTGACCTATCCCGGTCTTCCTCCATTTCCGATTTCTGACCTGAGTCAGTATATTCCTTCTTGCCATTCGCTGCGTCGTCCGCTGACTCCGGGGGACCCCCCCCCCCTGTCTAAGAATGCGGCACTGGTTCAGGTTTTGTCCCTTTACCAGCGCACCTTTACCAGCGCACATTGTTCACAGGCCTTTCGGACTGTTATCGCTCTTTGTTTGGCTTTATGTATGAGAATGTTGTTAGTTCTCAGGTATACCAACATCCTCCTACTTCCGGCATGTCCAAGGTTATCATATACCTGTCTGATCATGTGAGTAGCCTCGTCCTGTTAGCAATGGCTAGTTAGCCTGCTATTCGCTCCTATTCGCAATGGCTATTTCAGCCTGCTCGCAATGGCTATTTCAGCCTGCTATTCGCAATGGCTATTTCAGCCTGCTATTCGCAATGGCTATTTCAGCCTGCTATTCGCAATGGCTATTTCAGCCTGCTATTCGCAATGGCTATTTCAGCCTGCTATTCGTAATGGCTATTTCAGCCTGCTATTCACAAAGTAGAGTTTTTTCTACTTAAGTTCTGACTTTAAGTAAGCATTTAGTTACTTTAGTCATGAGTAAACCTTTTTACCGTATTTCACAAAAATATACTTTAATTGTGATTGTTTCTTTAAGTAGAACCTTCTACGTTTTTGACTGTAAGAAAACATTACGTAACTTTTTAGTCATGAGTAACCGCTACTTCAAGTCGTTACTTATCAACCCTCTCTTGTTCCTGATAGATTTTTTACCAATATACTTTTGGCTGTCTGCTGCGCTCTGCAGACCATCTACGTCACCAGTGTTCCAGATCTCGAACATTAGGAAGAGTCTTGGTTGGAGAGGTTCTGCCGATAAGACCAATCTTGAGTAAGGTTGACTCAAATCTGTAACTAATTCTACTCCAGAGACACCTGACAGCAGTTATTTCAGTTAATATTCTTTCGGCTGTTGATACCTATTTAATTAGTATACAGCCCAACTCACTTGAACTCATGTTCTAAGCCCCGGAACCTCCAATCCGTTTTGACAGACCTATAAACCAGTGACTTGGCCGCCTAAGCACCACAGCGTCCTGTATGCTGAGGCTTCCAAGTCTCCACAAATCTGATAAGCCCGTCGGATACAGAGACCCTGATGCTCGCTCTGTCCCCCCGCGTCAAGGTGCTAAGCTTGATGAGAGTTTGCAGAGTCTCAATTTGTTACCCATAGGCGCTGGTGAGTGTACATCTCATGCAGCTGATATGGTTGGTAGGGTGCTAACCTACCAAATGGTTGCTGTCAGGAAATCCCTTCTGAATGAAATAGATTACAAATTCACTTTACTTTACTCTGGGTTTAGAGCAAGGACGGACATCTTTACATATTATACGTAAAATATATACAAAATGCATGTAGTATTCTATGTCATGTTTCTTCCTAAATGACAATAACACTACATATTCTTCCTCTTGACAGATGAGCGGTATGTCAAGTGCAGTTTGCACTTGCTTGAGTCACTTGTGTCAGGGCCCCAGAAGGTAATTTCTCCCTTTGTTGCCCTCATCTCTGCTTGCTGCTCGGGGGTTGGTTTCTCCACCATCTTATCCCCTGGATCTTGACCGGGGGTCCTTACTTCTCTTTCCATCATTTGGGCCATTGAAGCCCCTTTGGTGAGCTAGCGTCTCCTTATGCTAGCTTCTCTTGAGCTATTACTCAAGATGTTGAGTAATCAGAACTGTGTTCAGTTTCAGAGGTATTTAGCTCCCCATCTTGTTCAGGCACAGACTCAGTTTCACCTGAGGGTGTCATCTGTGGCCCCGGGTTCTGATCCTTGATCTGAATGTCGCCATTCTCCTCTTCTGAGCCATAGAAAATGGAACAGTGCTCGTAATTTATGTTTTTGGCCTTTAGGTACTCGTCTAGAGAGTTGAACGCCTCTATGTCAGTGGAGGGAGATACTCGTTTTGAGGTGGAGCCTGGCGCCTCATAAAGAGGAAGAATGACTACATCGTCTTCTTGGTTTCTTCCATTTCCACACTCGTCTTTGATAGTGCGTCGCAGTGTTCTTGAGCGAGACACATCACCCCTTACTGCCCCCGTTAAGCAGGTTGGCACCTTGCATGGCTGCCTCCGCCGTCTGTGTCTCTCAAGCCCTTGCAGGTTCCGGTAGCTCATGTAACACTGGTCACAGTAGTATGGTTTCTCTCCTGTGTGTACCATGTGGTGTTGTTTAAGGTGACGCTTCGTCTTGAAGCTCTTTCCACACTGGTCACAGTAGTATGGTTTCTCTCGTGTGTGTACCATGTGGTGTAGTGTAAGGTTACGCTTCGCCTTGAAGCTCTTTCCACACTGGTCACAGCTGTAGGGTCTCTCTCCTGTGTGTACCATGTGGTGATTTCTAAGATTCTCCTTCGTTTTGAAGGTCTTTTCACACTGGTCACAGCAGTAAGGTTTCTCTCCTGTGTGTACCATGTGGTGTCGTTTAAGGTGACTCTTCGTCTTGAAGCTCTTTCCACACTGGTCACAGCAGTAAGGTTTCTCTCCTGTGTGTACCATGTGGTGACCTTTACGCTCCCTCTTCGTCTTGAAGGTCTTCCCACACTGGTCACAGCAGTAAGGTCTCTCTCCTGTGTGTACCACGTGGTGTAGTTTAAGGTAACGCTTCGCCTTGAAGCTCTTTCCACACTGGTCACAGCAGTAAGGTTTCTCTTCTGTGTGTACCGTGTGGTGTTGTTTAAGTTCTGCCTTCGTCTTGAAGGCCCTTCCACACTGGTCACAGCAGTGAGGTTTCTCTCGTGTGTGTACCGTACAGTGATTTTTAAGCTCTCCCTTCGTCTTGAAGGCCTTCTCACACTGGGCGCAACCGTAAGGTTTATTTTCTGTGTGTACCGTGTGGTGTTGTTTAAGCTCTGCCTTCGTCTTGAAGGTCTTCCCACACTGGTCACAGCAGTAAGGTCTCTCTCCTGTGTGTACCATGTGGTGACTTTTAAGATTCTCCTTCGTTTTGAAGGTCTTTTCACACTGGTCACAGCAGTAAGGTTTCTCTCCTGTGTGTACCACGTGGTGTCGTTTAAGGTAACGCTTCGTCTTGAAGCTCTTTCCACACTGGTCACAGTAGTATGGTTTATTTTCTGTGCCAATTACTGCTGGCTGTACAGCCGGCACCCGTGCCAGCTTCTCCTGGGCTAGCTCCTCCTGAGCTAGCGTTGGTCGTGCCAGCTCCTCCTGAGCTAGCTTCTCTCGTGCTAGCTCCTCCTGAGCTAGCTTCTCTTGTGCTAGCTCCTCCTGAGCTAGCTTCTGGCGTGCCAGCTCCTCCCGAGCTAGCATCTCCTGGGCTAGCTTTTGGCGTGCCAGCTCCTCCCGAGCTAGCATCTCCTGGGCTAGCTCCTCCTGAGCTAGCTTTGGGCGTGCCAGCTCCTCCTGAGCTAGCATCTCCTGGGCTAGCTCCTCCTGAGCTAGCGTTGGTCGTGCCAGCTCCTCCTGAGCTAGCTTCTCTCGTGCTAGCTCCTCCTGAGCTAGCTTCTCTTGTGCTAGCTCCTCCTGAGCTAGCTTCTGGCGTGCCAGCTCCTCCCGAGCTAGCATCTCCTGGGCTAGCTTTTCCTGAGCTAGCTTTGGGCGTGCCAGCTCCTCCTGAGCTAGCATCTCCTGGGCTAGCTCCTCCTGAGCTAGCGTTGGTCGTGCCAGCTCCTCCTGAGCTAGCTTCTCTCGTGCTAGCTCCTCCTGAGCTAGCTTTTGGCGTGCCAGCTCCTCCTTACAAACAGTGTCTTTGGGCTAGGGAGCCATCGCCTTTCTGTGAACGGTCGTTTTGACTTCGCTTCACATACATTCTCTCCTCCTTACAAACAGTGTCTTTGGGCTAGGGAGCCATCGCCTTTCTGTGAACGGTCGTTTTGACTTCGCTTCACATACATTCTCTCCTCCTTACAAACAGTGTCTTTGGGCTAGGGAGCCATCGCCTTTCTGTGAACGGTCGTTTTGACTTCGCTTCACATACATTCTCTCCTCCTTACAAACAGTGTCTCTGGGCTAGGGAGCCCTCGCCTTTCTGTGAACGGTCGTTTTGACTTCGCTTCACATACATTCTCTCCTCCTTACAAACAGTGTCTTTGGGCTAGGGAGCCATCGCCTTTCTGTGAACGGTCGTTTTGACTTCGCTTCACATACATTCTCTCCTCCTTACAAACAGTGTCTTTGGGCTAGGGAGCCATCGCCTTTCTGTGAACGGTCGTTTTGACTTCGCTTCACATACATTCTCTCCTCCTTACAAACAGTGTCTTTGGGCTAGGGAGCCATCGCCTTTCTGTGAACGGTCGTTTTGACTTCGCTTCACATACATTCTCTCCTCCTTACAAACAGTGTCTCTGGGCTAGGGAGCCCTCGCCTTTCTGTGAACGGTCGTTTTGACTTCGCTTCACATCCAGTCTCCCCACCTTACAAACAGTGTCTCTGGGTAGTTGGCTCTCGTCTTGGGTAGGGCCAGTTCTCTTCCCGTGGGCAAAGCACGAAATTATGTTGCACTTGTAACTCCCCCCAGAGCTCTATAAACATTATGTTACCCTTTAGTTGTGAGTAAACGTTGCTTTAATCACCAAGATAGAGCTTTCTATTCATTTGTGATATCCCCGAGTACAGCCTTCCACTCGAGTCGCCAGTAGAGCTTTCTACTTTAATTTTTGCCAAATCTGTAATTTAATTTTACTCCAGAGGCTTTTGACAGTAGTCCTGTCTTCTTCGGCCGTTTAGCACCTATTTTGGTTAGTATAAATGCACATCGCCAGGGACGCCATGTTGAATGCCCACGCTCGCTCTTAGGTCAGATCGATAACTTCATAACTCATTGGTCTGCCTATCCACACCTCAAACAGCGTCCTGTGAAGTGGTTGACACGCAGAACCAACCGAGTCTACAAAATGTTGTTGTTACCACTGACCGACAAGAGACAGCGAATGCACCGTTCCGACCCCCGTCAGTCATCGACCTTAGGTCGAGTGATTGAAGTTGCGGAATCTTTTATTTTATTTGCACTGGTCCGTTACACGTATTATCACTATATGGCTTTACTTGATAATCCCATTATACAGAATCCACCTTTAGTCCTTAATGCAGGGATAAAGCCACTTATTCTATTTTACATCATTAATCAAAAAATGCATGGGGTGAAGTTACAATGCAAAACACATTTCATGCTTACCCGGTCGTCTGGTCAGAAGAAAGGATACAAATCATATTTATAAAGAGGTAATTTTAATTAGAAAAAGCTAGTTACAAAAAGATACTGAAGTGGAAAGCACCCAATTCAGTTTAAAATAAGCACAGAACAAAACATCTCATCATGCACGGCTTGTGCCCAGTGTCGAGCACCATTCTTCTCATCTCTCAAAAAAGTCTGCCTCTTCATCGGCAACCGTCTCTTTTATTTGATATTGTATCGTATTTCTGATTGGTCTAAACACAGTGATGTCAAATGGTCGTCATTTCTGTTTAGCAAACCAACATACAATACATAATTTCGTTATGGACTCCTCCTTCGTTGTACTATCGTTACTGCTAGTTACCTAGTGATTTTTAAGTAACAGAAAGTCCCTTTTTCCTTCTAAACAGACAACGGCTTTGTCTGTGGTGACCATGTGATTTCGTACCATGTACGAGGCCTCTCCAGTATCTCTTAAGGATCCCTCCAGACAAACAGTTTTTACACATTATTCTGTTAGTATTATTCTCTACTGACACTCAATTTATAAGCATGCCATTTTGAAAACTTTTACTGTACACATCAAACATTTAATTGTTATATAGTTTCTTTTTTAAGATCTCCCTCTATAGATTCAAGACTCTGTTTTTCAACCAGCAACCCTTCCGTCTGAAAGGGTTAACATTACAGCTCCCTCTCCTCTCCTGTTGCATCCTCAGGGCCACATTCCTCAGGTTAACTCCCCTTTCACAGACACCGGCCCCTTCTATGGAGACACCGGAGAGGAGGGAGGGAGACTCTCCAGCATGAGTACATAGTACACAGTACATAGTGGATGGTACATGTACATGGTACATGTATGTGTATACACATACATGTATAATACAGCACATATATATAGTATACAGTGTATACATATATATGCACATACTGGTTTTATTTTATGCAGACAGGACAGGGTTAAACTGTGCCGACTTGCTCTCAGCTCAGGCCTGCTCTTCACTCCGACTGCACATTAACTGTAACATAGTTTTATAAGTGTATAAAGAGTATACAGGTCATATACATAGCTTCAATCATATATAATAAACATATGAATTTTATACAAAGTGTCACTCGTCGACTTGTGGCACTTAAAATGTGTTTACACATAACGTGTTTCTATTCCATTGTCCAGGAAGAATCTACAGACATTCCCCATAATCATATATAAGATCAGGATGTCATACCCAGTGTCACTTAGTTGGCTGTGACACTTTACACCCCCTCTGTCATCCTGGTCGGTCATTTTCCATTGTCTTAATAGCGTCTGTACTGGGGAACGAGATGGCGATTGTGGGGTCACGTGGCTGTGACTCTCCAAACCCCCTCTGCCATCTTGGTGCCTTGTTACCCTGGTAGCCGGCGGGAAGACTTGCATCTGTTGTTCCCTGGCAGGACGGCTCGACAGGATAGGGGTCACGTTGTTGCTTGGTATCCGGCGGGAAGACTTGCATCTGTTGTTCCCGGCCGATGCACCCAGGCTGTTGTCGTCTTGGTCATCTTGGTCATCTTGGTCATCTTGGGGTCGCCCCCTCTGACCTCTTGGACCTCTCCCATAGTTTGAGGTAGGTTGATTTGTCACTTCTCGGGCGACCCCCACGGATCCCCGAGAATTGTAGCAGCAGTCCTCTATTGAAGTGTGGTTGGCCTGGTCTTGTGACCCTGTCCGTAGGCCTCGCAGGACATCACAGATACAGTCCACAGAGGACTCATTTCTTTTCTCTCTTTCAGGTCCATTCAGGGCTCTCGTCGCCCTGTAACCTGGGTCCAGGCCGATGTCTCTCTGTCCGGTCTGGGAGGTCTAGGAGGTCTGGGAGGTCTGGGAGGTCTGGGAGGTCTGGGAGGTCTGGGAGGTCTAGATGAGGACCTTGAGGATGCTCTGGAGCTTGACCTATCCCGGTCTTCCTCCATTTCCGATTTCTGACCTGAGTCAGTATATTCCTTCTTGCCATTCGCTGCGTCGTCCGCTGACTCCGGGGGACCCCCCCCCCCTGTCTAAGAATGCGGCACTGGTTCAGGTTTTGTCCCTTTACCAGCGCACCTTTACCAGCGCACATTGTTGACAGGCCTTTCGGACTGTTATCGCTCTTTGTTTGGCTTTATGTATGAGAATGTTGTTAGTTCTCAGGTATACCAACATCCTCCTACTTCCGGCATGTCCAAGGTTATCATATACCTGTCTGATCATGTGAGTAGCCTCGTCCTGTTAGCAATGGCTAGTTAGCCTGCTATTCGCTCCTATTCGCAATGGCTATTTCAGCCTGCTCGCAATGGCTATTTCAGCCTGCTATTCGCAATGGCTATTTCAGCCTGCTATTCGCAATGGCTATTTCAGCCTGCTATTCGCAATGGCTATTTCAGCCTGCTATTCGCAATGGCTATTTCAGCCTGCTATTCGTAATGGCTATTTCAGCCTGCTATTCACAAAGTAGAGTTTTTTCTACTTAAGTTCTGACTTTAAGTAAGCATTTAGTTACTTTAGTCATGAGTAAACCTTTTTACCGTATTTCACAAAAATATACTTTAATTGTGATTGTTTCTTTAAGTAGAACCTTCTACGTTTTTGACTGTAAGAAAACATTACGTAACTTTTTAGTCATGAGTAACCGCTACTTCAAGTCGTTACTTATCAACCCTCTCTTGTTCCTGATAGATTTTTTACCAATATACTTTTGGCTGTCTGCTGCGCTCTGCAGACCATCTACGTCACCAGTGTTCCAGATCTCGAACATTAGGAAGAGTCTTGGTTGGAGAGGTTCTGCCGATAAGACCAATCTTGAGTAAGGTTGACTCAAATCTGTAACTAATTCTACTCCAGAGACACCTGACAGCAGTTATTTCAGTTAATATTCTTTCGGCTGTTGATACCTATTTAATTAGTATACAGCCCAACTCACTTGAACTCATGTTCTAAGCCCCGGAACCTCCAATCCGTTTTGACAGACCTATAAACCAGTGACTTGGCCGCCTAAGCACCACAGCGTCCTGTATGCTGAGGCTTCCAAGTCTCCACAAATCTGATAAGCCCGTCGGATACAGAGACCCTGATGCTCGCTCTGTCCCCCCGCGTCAAGGTGCTAAGCTTGATGAGAGTTTGCAGAGTCTCAATTTGTTACCCATAGGCGCTGGTGAGTGTACATCTCATGCAGCTGATATGGTTGGTAGGGTGCTAACCTACCAAATGGTTGCTGTCAGGAAATCCCTTCTGAATGAAATAGATTACAAATTCACTTTACTTTACTCTGGGTTTAGAGCAAGGACGGACATCTTTACATATTATACTTAAAATATATACAAAATGCATGTAGTATTCTATGTCATGTTTCTTCCTAAATGACAATAACACTACATATTCTTCCTCTTGACAGATGAGCGGTATGTCAAGTGCAGTTTGCACTTGCTTGAGTCACTTGTGTCAGGGCCCCAGAAGGTAATTTCTCCCTTTGTTGCCCTCATCTCTGCTTGCTGCTCGGGGGTTGGTTTCTCCACCATCTTATCCCCTGGATCTTGACCGGGGGTCCTTACTTCTCTTTCCATCATTTGGGCCATTGAAGCCCCTTTGGTGAGCTAGCGTCTCCTTATGCTAGCTTCTCTTGAGCTATTACTCAAGATGTTGAGTAATCAGAACTGTGTTCAGTTTCAGAGGTATTTAGCTCCCCATCTTGTTCAGGCACAGACTCAGTTTCACCTGAGGGTGTCATCTGTGGCCCCGGGTTCTGATCCTTGATCTGAATGTCGCCATTCTCCTCTTCTGAGCCATAGAAAATGGAACAGTGCTCGTAATTTATGTTTTTGGCCTTTAGGTACTCGTCTAGAGAGTTGAACGCCTCTATGTCAGTGGAGGGAGATACTCGTTTTGAGGTGGAGCCTGGCGCCTCATAAAGAGGAAGAATGACTACATCGTCTTCTTGGTTTCTTCCATTTCCACACTCGTCTTTGATAGTGCGTCGCAGTGTTCTTGAGCGAGACACATCACCCCTTACTGCCCCCGTTAAGCAGGTTGGCACCTTGCATGGCTGCCTCCGCCGTCTGTGTCTCTCAAGCCCTTGCAGGTTCCGGTAGCTCATGTAACACTGGTCACAGTAGTATGGTTTCTCTCCTGTGTGTACCATGTGGTGTTGTTTAAGGTGACGCTTCGTCTTGAAGCTCTTTCCACACTGGTCACAGTAGTATGGTTTCTCTCGTGTGTGTACCATGTGGTGTAGTGTAAGGTTACGCTTCGCCTTGAAGCTCTTTCCACACTGGTCACAGCTGTAGGGTCTCTCTCCTGTGTGTACCATGTGGTGATTTCTAAGATTCTCCTTCGTTTTGAAGGTCTTTTCACACTGGTCACAGCAGTAAGGTTTCTCTCCTGTGTGTACCATGTGGTGTCGTTTAAGGTGACTCTTCGTCTTGAAGCTCTTTCCACACTGGTCACAGCAGTAAGGTTTCTCTCCTGTGTGTACCATGTGGTGACCTTTACGCTCCCTCTTCGTCTTGAAGGTCTTCCCACACTGGTCACAGCAGTAAGGTCTCTCTCCTGTGTGTACCACGTGGTGTAGTTTAAGGTAACGCTTCGCCTTGAAGCTCTTTCCACACTGGTCACAGCAGTAAGGTTTCTCTTCTGTGTGTACCGTGTGGTGTTGTTTAAGTTCTGCCTTCGTCTTGAAGGCCCTTCCACACTGGTCACAGCAGTGAGGTTTCTCTCGTGTGTGTACCGTACAGTGATTTTTAAGCTCTCCCTTCGTCTTGAAGGCCTTCTCACACTGGGCGCAACCGTAAGGTTTATTTTCTGTGTGTACCGTGTGGTGTTGTTTAAGCTCTGCCTTCGTCTTGAAGGTCTTCCCACACTGGTCACAGCAGTAAGGTCTCTCTTCTGTGTGTACCACGTGGTGTCGTTCAAGATCTGCCTTTCTCTTGAAGCTAATGTCACACTGGTCACAGCAGTAAGGTCTCTCTCCTGTGTGTACCATGTGGTGACTTTTAAGATTCTCCTTCGTTTTGAAGGTCTTTTCACACTGGTCACAGCAGTAAGGTTTCTCTCCTGTGTGTACCACGTGGTGTCGTTTAAGGTAACGCTTCGTCTTGAAGCTCTTTCCACACTGGTCACAGTAGTATGGTTTATTTTCTGTGCCAATTACTGCTGGCTGTACAGCCGGCACCCGTGCCAGCTTCTCCTGGGCTAGCTCCTCCTGAGCTAGCGTTGGTCGTGCCAGCTCCTCCTGAGCTAGCTTCTCTCGTGCTAGCTCCTCCTGAGCTAGCTTCTCTTGTGCTAGCTCCTCCTGAGCTAGCTTCTGGCGTGCCAGCTCCTCCCGAGCTAGCATCTCCTGGGCTAGCTTTTGGCGTGCCAGCTCCTCCCGAGCTAGCATCTCCTGGGCTAGCTCCTCCTGAGCTAGCTTTGGGCGTGCCAGCTCCTCCTGAGCTAGCATCTCCTGGGCTAGCTCCTCCTGAGCTAGCGTTGGTCGTGCCAGCTCCTCCTGAGCTAGCTTCTCTCGTGCTAGCTCCTCCTGAGCTAGCTTCTCTTGTGCTAGCTCCTCCTGAGCTAGCTTCTGGCGTGCCAGCTCCTCCCGAGCTAGCATCTCCTGGGCTAGCTTTTCCTGAGCTAGCTTTGGGCGTGCCAGCTCCTCCTGAGCTAGCATCTCCTGGGCTAGCTCCTCCTGAGCTAGCGTTGGTCGTGCCAGCTCCTCCTGAGCTAGCTTCTCTCGTGCTAGCTCCTCCTGAGCTAGCTTTTGGCGTGCCAGCTCCTCCTTACAAACAGTGTCTTTGGGCTAGGGAGCCATCGCCTTTCTGTGAACGGTCGTTTTGACTTCGCTTCACATACAGTCTCTCCTCCTTACAAACAGTGTCTTTGGGCTAGGGAGCCATCGCCTTTCTGTGAACGGTCGTTTTGACTTCGCTTCACATACATTCTCTCCTCCTTACAAACAGTGTCTTTGGGCTAGGGAGCCATCGCCTTTCTGTGAACGGTCGTTTTGACTTCGCTTCACATACATTCTCTCCTCCTTACAAACAGTGTCTTTGGGCTAGGGAGCCATCGCCTTTCTGTGAACGGTCATTTTGACTTCGCTTCACATACATTCTCTCCTCCTTACAAACAGTGTCTCTGGGCTAGGGAGCCCTCGCCTTTCTGTGAACGGTCGTTTTGACTTCGCTTCACATACATTCTCTCCTCCTTACAAACAGTGTCTTTGGGCTAGGGAGCCATCGCCTTTCTGTGAACGGTCGTTTTGACTTCGCTTCACATACATTCTCTCCTCCTTACAAACAGTGTCTTTGGGCTAGGGAGCCATCGCCTTTCTGTGAACGGTCGTTTTGACTTCGCTTCACATACATTCTCTCCTCCTTACAAACAGTGTCTTTGGGCTAGGGAGCCATCGCCTTTCTGTGAACGGTCGTTTTGACTTCGCTTCACATACATTCTCTCCTCCTTACAAACAGTGTCTCTGGGCTAGGGAGCCCTCGCCTTTCTGTGAACGGTCGTTTTGACTTCGCTTCACATCCAGTCTCCCCACCTTACAAACAGTGTCTCTGGGTAGTTGGCTCTCGTCTTGGGTAGGGCCAGTTCTCTTCCCGTGGGCAAAGCACGAAATTATGTTGCACTTGTAACTCCCCCCAGAGCTCTATAAACATTATGTTACCCTTTAGTTGTGAGTAAACGTTGCTTTAATCACCAAGATAGAGCTTTCTATTCATTTGTGATATCCCCGAGTACAGCCTTCCACTCGAGTCGCCAGTAGAGCTTTCTACTTTAATTTTTGCCAAATCTGTAATTTAATTTTACTCCAGAGGCTTTTGACAGTAGTCCTGTCTTCTTCGGCCGTTTAGCACCTATTTTGGTTAGTATAAATGCACATCGCCAGGGACGCCATGTTGAATGCCCACGCTCGCTCTTAGGTCAGATCGATAACTTCATAACTCATTGGTCTGCCTATCCACACCTCAAACAGCGTCCTGTGACGTGGTTGACACGCAGAACCAACCGAGTCTACAAAATGTTGTTGTTACCACTGACCGACAAGAGACAGCGAATGCACCGTTCTGACCCCCGTCAGTCATCGACCTTAGGTCGAGTGATTGAAGTTGCGGAATCTTTTATTTTATTTGCACTGGTCCGTTACACGTATTATCACTATATGGCTTTACTTGATAATCCCATTATACAGAATCCACCTTTAGTCCTTAATGCAGGGATAAAGCCACTTATTCTATTTGACATCATTAATCAAAAAATGCATGGGGTGAAGTTACAATGCAAAACACATTTCATGCTTACCCGGTCTGGTCAGAAGAAAGGATACAAATCATATTTATAAAGAGGTAATTTTAATTAGAAAAAGCTAGTTACAAAAAGATACTGAAGTGGAAAGCACCCAATTCAGTTTAAAATAAGCACAGAACAAAACATCTCATCATGCACGGCTTGTGCCCAGTGTCGAGCACCATTCTTCTCATCTCTCAAAAAAGTCTGCCTCTTCATCGGCAACCGTCTCTTTTATTTGATATTGTATCGTATTTCTGATTGGTCTAAACACAGTGATGTCAAATGGTCGTCATTTCTGTTTAGCAAACCAACATACAATACATAATTTCGTTATGGACTCCTCCTTCGTTGTACTATCGTTACTGCTAGTTACCTAGTGATTTTTAAGTAACAGAAAGTCCCTTTTTCCTTCTAAACAGACAACGGCTTTGTCTGTGGTGACCATGTGATTTCGTACCATGTACGAGGCCTCTCCAGTATCTCTTAAGGATCCCTCCAGACAAACAGTTTTTACACATTATTCTGTTAGTATTATTCTCTACTGACACTCAATTTATAAGCATGCCATTTTGAAAACTTTTACTGTACACATCAAACATTTAATTGTTATATAGTTTATTTTTTAAGATCTCCCTCTATAGATTCAAGACTCTGTTTTTCAACCAGCAACCCTTCCGTCTGAAAGGGTTAACATTACAGCTCCCTCTCCTCTCCTGTTGCATCCTCAGGGCCACATTCCTCAGGTTAACTCCCCTTTCACAGACACCGGCCCCTTCTATGGAGACACCGGAGAGGAGGGAGGGAGACTCTCCAGCATGAGTACATAGTACACAGTACATAGTGGATGGTACATGTACATGGTACATGTATGTGTATACACATACATGTATAATACAGCACATATATATATAGTATACAGTGTATACATATATATGCACATACTGGTTTTATTTTATGCAGACAGGACAGGGTTAAACTGTGCCGACTTGCTCTCAGCTCAGGCCTGCTCTTCACTCCGACTGCACATTAACTGTAACATAGTTTTATAAGTGTATAAAGAGTATACAGGTCATATACATAGCTTCAATCATATATAATAAACATATGAATTTTATACAAAGTGTCACTCGTCGACTTGTGGCACTTAAAATGTGTTTACACATAACGTGTTTCTATTCCATTGTCCAGGAAGAATCTACAGACATTCCCCATAATCATATATAAGATCAGGATGTCATACCCAGTGTCACTTAGTTGGCTGTGACACTTTACACATACCTACCTACCTACCTTCGTGAAATGACTAACCTTCGTACTGTCTTTTACTATTGTGCACTTAATTGCTACTAAGGAATCTACCTTGCCTATAATACTACCTGCTATGCTCCTATGTCTATACTACTACACACTCAAGACTGTAGCACTCAAGTTCAACACTGTCTGACGAACAATGTTACTTAGAGTTGTACCCTTCCTGCTGACATGTTGTACACAACTTGTAAGTCGCTTTGGATAAAAGCGTTCAGCTAAATGACTAAATCTAAATGTACTTAAACAAACCAAACACACTGCAATTAGACGAAGCAACAGGCTCTAACTGAATCCATTAAGATCCAATTAGGAGATAAATATAATTTAACATAGATGGCCCATGTAACCTTATTCCCTAAAGATGACGTCACAGCAAACATTCATTACATTGCGGAAAACCTCAACAGGACATTACAATGCGGTATGCAACCACACTTCTGTAATGGTTGAACTAAGCCAGAACACACTCAGAGGCAGACACAAACATGCAGAGATGCATGTGGAATCAGAGTAAACCCAAAATGACGAGTGTATTTAATTAGAAAATAAGGGTAAAGGAACCCGGTCACTAGGCAGTCCAGGGCGTGAGCGGGTGCAGGGTAGTCAGACGAGCGGGGGGCTCATAGCCAGGAGCGGGTTCTCACACTGTCCAGGAAGTATCGATCCGTAGGGTATAGTCAGACGAGCGGGGGGCTCGTAGCCAGGAGCGGGTTCTCAAACTGTCCAGGGGTACACACGGAGAGAATGGTCAGGCAGGCGGAGGTCATACACAGCTGATCCAAGACGCGGGAACAGGGTGTGGAGCCAGGAACGCACTGCGAGTAAAGGAGGACCAGAAACGTTAGGTAAAGCTGTCATAATCACAGCACGGGCATACTTCACTCCCCCTCCTTTTCCCCTCACGTTCTCCACACGCTCCTCTTCATCCCCCTCTCCACCCACTACACACTCCTCCTCATCCTCTCCTTCTCCATCCACCCCTCCCTTTACCCTCATACGCCCAGCTGCACTCCATCCCCCTAATTCACACGCGGTCAGGCACCTCACTCTTCACAGCTGCACTCAATCCTCCCCTGATGGAATGCCTACTTCTACTCCTCGACGCTGACCAGAAGCTGTCGTGGTATTAATTACCACTACCCAGGTACGACGTCTCTGCCTAAAGCTCTGCTGGATTCCATCCTTGTATTGCCTACTCTAACCTGTTCTCTCCTGTGCCCCAAAGGACTGCCGTCCCTGCCTGGACGTCTCCTGTCCCCGAAGAGGAACACTTGTTCAGCAGCCCAGCAGCTCCCAAGACAAGCACAAGGACCGCTTGCTCGCTCGCTGCCGCCACGGCAGCCACAAGACAGAACATAACCCCGTTCTATTCCCCCCAATTCCTGTGTTGCTCATTTCATTAAACACCCTTGAAACCGCTCCTATCTCCTCTCCTGTGTATTCAGCAATTGGGCTGTGCTCCAGACCCCAGTCTCACAAAAGCAAAGTAATCAAATAAAATAAATAAAGGGAAGAGGGAGGGGGGAGCTGTAGCTGCAAGTATCAGGGTCTGTCAGAGTGATAAACGGTCTTGACGTCTTCTCAAATTTCAATGAGAACCTTATTTCCAGTTTTAGAGCCTGTAGTACCTCCCTCCTCCACCTGCTGTGTTTTAGAGCCTGTTTTAGAGCCTGTAGTATTTGTACATTTTTAAGGCCCTTACAGGTAGGCTACCTCCTTATACTACATCATTATTGATAAGCTACCTCCTTATACTACATCATTATCGGTAAGCTACCTCCTTATACTACATCATTATCGGTAAGCTACCTCCTTATACTACATCATTATTGGTAAGCTACCTCCTTATACTACATCATTATTGGTAAGCTACCTCCTTATACTACATCATTATCGGTAAGTTACCTCCTTATACTACATCATTATTGATAAGCTACCTCCTTACACTACATCATTATCGGTAAGCTACCTCCTTATACTACATCATAGAGAGAGAGAGAGAGAGAGAGAGAGAGAGAGAGAGAGAGAGAGAGAGAGAGAGAGAGAGAGAGAGAGAGAGAGAGAGAGAGAGAGAGAGAGAGAGAGAGAGAGAGTCAAGTCAAGTCAAGTCAAGTCAAGAGTTTTAATTGAGAGAGAGAGAGAGAGAGAGAGAGAGAGAGAGAGAGAGAGAGAGAGAGAGAGAGAGAGAGAGAGAGAGAGAGAGAGAGAGAGAGAGAGAGAGAGAGAGAGAGAGAGAGAGAGAGCGAGAGAGAGATGCAGTGCCCTTGTCCTGTTTCTCTCGTTGGTTTCATTTACATGCATTGAGAATTCTGTTCTTAACCCAAATACTCAAGTAACACATGGTTCTGGGGCAACACAGGTAAACGTCATAATAACACAATAACGCAGGTAACCTTGTATTCTGGTTATGAGAAAACAATGCTTGGCCTCCTGTGACATTAGACAGGTTATTGTTCACTATTGGATTTCGTCCTGTACACAAACTCATCCTCCCAATCAAAGAAAGAGGCCAAGCCCGCAATTATCAGAATTTTTATTTCTGACCATACCTGTACTGCCTTCTGTATTGTTGTTGAATGATGTCTCTCAGTTAGCAGCCTCTATACAGGTAAAGAGAAAAATGTTGTCCGGTCTTACGGCTGCTAAAAAGCTGATAGCATCACGCTGGATTCAAGAGCAAGAGCATAGGTATTGTATTGTATTTATTATGGGTAAATATTTTAATCTACATTTATTTTGATTTAAGTACTGGACTGTCATTATTGTTATTATTGTATCAATCATAGTCCTGTGATTTATTGTGGATTTCTACTGTTTATGCATTGTGTGTCTGGTTTTATGTAAAAAAAGGGGAAAAATAAAAAACATTTGTTCAAAAAGAAAGAAAGAGGCCAAGCCCTTTCTCTCTCCTCCAAATCACCAGATAAGGAGAAATACGGCAGCGAAATATGGCTCAGAATGTCAGTAACTTAAATACTTAGCTAAGCTAGCTGCAGTATAAACATGATTCAGAATGTCAGTAACTTAAATACTTAGCTAACCTTAAATACTTAGCTAACGTAGCTACAGTATAAACACGGCTCAGAATGTCAGTAACTTAAATACTTAGCTAACGTAGCTACAGTATAAACACGGCTCAGAATGTCAGTAACTTAAATACTTAGCTAACATAGCTACAGTATAAACACGGCTCAGAATGTCAGTAACTTAAATACTTAGCTAACGTAGCTACAGTATAAACACGGCTCAGAATGTCAGTAACTTAAATACTTAGCTAACGTAGCTACAGTATTGTAGAGTTCTGACATACTCTTATTGTTAGGAAGAATGAGGAGGGTTTTATGCTTCTTTGGGGTTGTTTAATTCCATTGATATTGGTTACATACAGGTGAATACCTCGCTCGTCATCACACACAGCTACCTCTTTTCACGTATATTCCACGACAACAAACTAACTTCCGGTGCCACCTCCTATCTCTCCCGGGGGGAAACACACCCCCAGCTAACAGTGACACACAAAACCCCAGAACATTACACTACCCCCCCCCCCCCCCTTCTGAGCTCTCGCCCAGAGAGACACATCAACAACATAGCACATTCACAATAACCTTTTTCCATTTCAAGCAGAATTTTTTTTTTTCATTGTTATTCTTTTTTCTTTTACACAAAGTCCTTGAAACAGCCTGGCGGCAGCCTCCGCCTCTGCGGACGCGTTTTCCCTGCCCTGAATCGACCTGCTGCTGCTGCGGAACAGGAACCGTCCGGGGAGTGCCATGTCTGTCCCACACAGGAGACACAGTCTGTGATTCTGAGGGGCCCCCAGTATGGGAAGAGGGGAAACCGCCTGCTGGTGGACCACGGTGCACTCCCCTCGAACGGCGTGTACATCCGGCCCCAGTGGTGGTCGGAACACTGTCTCTAGGTGAGGCCGCTGGGAGGGCTGGGTCTTGAAGTGGGAGACAATCCCCTCTGTACGGGGCCAGTCTGTCTCTGTGAAGCGCAACTTTCCTCCCCCTGAGCGGCAGTTGTACCCTGTATACCACCTCCCCCACCCTCTCTAGCACCCTACATGGCCCCTGCCAGTTTAGGGCACCGCCCCCTCTTCCTCCGAGGGCAATACACCCAGACCAGTTCCCCGGCCTGGAAGTGCCACCCCTTAGCCCGCACATCGTAGTTCCTTTTTTGTCTCATGCCCGCCTTTTCCAGCTGACCCCGGGAAAGTTGTGGGCGGACTCCATTCGATCCTGGAGTCTCCTGGCATACTCCCTCCCCAGGGGAACGGGGGGAGTGTCAGGGGGCTTGCCAAACGCCACCTTTGTCTGCGTCCAGAGCTCCCGGCCCAGCATGAGCAGTGCTGGCGTGCAGGAGGTGGACTCCTGGACAGCGGATCGGTATGCCATGAGAACAAGGGGAAGGTGCATGTCCCAGTCTCGCTGGTGCTCTGCTGTGAGAATGGCTAGCTGCTTGCCCAGAGTCCTATTGAACCTCTCCACTAACCCGTCACTTTGTGGGTGCAGAGCAGTGGTTCGGGTCTTCTTTGTGCCTAGCTGCTCGCACATGGTGGCAAAGACATGTGACTCAAAATGTCTCCCTTGATCGCTGTGGAGGGTTTCTGCTGCGCCGAACCGACTGAACATGCCCTCCACCAGCGCGTCAACCACAGTCTTGGCCTCCTGATCCGGCAACGCATATGCCTCCGGCCATTTTGTGAAATAGTCCATGGCGACCAGCACGTAGCGATTGCCTTTGTCAGTGCATGGAAACGGCCCCATAACATCCACCGCCACTCTCTCCATGGGGGCTCCCACCCCCAGCTGTTGGAGCAGTGCGTGGGACTGATCAGGTGGGCCCTTGTATGCTGCGCAGAGGTCGCAGCGGCGACAGAAATCCTCTACGTCCCTTTTCATCTGTCCCCAGTAGAACCCCTGACGGAGGCGGCGGAGAGTCTTTGTGATGCCAAAGTGCCCCGCCCCCACGGTGCCATGGGAACCTTTTAACACAGTCTCTCTCATTGCTTTGGGGACCACCACCCGCCACCTGTTCTCTCCCGTAGCCGGCTCCCTCCACGCTCTCTGTAGAACCCCGTCCCACACCCGCAGAGCCGCAAAGTCTGCCCACAGTCCCTTTGTAGCAGTGGTGCCCCCTGCCACCTCCCCCCAGGGTGGCTTCTGACCTGACTCTACCCATCAGGGTCCTGCTCTTGCTGCGTTCGCCACTCCGCTTCTCCGATCACCTGCAGCTCCCTGCAGACCGGCCCGTCGCCCTCGTGCTCGGGGCATATTGTTACCTCCTCCCGGAGCTCTCTCTCTCTTGCCTCCCTCTTCTCACAGTATCGACACCCCTCCAGAGCACAGGGCCGTCGGGACAGGGCATCAGCCTTGGTGTGGCGGACGCCGGCCCTGTGCTCAACGGTGAAGTTGAAGTCTGCCAGCCTCTCCAGCCAGCGGCACACTTGCCCCTCCGGCTCTCGAAAGGACGTCAGCCACTGGAGAGCTGAGTGGTCAGTTCTGATGGTAAACGGCAACCCACAGAGGTAGTACCTGAAGTGTTTAACTGCCTCAACGACAGCCAGAAGCTCCCGGCGGGTGACGCAGTAGTTCCGCTCCGCTTTGTTGAATGCGTGGCTGAAGTAAGCCACCGCTCTTTCTCCCTCCGGCCCCACCTGAGACAGCACGGCCCCCATGCCCACGTTGCTGGCATCCGTGTCCAGGACAAACGGCAGGGAGGGGTCTGGGGGTCGGAGCACAGGTGCTTCTGTTAGTCCTTTTTTTAGGAGGTCAAAGCCTGCTGACACTCAGTCGTCCAGGTGAAGTCAGCGCCTTTCTCCTTCAGTCGAAATAGGGGCTCAGCAATGCAGGAGAACCCCCTCACAAACCTCCTGTAGTATGAGGCAAGCCCCACAAAGCTCTCGAGCTGCTCTTTGTCTGCAGGGTGGGCCACTCTTTGACCGCCCTTATCTTCCCCTCCTGCGTGCTGATGCCCTCTCCCGTCAGTTTGTGTCCCAAGAACTCCACTTCTCTCCTCATGAAGTGGCACTTGTCGGGGTGAAGTTTCAGTCCTGCCTCGGCTATCCTCCCCAGGACCCGTCTCAGCGTCTGAAGGCCCACCTGGAAGGAGCTGCCGTGGGCCAGTATGTCGTCCAGGTACACAACGCACTCCTCCGAGGGAATGCCAGCCAACACGCTCTCCATTAGCCTTTCAAACATGGCTGGCGTTACACAGCCCGAAGCTGAGGACACGGAATTGCCACAGCCCCCTCGGTGTGCAGAAGGCTGTCTGTCGGGGACATAGCAAAAATTGCCTGCATGCGTCCAGCCCACTACCATGACTGACTCAGTGTCAACGTCTGCTTCTGGGGGGAGTAGAGCCCCACCCCCCCGGCTGTGCTGATTGGCTCCCAGAGCAGCATGGGACATGGCGCAAGGGATCCGCTCCGTCTACACGGACCCCCTGCCGTTTCCCTGCCTCTCCTGGCGATTGCGGCAGTCCCTGAGGCGATGGCCGGGTTGGCCACACCCCCAGCAGCGCATGGGCCCCGGTGAACGAGCCGAACCTTGTGGTTGCAATGTCACGGCACGAACCAGCTCCGTCATCCACTCCATCATCGCGCCCACCCACTCCGGCTCCCTTGGGCCGCTCTCCATTGCAACCCTCACCTCACGCCCTCCTGTGTGGTCTCACCCCTCAGGTCTTTTCTCTCCAGCGCCAGCTCCAAGGCCCCCTGCAGCGTGCTCGGGTGCCTCAGCTGAACCCGCTCACGCAGGTCTCGCGGCTCGATGGTGCTGACAAACTGATCTCTGGCGTACTCACTCAACACTGCGGGGGGCATGTGGCCGTATGCCCATCTCGTGAGTGTCTTAATGTCAGTTGCCAGTGCACGAAGGGACTCACCGGGCCGTCTGTGCCGGTTGCATAGCTCTGTGACCACGATGCTTTTATTGTCACATCGACCGAAACGCCTCTGTAGCGCCACCACCACAGCTCCATAGCTACAGTATTAATTTAATTATTTTATTAATTAATTTATTAATGTATTTGTTTATTTGGAAGGGACAACATGTATTAATGGACAATACATATAATTCACTGTAAATACACAGGATTTAGCAACAGATGCTAATTTTCATCCTCAGTCCCCAAACATAAAACAAATAAAATACAAAAACAGAGCAATATAAAAACATGTTAAATATATATGTAGAAGGGTGGATTATCCCTACTTTATGAGAGTAGATATGAACTGTCACCAGGTAGTGGGAGCACAGCAGATCTGGGTCCGGCTGAGTCCCCGACTGTAGTGTAGGGGTATTAGAATTGGGATTTATCAGAGGGAGCGGATGGGGCCTAGGGTTTACTAACCTAGGGGTTCTGCACTGGTCCTTCTTGCCCTCCAGGGCGACTTACAGTAATTCCCCAAACACCCACACTTCCCCTAATACGTCCCACACCCTCTCACCCCCGGTGGCAGTAATGGTAAATGATATAATTTCTCCCCAAAGCAGTACCTTTCCTTGTTGACTGGTGGAGACCTGTACAGAACACCTGCCCCAATTAAACATAGGCCGTGGGTAAAAGGGGTTAAACAATAATGCACTGTTAATATTCACCAAAAAGGGGTTAGACAGTAATGCTCAGTAATCCACACGCACACAGTGATTCCAATTGTCCGCCTCTCCTTTTACTGGAAATATGACATGCAGGTTTACCACAACACACTATGCATGACACTTGGATTTCGCGATTCACATTAATCAACAAGTCCCCGTATGGGTTAATACTCTTTTCATTGAACAGTATGGAGGGAGGTAGGCGGCAAGCTCTGTGAGCTATGGAATTGGAACAATCATCAATGTACATAAGTGCTGTTTACACAACTCGACCACACAACACATGTAACCAGAAAATTAAGTGGGCCCACAGTTGAAACAAAAAGCCTATCTAAGCCGGCATTACCTAAAACAACAAACGTTGGGGCGCCTCTAGTCACTGGTGCACGTGCCAGCTCAAAGTATTTATTCTCTTCACCCTTAGAGGGAATGCTCTCGAAAAGGAGAATGTTCGCAGATAATGTTCCAGAGCGCTTGGAGCACTAACAGTACCTGGTTTGAGTGTACCAACCGAGTGCTGGCCTGCTCCCGCAACAAATGTCTGTGACGCGAGGTGGCCGTCGAACGGTCCCGTGGTTGTCACCTGTGATAGTAAGGGGGATGGCTGGGCTGACGTTAGGCAGGCGAATAGCTGGACTGGCGGTCGGCTAGGAGAATGCTGGAGGCGGGTGCGGTCCAGCGACGTCTGCTGCGGTGTCCGCTGCGGGGCTGGGAGACGGTGGAGCGACGCGTGAGCTAACTGGGCTAACAGGCCTATACTTGAAGCTAAGCTTTGGTCAGTGCGATCCCCTAGTCTTTCGCCTATACATTCCTAAACGCAGCGCGTGGAATATCCACAGCACAGTCCGGCAGTCGAACGTCTTCTTCTTGGTTCAAACATACCCTAAGCCTAAGCACTATACTGGGATGCTAAACTTTCGCATACAACGTTACTATCCCACCCCGTGGCAGGAGTCGTAGTGCGCGTGTCTTTATTATCAGGAGCTCTTAGTCCACACGTCCGCTTGCTTCACTGGAAATGGAAGAAGAGAGCGTCCTGTGTATCTAGCTCCGCCTTCATGCCAGCCTTTTCCTCACCTGTCCTTTGCCAGCCCAACGTCGCACCAGCTCCCCCTGGCGACAGTCCAGCGCCATGTCCCACTACTAAATGTCAATATTAGGATATGGAGAATCAAGACTGGTCAGCGAGTTACACAATGTTATCATGAACACAGTAGAGTACAATGAATTAGAGTTAGACACCTTGAATTATTGTTAGACATATTCAGGTGTCTACATATATATTTTTTTTTACACACACATCCGCGACCCACTCAAAATGGCCCCGCAACCCACTTTTGGGTCACGACCCACCAGTTGAGAAACACTGAAGTAAACAATAGAAGTCAAAAGTACCTAACAAGTGTAAACAAAAGTGTTCAAAACAAAAGTGTTCAATATACATATTATATACAATATACAGAGTAGGAAAACAATTATAATAATTAGTAACTGAGTTACAATACAATATAAAGTACAATGCAGAATGGGATGAGGTACAGCTTAGGGTAGTGTGCAATGAGGTATGAGTTGTAGTGCAAATCTCTTTACCAATAAATATACATATAAAGTGTGTTAAAGTGTCTAAAGTGGGTGCTACAGTGAGTTGTTTATTTAAAGTGAGTGTGTGCGTGTTGATGTGTGTGCTGTGAGTGTATTTGATGGTTTGTTACATAGTGTTATTGTCGTTGAACATCCTGATGGCCTGGGGATAGAAGCTTCTTCTGAGTCGCTCTGTGCTTGCCATGAGACTCCGGTATCGCTTGCCTGACCGCAGCAGTTCAAAGAGGCAGTTGTTTGGGTGGCTAGAGTCCTTGATGATTCTCTTAGCCTTACCCCTGCAACGCTTGTTGTAAATGTCTTGGAGAGTGGGAAGCCCTCCTCCAATTGTGCGTTCGGCTGAACGGGCCACTCTCTGTAGTCTGCTGCGGTCTTGTGCGGTGCTATTCCCAAACCAGGAGGTGATATTGCCAGTCAGGATGCTCTCTATTGTGCATGAGTAGAAGTTCTTAAGGATCTTCTGACTCACTTTGAACTTCCTTAGGCGCATAGTAGGTAGTAGTATGTACATACTAGTAGTATAGTACATAATAGTAGAAGACTATTGTGTGTGTGTGTGTGTGTGTGTGTGTGTGTGTGTGTGTGTGTGTGTGTGTGTGTGTGTGTGTGTGTGTGTGTGTGTGTGTGTGTGTGTGTGTGTGTGTACGTGCGTGCGTGCGTGCGTGTGTCAGCTTGGAGGAACACAGTGGTGTCTCAGCCCTCAATCTGCACACTGCTGGGAGACAGGCTGCCGGACACACACACACACCACACACACACACACACCACACACACACACACACACACACACACACACACACACACACACACACACACACACACACACACACACACACACACACACACACACACACACACACACACACACACACACACACACACACACGCACGCACATACATACATACATACATACATACATACATACATACATACATACATACATACTGTATATACATACATACATACATACATACATACATACATACATACATACATACTGTATATACATACATACATACATACATACATACATACATACATACATACATACATACATACATACATACATACATACATACATACATACATACATACATACATACATACTGTACATACATACATACATACATACATACATACATACATACATACATACATACATACATACATACATACATACATACATACATACATACATACATACATAGGAAAACACACACACACACACACACGGACACACACAAACACACACACTACATCTGTAGTTCCCTCCACCCACCCCAGGGGGCACTGTTGCTCCAGGCACCAAACGCCACCCGCGTCACAAACTCCCTGGCCCTGTCCTTCAGACCACTGACCTGGCTCTCACCAGAGGACACTCAGGGCTCTACGCTAACCTTTTCCCCAATGAGCACATGTGCTCCTAAATGAAAACATTTAGGAGCACACAAAGAAATTTAGGAGCACCCAAAAATATTTAGGAGCACAGTGAAAATATTTCAAGTAACAGAGTTTATAATTTTTTTCAAAAATAAATGTATATTTGTACTGTGCGTGCATGTGTGTAAATTAGCTCTTGCTACAACCCTGCATGTTTACATTTTGTATTTTGTACTTGATGTTCATTAACATGTGCTGTCCCTATCAAATAAACTATCAAATCAAACTACTGCTACAAAAGTAACAGTCACTTAACTTTAGCTTTTGCCCCTTTTATGCATACAATGCCTATGTTTTGGCTAGTGTTGTTCTTCTAGAAAAATAATCCTTTCAGGGTTGCCTATTGAAATACTGTACACCTCCAGTACAGAAACATTGTTTATGAGTTTGCGTGTCAGGTAGACCATTGATTGACAGTCGAGTCTGCCAATTACGTCACACCGCTTGCACTCCGGCCGTCCGGCGCTGCAGCTGGACCCTATTGCCCATCTCTGCTGTTGATAACGCTAGCCAAGTTATTATACACACAGATACACAGTGGGCCAGTGACTTTGGTGTAGGGGTGTAACAATGCATCGATCCTAAGGGGGAAATTCAACTGCATCGATTTGAAAATGTTAGAATCGACGTTATGTTATTGTCATGTCCGTTACACAGCCAACACAATGACATACGCTACTGCATCAACGTTATGATTAACAAAGCAAGGCATTCGTTTTGGTGCATTAACGTTATATTACTATTGCTATCGATAAATCTAGGTGTTCTAAAATCTATTGCTATTGGTAAGACTACTATAATAAGTTAGTGTCTCGGAAAACGCTCGCATATCGCAATCAGAGCCCTGATCGCAATGGCGGAGTTTCAGGACGTAAACAAGCAAAAATGAGAGCTTCCGATTGGTCATTTGCTTTATTTCCCATGAAACCAGTCACGTCACTCTACTGTGATTGGACCGTTGGCTTGAGTGCAATGTGGGACTTGTAGTTTTTTAACGATTCTCAG
>NC_140171.1:4650933-4810231 GCF_963971535.1 Notolepis coatsorum
GGACTGAAACAGAGAGTGACTGAGAGAAACACATAATCTGAGTGGCTTTTCCTTTACCAAAAATGTGTGTTTAAAGACATGTTTAGGAGACCTCAAAGACCTATATTAACTTCCCTCCTACCTCCGGTCAATGGTCTCTAACTACACACCCTCAAGACCCCTCCGCTCTAAGTCTTCTAACTACACACCCTCAAGACCCCTACGCTCTGCATCTTCTAACTACACACCCTCAAGACCCCTACGCTCTGCATCTTCTAACTACACACCCTCAAGACCCCTACACTCTGCATCTTCTAACTACACACCCTCAAGACCCCTACGCTCTGCATCTTCTGACTACACACCCTCAAGACCCCTACGCTCTGCATCTTCTGACTACACACCCTCAAGACCTCTACGCTCTGCATCATCTAACTACACACCCTCAAGACCCCTACGCTCTGCATCTTCTAACTACACACCCTCAAGACCCCTACGCTCTGCATCTTCTAACTACACACCCTCAAGACCCCTACGTTCTGCATCTTCTAACTACACACCCTCAAGACCCCTACGCTCTGCATCTTCTAACTACACACCCTCAAGACCCCTACGCTCTGCATCTTCTAACTACACACCCTCAAGACCCCTACGCTCTGCATCTTCTAACTACACACCCTCAAGACCCCTACGCTCTGCATCTTCTAACTACACACCCTCAAGACCCCTACGCTCTGCATCTTCTAACTACACACCCTCAAGACCCCTACGCTCTGCATCTTCTAACTACACACCCTCAAGACCCCTCCGCTCTGCATCTTCTAACTACACACCCTCAAGACCTCTATGCTCTGCATCATCTAACTACACACCCTCAAGACCCCTACGCCCTGCATCTTCTAACTACACACCCTCAAGACCCCTACGCTCTGCATCATCTAACTACACACCCTCAAGACCCCTACGCTCTGCATCTTCTAACTACACACCCTCAAGACCCCTACGCCCTGCATCTTCTAACTACACACCCTCAAGACCCCTACGCTCTGCATCATCTAACTACACACCCTCAAGACCCTACGCTCTGCATCTTCTAACTACACACCCTCAAGACCCCTACGCTCTGCATCATCTAACTACACACCCTCAAGACCCCTACGCTCTGCATCTTCTAACTACACACCCTCAAGACCCCTACGCTCTGCATCTTCTAACTACACACCCTCAAGACCCCTACGCTCTGCATCATCTAACTACACACCCTCAAGACCCCTACGCTCTGCATCTTCTAACTACACAACCTCAAGCCCCGGATCTCCTACAATCCTAGATCCGCCCCTGGCTCTCACTCACACACATGCTTACACAAACTCACACACACATGCTCTCACTCACTCACACACATGCTTACACAGACTCACACACACACCATGAATTGAAAATGGGGGACCCTGATGTAAACAAGACGAAAGTATTTCTCTGGTCTGCATCCCCTTAACAATTGTGTGTATTGAGCCGTACTGTATTGTACCCATTCTGCAATATGTTAAATAAAGTTTTCATTCATTCATTCATTCATTCACACATGCTCTCACTCATTCACACAGATACTTACACAGACTCACACACACACACACACACACTTGCTCACTCACTAACACACACACATGCTCTCACTCACTAGCACACACGCATGTTCTCACACAGACATGCTCTCACTTACTCACACACACACTCACACACACACACACACACGCACACACACACACACACACACACACACACACACACACACTAGAGAGAGAGGCTAACATTATGGAAGCTTGTTTTCTTTTGTTTTTCTTTATAATGCTACTGCCCCCTTGTGGTTAGGATGAATGAATGAATGAATGAAAACTTTATTTAACAGATTGCAGAATGGGTACAATACAGTACGGCTCAATACATACAATTGTTAAGGGGATGCAGACCTGAGAAAGACGTTTGTCTTGTTTCCATCAGGGTCCCCCATTTTCAATTCATATAGACATATATGACATACATGACATACAGATAGTCAGTACTGCTACATCTATACATTTATGACATACCAGATTTGCAAATACAGTACTGTTTGTGATACAGAAGGAGTCAAGAAAAGGGAGTATATACATTTGACGTAGAAACTGTACATTGGAGGTTGGGTGGGGGGGGTTGGGTACATTGGGATATTGACAACCATACTGGGTAATTTACATTGGAGGTGGTTGGGGGGGGGGGGGGGCGGGGGGCATACTGTATAAACAAGTAACACTGTACATTGAGGGGGGGGGGGAGGAGACACTGTACAAACAAACACAATTGTACATTGAACTATTGACAAAACCATACTAGGTAAATGACTGTTCGCAATTCAACAGCACGAGCTGGGTACATGGAGGTATTCGTTAATTAATGTGGCATTAATTAATCAGTCCTGGAAACGTGTTGCGAAACGCTTCATTAATTTTTTTGAGCCTCCAAACATCCGTACACAGAAAATACGAACTAATTGCTACACATGCTATGCAGTATCTACAGGTATGAAGACATCAGTATACACATGCTTTTTTTGTATCACAAACAGTACTGTATTTGTAAATCTGGCATGTCATAAATGTATAGATGTAGCAGTACTGTCTATCTGTATGTCATGATGAATTGAAAATGGGGGACCCTGATGTACACAATTGATTGATTTAATTGAATGAAAACTTTATTAACAGATTGCAGAATGGGGGTACAATACAGTGCGGCTCAATACACACAATTGTTAAGGGGATGCAGACCAGAGAAAGACTTTCGTCTTGTTTACATCAGGGTCCCCCATTTTCAATTCATCATAGCAACAAGACGAAAGTCTTTCTCTGGTCTGCATCCCCTTAACAATTGTGTGTATTGAGCCGTACTGTATTGTACGTCCCATTCTGCAATCTGTTAATAAAGTTGTCAATCAATCAATCAAAACCCATTCTGCAATCTGTTAATAAAATTGTCAATCAATCAATGCAACAATGTGGTGCATTTTATATGTATGCAGGCGATCATCCCGGGCCTGACCGTGGCCATTTTCAATCAGGCGAACGAGAGAGACGACACACCAAAGCTGTCAAAAAACGGCGTTATTTTTTTTTCGTAGCCGCATTTCTGGCAAGACGCTCTCTGATTGGCCGACGCCTGTTTCTACACTGGTTAAGCTTAGGCACTAGTACTGCTACTCCACTCTTTCGAAGTTGGTTAAGGTTAGAGTTTGTCTTAAGAGCATGGCGATAGAAGAACGCCAGGTAGTTTGCAGGCTGTTCGACGCGGAAGACACAGCTCGTCGTCACGCGATTGGGCAAACGCGTCTGTCAGTGGCCAATCAGAGAGTGTCAGTCAGTGGCCCAATCAGAGAGCGTCTGCCAGAAATGCGGCTACGAAAAGAAAAAAAAACGCGTCAAAAAAAACGTGGGTCCTTCTTCACACGGGGTCCTTCGCGTCGTCACGTGGTGGTGGAGCCCTGAGCAGGAAGGACGGTGACATCTCTCTCACGATTATTAATCATAATCACAGCACATTGATCGACGAAACAGCCGTGTGTGTGTTTGTGGCTTTGTTGTTATGATGGGCGGTAGGTCGAGCACCATGGCCGCCGGGCTCTGCGGGGTCCTGGTCGTCGGTTACTGCATCTATTTCGACAGGAAGCGGCGGAGTGACCCCAACTACAGGAACACCCTGCGAGACCGTGAGTGCTGCGGTGGTGGTGTGACCTCCACCTGCTGCTACTGTGATGAAGGAATGAAAACTTTATTTAACAGATTGCAGAATGGGTACAATACAGTACGATGGATTGAAAACGGGGGACCCTGATGTAAACAAGACGAAAGTCTTTCTCTGGTCTGCATCCCCTTAACAATTGTATGTATTGAGCTGTACTGTAGTACTGTACCCATTCTGCTAGCCCCTTTCGTGACTTTCGGTTTGCAAGCCTGTGGCTTTTGTGACCGGAGTCACTTGCCCACCCGCCCCGATCACCCAGTAGCGAAACGACCAAGCGTCGTCAAGGGGCTCGCGGTGTGTCAAGAATACATCAGATCTGAATTTCAAAGATACCCAGCGTACAATATGGGTCTAACACAGCTTCACGATGGGGTCTGGAAGCTCGGAGTTGCTAATAAACAGTTTAAAACATTGTTACTCGACGAGTGGTATTTACAGACCGAACGTCCATCTCCGCCGTTGGTGTCACAGCGCATGCGCACCATGCCGCGTTCACGTTACTGGGAAGAAGCGGAAGAACCAGTTTCCGACTGGGAAAAACCATTCACGTCAGCCTCCTAGTGGTAATTCCTACTAGGACATATGGGATTCTTTTATAGACCCCATATCTCCCACTTCGCGTCACGAATTGCGGAAGTATGGATGTGGGCGTTTCATCCATAGATATATATAGAGTCAAAGCGTGAAGGCTTCCTAGTTGTAGCAACGAGATGTCCTCTGGTTCTTCCGCTTCTTCCCAGTAACGTGAACGCGGCATGGTGCGCATGCGCTGTGACACCAACGGCGGAGATCTGTAAATACCACTCGTCGAGTAACAATGTTTTAAACTGTTTATTAGCAACTCCGAGCTTCCAGACCCCATCGTGAAGCTGTGTTAGACCCATATTGTACGCTGGGTATCTTTGAAATTCAGATCTGATGTATTCTTGACACACCGCGAGCCCCTTGACGACGCTTGGTCGTTTCGCTACTGGGTGATCGGGGCGGGTGGGCAAGTGACTCCGGTCACAAAAGCCACAGGCTTGCAAACCGAAAGTCACGAAAGGGGCTACCATTCTGCAATCTGTTAATAAAGTTTTCAATCAATCAATCAAGTACGGCTCTCAATACACACAATTGTTAAGGGGATGCAGAGCAGAGAAAGACGTTCGTCTTGTTTACATCAGGGTCCCCCATAGTGACATTTATGACACAACATACATGACATTTATGACATAGGGACATACAGGTATATAGTGCTGTTACATTTGTGACATATACGATATGCAAATATACAGTACTGTTACCCCTAGATCCTAACATATATATTATCACCCCTCCTAATGTACAGTCTCCTCCCCATCATATGATCTGTTAGGATCTATGGGTAACAGTACTGAATATTTGCATATCATATATGTCACAAATGTAACAGTACTATATACCTGTATGTCATGTATGTCCCTATGCCATAAATGTCATGTATATGTTGTGTATGTCATAAATATCACTATGAATTGAAAATGGGGGACCCTGATGTAAACAAGACGAAAGTCTTTCTCTGGTCTGCATCCCCTTAACACTTTCAGTGCCTCCAGGGGGCGCACGACTTAGTGCTTGAATGCCACCATCGGCGGCAATGTTAACGTTAATATCGCCTAATCTATGTTCTAAATTATGGCTATGTGTCTAATCTGCCCATCGCTTATCAAAGAATCATTTTCCAGTCAGTGTTGTCAAGGCAGATTGGTTTTTTATCGCTTCATTTCCGTTTGAGAGCATTTTGAAAAGCGCCCGTTTTGAGGTGAAAAACAGACCATTCTGTGATAATCGCCTTTTACTGGAATATTCCAGAACGTTGATATTTGTCGGCCTATTTATGAATCGTTTTCAAATAAACGCTAGATGATCAATAGTATACGCGCACGTTCGAGGCGCACGCTGATAATAGCTGCTTTCATTTCCTCATGGATTTTACAGTGAAACAGCTGGAGCACATATCACAAAAAAGCTTATATCTTCATGAAAACGAGTCTGATTATCCTAACACTGATAACATAGATTCCTTACCTGACATCAGATGGTATCCAACTGGTATATTTCAATTCCTGATCACCATTAGAAAAAATCAATAAGTGTATAGATCTAACGTGTATACAATAGAACTCATGATCCGCGGGGCTCAGAGCCCCCTGAATTAACTCTGGTACTCCGGCTGCATGGGTGAGAAGTGAAATGTGGACTGGAATATTTTTTTTCCCCCATCCATTTTCATTGAGTCCATTCCAAAAGGGTAATTGACCATCTGGGAGACGATAGGGGGCGCTTTTTTCCACATCTGATCGCCGGCGGCCCTTGGGTAGGCTAGGGTAGGCTCGCGTGATGCAATATGATTTCAGATCGCTAAAAAAAAACAATAATAATAATTCCGAGAAATCTCGTGAGTGGCTTTCAACGTAACTATCGTAAACACTAGATTAGCCGTGAGTGGCTCTCAAAGTGTTAACAATTGTGTGTATTGAGCCGTACTGTATTGTACCCATTCTGCAATCTGTTAAATAACGTTTTTATTCATTCATTCATTCATTCATTCATATGATGGGGAGGAGACTGTACATTAGGAGCAGGGGGTGGGAGAAGAAATATACATACACACTGCTGTTGTTGTTGTTGTTGTTGTTGTTGTTGTTGTGAGGGGAAACGCAGTGCAGGATGCCCGAGAGAAAGGCGACCTCGTTTGCTTTAATTGTTCCTGATTAATAAGGAGGCATGATGGGAGCCTGGAACTGATTTTAGCTTGTTGTAATAATAAGCTACATGTAGCCGCTGCTGTGACATGCACCTGGTGTACAGTAACGGCGGTAACGCTACGCCTCTCGATTAGACGAGATTAGAGGAGATTTAAATGTATTTGTCATCGTCATCATGCGGCACAACTACAGTACAATGAACGAAACTAGGGTTTGGCGTCCGTCCAACCAGAATGCAAATGTGCAGTAGTAGTAATATACACAGTGTACAGGTGATTTAAACTGGGTATAAAATATATAAATCAGTACTACTGAGTAGTAATAGTGCTAATCAGATGTATGTACAGAGTTGTAGTATTAATATGTACAGTCACAGGTGGTAGTAAATAAGTCGTACTATATGTACAGATATAGATAATAGTATTGATAGATATGTAAAAAGGATTATATGCAGGGAGGTGGATAAATATATATATATATATATACGGTAAGAATAAATATACAGTATTATTGTACATGCTATCATACAGAGTCATATAGGTGTATAGAAGGAATATATGCAGGTGTATTCAGATATGGATATATCTATATGTGATCAATATAAATGCATACGGGTATAGGCAGCACTATTGTACATGCCATCAATCATACAGAGTCATATGGGTAGTCGACCATAGTTATCAGTGGCGTCGTGAGGGTAGGGGCGTCCTGGGTGATGCAAGGTATCTGGCCTGCATCACTTTATATGTAGCTCATGCAATCTTGTCATTAAATGGTGCATTTATATTTATCCACAGCGCTTTACAATTTCTGTTCCTCACATTCACCCGTTCACTCACCGACGGGCGGCGGAGGCGAGCGACCACGCAAGGTGCCGACCTGCTCACTGGGAGCACTTAGGGGTTAAAAGTGTCTCGCTCAAGGACACATCGACACGCTGCCCCTCGGGAGGAGCGGGAATCGAACCGGGAACCTTCCGACTACCAGACGACCGCTCGACCTCCTGAGCCACCGTCGCCCCCCCCCCCCCCCCCCCCTCATTAAAGTCATTGTTGTTAACGGGTAATGTTGTGTGTTCTTGCCCCCCAGGGAGGAGAAAGCAGAAGGCAGCTAAAGATAAGGCGGGGATGTCGAAGGTAAGCAGTGATGATGACCTCCTCCAAGGTCGTCTTACCCATAAAACCCACCGGGCGCGGGACGTGAGGCGAGCGGGCGATCAGAGTTTCACGTTCGCTCCCATGTTAACAGGCGTCACTGTTCGCACCGGCTGCGCGCGGGGGACTCGCGGGCGGGCGGGAAGCGAATTTAATCACTTTTGGTTGAGTTCAGAGGCGTGCGTCTGACAGCTTTTCACAGAAATACACTCGATATCTGCATTATTACCACACACACATATAGATGTTGTTCAACCGGCTAATGTGTCTGTATCTTTCCCAATACAAATAAACCATATTACTATACTTTTTCAGGAGTACAGTCACACTGATTTCATCATTCTAAAATGAATTCTAACATTCTAATTAATTATATAATAACTGGGGTTATACATGCAAAATGGACAATAGAACACTGGAACTGGAAATCTTTAAACAATCTTCAAACGGGGACTGACTTCCCATATAGACTAGGCAGCTGTTCCAATGTAAATGTGCCTCTTCCTCCTCCGTGCACTTTCACCCGCTCTGAAGTCGGGACTCGGTGTGCCCGGCTACGCGCGCTGTTCTCGCACGGAACCCGCGAGTGCATGCGACCGCGGCTGGTGTGTCTCTGCGCTGTTAACACTTTGAGTGCCAATGATGAAGTCTCGTTATTTAATCGCTATTGCTTTTATTAGCGATATCCATTAATTTTTCATCAATCTTAAGCCTCACGTTACCATTGGGACTGTCTATGAGCTCGAACAGGGAAAATACCGCCCCCTATCGTCTCCCGGATGGTAATGCACCCATTGGATTGGACTCAATGAAAATGTATGAGGGAAAAAAACTCCGGATTCCACATTTTACTTCTCAGGCATGTAACCCGAGCCGATCGGATTCATTGGGGACCCTCAGAACAGCGTGGAATATGTGTTTCAAGTACCTAACGTTGGATCAATAAACGCGATTGATATTTGGAATGGCGATCAGGAATTGGAATAATCTTTTTGCTGAACATCTGATGTGAGGTAAGGAATCTATGTTACCAGTCTTGGGGTAATCAGATGTATTTTTCACATATCTCAACGTGTCTGTGTGTGTGAAAACGATTCAATTGTTGTGAAAACGATTCATAAATAGGCCGAAAAGTGACAACGTGTTGTGTGTATTCCACTAAAGAGCTATTATCACAGAATCTTTTTTTTTTGACATTTTCAAAAACTTCAGTTTTTCAAAACGGTATAAAACGGAAATGTACTGATGGAAAAGAAAAACCGTTTCTGACTAACACTCGCACTAAACCTTTTTTTCACAGTTTTTTCCTCACAATGAACTAACTACACATCGCAAAGACATACAGCCAATAATATTGTCTTACAAATGTACTCTTAAAACAGCTATGAATGAATGAAAAAGTTTATTTTTGAACATGTATTCTCCATATTCCTCCAAACAAATCACGGTATCTAGCTCCGTCAAACAGAACAACCATAACAAAAAAGAAATTTTATAAAAAAAAAATTAAAAATCTTTTTAAAACATTTATTTACAAAAAGTCAAGAGCAATGTATTTAGTTAGCAGACATGTCCAAAAAAGGAGTAGAGGGAAGCTAAGCTTATTGATCCCTACCCCCTTACATTTACATTTGTTCTGCCATTAATTTGACTAGATATAACATAATTTAGTATAATACAATATAGAATATACTTTTACTTATAGTACGAAAAGAAAAAAAAATTTATTCGCTTGACGGCGGTAAGTAAGTACTCTTAAAACGGCTAATAACAACATTAACGTTTATACAACGTTTATATGAGTGGCCCTGTTGAAATGACACCGGGGATGTCCTAACTGCTGGGATTGATTTGATCTGATATCTATTGATCACCGTTTATAATATATTGATCAGAGCATCCCAACCCCATTAAACAACGTGCCAACTTTTGGGGAAATTGGCTCATTTGCTGAGATTTGAGAGAGAGAGAGAGAGAGAGAGAGAGAGAGAGACCCGGAATGCGCCAGCTAGCTTACACAATGACCTGGAAGTGGATACTGGATAATGGATCCTTAGCCTACCGTCAAAAATAACGAAATACACTTTCCCAATAACTCAAAACTGTCTTATTTATTTACCTGTTGTGACTTGTGTATTTAAAGCTAATAACTGGATAAACGCACTGTGGCGCTCTCTCCTCCCTCTCTCAACATGAGCTGAAACTACTAACTCGGGTGCGGGAAGTGCACCGCTGCGAAGGAAGGGCGCACTGTGTGCATTTACACGACGCAACAAAATGAGAACAACGTGGCACGCATGGGCATCTCCATTATCTTGTTTTCATGATTGTGGGAAGGACACCATCGTAATTTAAATTGAAACTTGATTGATCGCCTCTAGTGCTGAACCCAGTTTGAGTGAACATGTTGAGTAAAAGTAAAAGTGTGTTGTTGTGGTTGTTTGTCCTGCTTCCTGCTCTGAACTAAAGTGTGTTGTTGTGGTTGTTCCTCCAGCTCCCCGACCTGAAGGATGCCGAGGCGGTGCAGAAGTTCTTCCTGGAAGAGATCCAGCTGGGAGAGGAACTGTTGGCTCAGGGTAAAAAACACACACATCCACCGGCGTCCTGATAAAGTTTATCTTTTTTTTTTTTTTTTTTTTTTAGCGTTTTTACAGCTTTACTGGTCAGACATGACCGACAGAGGAGAGGGAGAACGGCGGGAGGAGATGTGGGGGAGGACATGACCGACAGAGGAGAGGGAGAACGGGAGAGGATGTGGGGGAGGACATGACCGACAGAGGAGAGGGAGAACGAGAGAGGATGTGGGGGAGGACATGACCGACGGAGGAGAGGGAGAACGAGAGAGGATGTGGGGGAGGACATGACCGACGGAGGAGAGGGAGAACGAGAGAGGATGTGGGGGAGGACATGACCGACGGAGGAGAGGGAGAACGGGAGAAGATGTGGGGGAGGACATGACCGACAGAGGAGAGGGAGAACGGGAGAAGATGTGGGGGAGGACAGGACCGACAGAGGAGAGGGAGAACGGGAGGAGAGGTGGGGGAGGACATGACCGACAGAGGAGAGGGAGAACGGGAGAAGATGTGGGGGAGGACATGACCGACAGAGGAGAGGGAGAACGGGAGAGGATGTGGGGGAGGACATGACCGACAGAGGAGAGGGAGAACGGGAGAAGATGTGGGGGAGGACATGACCGACAGAGGAGAGGGAGAACGGGAGAAGATGTGGGGGAGGACATGACCGACAGAGGAGAGGGAGAACGGGAGACGATGTGGGGGAGGACATGACCGACAGAGGAGAGGGAGAACGGGAGAGAAGATGTGGGGGAGGACATGACCGACAGAGGAGAGGGAGAACGGGAGAAGATGTGGGGGGGAGGACATGACCGACAGAGGAGAGGGAGAACGGGAGGAGATGTGGGGGAGGACATGACCGACAGAGGAGAGGGAGAACGGGAGAGAAGATGTGGGGGAGGACATGACCGACAGAGGAGAGGGAGAACGGGAGACGATGTGGGGAGGACATGACCGACAGAGGAGAGGGAGAATGGCGGGAGGAGAAGTGGGGGAGGACATGACTGACAGACGAGAGGGAGAACGGGAGAGAAGATGTGGGGGAGGACATGACCGACAGAGGAGAGGGAGAACAGGAGAAGATGTGGGGGAGGACATGACCGACAGAGGAGAGGGAGAACGGGAGTAGATGTGGGGGAGGACATGACCGACAGAGGAGAGGGAGAACAGTGGGAGGAGAAGTGGGGGAGGACATGACCGACGGAGGAGAGGGAGAACGGCGGGAGGAGAAGTGGGGGAGGACATGACCGACAGAGGAGAGGGAGAACGGGAGAAGATGTGGGGGAGGACATGACCGACAGAGGAGAGGGAGAACAGTGGGAGGAGAAGTGGGGGAGGACATGACCGACGGAGGAGAGGGAGAACGGCGGGAGGAGAAGTGGGGGAGGACATGACCGACAGAGGAGAGGGAGAACGGGAGAGGATGTGGGGGAGGACATGGCCGACAGAGGAGAGGGAGAATGGGAGAGGATGTGGGGGAGGACATGACCGACAGAGGAGAGGGAGAACGGGAGGAGAGGATGTGGGGGAGGACATGACCGACAGAGGAGAGGGAGAACGGGAGGAGAGGATGTGGGGGAGGACATGACCGACAGAGGAGAGGGAGAACGGGAGGAGAGGATGTGGGGGAGGACATGACCGACAGAGGAGAGGGAGAACGGCGGGAGGAGATGTGGGGGAGGACATGCGCCAAGGTCCGTCCGGGAGCGGGAGGCGAGCCCGGGTCGGCCACGTATGTCTGCGAGGCAGTATGCAGTGCGCCCCACTCCACTGCCCCCCCCCCATCTCTTTTTAACGGGGAGTCATCCGTATCTTTTTTTTTTTTATCCACTTTTTCTCCCATTTTCTATATTTTCTCCCATCCCAATTTCGTATCATCCAATTCAACCCTCCCCTGTCACGAACGCTGTTTCTTGCCTCCCACAAGCCGGCTGCAATGTGGACTAAGTCATACATAGCACAAGTCCCCTCCGGTACTTGAGGTAACAGCAGTCGCATCTTTTCACCTGCGCAGCTCGATCTCTCAGTGGCGAGGAGTAACGTGTGGGAGGCTCATGCTGCCCCCGACACTTCCTGATTCTACTGCGCAGGCGCACCAACCGACCTGTAGGAGTCGCTGTCCACAACGCCCGATCCCCACCCATCAGTTTCCCACCCCCTAATACGGCCAATGTGTATTAGTACGGACGACCAGCTAAACTGAAAGCAATGTGGAGCGCTGGGCTCGAACAGGCGAGCCCAGCGTCTCCAGCATTCGTGGCGAGCGCCTTGCCCACTACGCCACGTAGCCGCCCGGAGTCATCCGTATCTTAAGAATCACATCTTAAGTCATACTTACTGTCACCTGGTAAATGACTGACGACTCGGAATAGTTAATTCGGTCAAAAAGGACAATATGGTCTGTTCGAATCACAGCTCCGGGGCTGTCACCAGCTTGGCTGGCCATTCACACTAATACAATTGGCAGTATTAGAGGGTGGGAGAAGCTGGCGGGGTGGGTCCGGGTCGTTGTAAACAGCGACTCCTACAGTTCGGTCGGGGCGCCTGCTAAGCGCGGATGGGACCTGAGTGGGATAGTGTGATCCTCCCACACGCTACGCCCTCTCAGTGAGAGTCCGCGCTGCCAGGTGAAAAGAAGCGGTTGATTGGCAAGATGTGTGTCGGAGGAAGCACGTGGTAGCCTCCACTCTCCCAGACCGACTGTGGGGGGTAAGTGCGCAGCGACCAGGAAGGGGGATTGGGAATTGGCATAACGACTAACATTGGGATGGGAGAAAATCGGAGGAAAATGGAGGGGGAAAAAGATCAATAAAAAAAAAAAAAGAGACAATATGGTGTTAAAAACTCACTTGGACCAGCTTGTACGCAATGTGCCATCCAGTGGTTCCCGAGTTACCTTGGCGACCACTCGCTGTGCAACTCCGAGCCTTTTGGCAGAGATCGTGATTCGTCACTGACAATTGTGTTCGTAGGGATGATTGACTAACTGCTACGCTACCCAGCTGCCCCAATAGAGAAGGTTCTTTATTGAGACAGTAGGAAGGCTGAGAGGGAGACAGTAGGAGACAAGGTTCTTTATTGAGACAGTAGGAAGGCTGAGAGGGAGACAGTCGGAGACGAGGTTCTTTATTGAGACAGTAGGAAGGCTGAGAGGGAGACAGAGTAGAGGAGACACAGGAGATAAGGTTCTTTATTGAGACAGTAGGGAGGCTGAGAGGGAGACAGTCGGAGACAAGTTCTTTATTGAGACAGTAGGAAGGCTGAGAGGGAGACAGTAGGAGACAAGGTTCTTTATTGAGACGGTAGGAAGGCTGAGAGGGAGACAGTCGGAGACAAGTTCTTTATTGAGACGGTAGGAAGGCTGAGAGGGAGACAGTCGGAGACGAGTTCTTTATTGAGACAGTAGGAAGGCTGAGAGGGAGACAGTCGGAGACAAGGTTCTTTATTGAGACAGTAGGAAGGCTGAGAGGGAGACAGTAGGAGACAAGGTTCTTTATTGAGACGGTAGGAAGGCTGAGAGGGAGACAGTCGGAGACGAGGTTCTTTATTGAGACGGTAGGAAGGCTGAGAGGGAGACAGAGTAGAGGAGACACAGGAGAGAAGGTTCTTTATTGAGACAGTAGGAAGGCTGAGAGGGAGACAGAGTAGGGGAGACACAGGAGAGAAGGTTCTTTATTGAGACAGTAGGAAGGCTGAGAGGGAGACAGAGTAGAGGAGACACAGGAGAGAAGGTTCTTTATTGAGACAGTAGGAAGGCTGAGAGTGAGACAGAGTAGAGGAGACACAGGAGAGAAGGTTCTTTATTGATACAGTAGGAAGGCTGAGAGGGAGACAGAGTAGAGGAGACACAGGAGAGAAGGTTCTTTATTGAGACAGTAGGAAGGCTGAGAGGGAGACAGAGTAGGGGAGACACAGGAGAGAAGGTTCTTTATTGATACAGTAGGAAGGCTGAGAGGGAGACAGAGTAGAGGAGACACAGGAGAGAAGGGTTGTTATTGAGACAGTAGGAAGGCTGAGAGGGAGACAGTAGGAGACAGGAGGGGGAAAAGATAAAAAAAAAAGCACCCTTCTTGTTTCCTGTGTCACGTGTTAAAACGCACCCCTCTTGTTTCCTGTGTCACGTGTAAAAACGCACCCCTCTTGTTTACCTGTGTGCGCGTCCCCCCCCTCCCCCCAGGAGACTATGAGAACGGCGTGGACCGCCTGACCAACGCCATCGCGGTGTGCGGTCAGCCCCAGCAGCTGCTCCAGGTGCTGCAGCAGACGCTGCCGCCGCCCGTCTTCCAGATGCTGCTGACCAAGCTGCCCTCCATCAGCCAGGTAGCTGACCTCTGACCTCCCACTTAGAACCCCTTCGCTGGGACAATTACAGAAGGTTAGCCCTTTCACTGTGACAATTACAGAAGGTTAGCCCCTTTACTATCACACGACCGACGGCGATGCTCCATCGTTAGCGTCATTAGCTCCGCGGATGCGGATGCGGAGCTAATGACGCTAATGATGGAGCATCGCCGTCGGTCGTGTGATAGTAAAGGGCTAATGACGCTAATGATGGAGCATCGCCGTCGGTCGTGTGATAGTAAAGGGTTTTAACCTTCTAGTTCTGTCGTGTGGCAGTGAAAGGGTTAAAGGTCCGGTGTCTTATAAATTGCCTTTTCCAGTGTTTTAAGCATTGTTTTCTAGCAATGTGCGTCTGTGTGTCTCTACATTTTCATTTTGGGCTCATCAGTCCAGTCTCGAGTTCACGAGATCCTCCCCCGACTGAACTAAGCCTGCTGATTCTGATTTGACTGTTTTGCTGATGTGAATAAGGCCCACTGATCTGCATATTATCTCAGCCCCTGGTTGTAGTCACCGCCCCCACAATCAACAAGTCACGTCAATATATATTCTCATTTGAAACAAGTTACCAATGCATTGTCCCGTGGGATTATGCCCCGCCCCACCCCGCGGCAAAATTAATTAGTCTCCCTGTCTATCTCTCCATGTCTCTCTCTGTCTGCCAGTGCAGACTGTGGGTGACTGTCACTCAAAGCGCTTTGTGAGGAAGGGGCGGAGCCCAGCCCAAAACAGCTTGAAATCTTGAAGTGAAAAAATGCTGCTTTAGAGTACATTGATTAGAAATACAAAACGATGTTTTAAAAAAAAAAATAAAAAAATACAGATATGTTCCATAGACTCACAGGAATTGTGTAACATTGCCCAAATAGTGAAAGGAATAGCAAGACACGGGACCTTTTAATAACTACTGCTGTCCTCAATCAGCCAGGTAGCTAACCTCCTACTTAACCTACCTACCGGTAACTACTGCTGTCCTCAATCAGCCAGGTAGCTAACCCTCCTACTTAACCTACCTAACTACTGCTGTCCTCAATCAGCCAGGTAGCTAACCTCCTACTTAACCTACCTAACTACTGCTGTCCTCAATCAGCCAGGTAGCTAACCTCCTACTTAACCTACCTAACTACTGCTGTCCTCAATCAGCCAGGTAGCTAACCTCCTACTTAACCTACCTAACTACTGCTGTCCTCAATCAGCCAGGTAGCTAACCTCCTACTTAACCTACCTAACTACTGCTGTCCTCAATCAGCCAGGTAGCTAACCTCCTACTTAACCTACCTAACTACTGCTGTCCTCAATCAGCCAGGTAGCTAACCTCCTACTTAACCTACCTAACTACTGCTGTCCTCAATCAGCCAGGTAGCTAACCTCCTACTTAACCTACCTAACTACCGCTGTCCTCAATCAGCCAGGTAGCTAACCTCCTACTTAACCTACCTAACTACCGCTGTCCTCAATCAGCCAGGTAGCTAACCTCCTACTTAACCTACCTAACTACTGCTGTCCTCAATCAGCCAGGTAGCTAACCTCCTACTTAACCTACCTAACTACTGCTGTCCTCAATCAGCCAGGTAGCTAACCTCCTACTTAACCTACCTAACTACTGCTGTCCTCAATCAGCCAGGTAGCTAACCTCCTACTTAACCTACCTAACTACTGCTGTCCTCAATCAGCCAGGTAGCTAACCTCCTACTTAACCTACCTAACTACCGCTGTCCTCAATCAGCCAGGTAGCTAACCTCCTACTTAACCTACCTAACTACCGCTGTCCTCAATCAGCCAGGTAGCTAACCTCCTACTTAACCTACCTAACTACTGCTGTCCTCAATCAGCCAGGTAGCTAACCTCCTACTTAACCTACCTAACTACTGCTGTCCTCAATCAGCCAGGTAGCTAACCTCCTACTTAACCTACCTAACTACTGCTGTCCTCAATCAGCCAGGTAGCTAACCTCCTACTTAACCTACCTAACTACTGCTGTCCTCAATCAGCCAGGTAGCTAACCTCCTACTTAACCTACCTAACTACCGCTGACTAGGGTCGGGCATCGTTTGGATTTGAACGAGTCCGATTCCGATTCTCCATTTTAGATTCCTGTTCTAAACTATTCTCGATTCCGATTCTTTGAGGTGCAGGTCAAAACAGGTCACCGCTTATTTCGCAGGAGAAAACATTTATTTGAAAAATCCTTAAATTTGTTTCATACTATTCACATTGTCAGTTGACTTGATACAGTTTCATTTGGTTGCTGTACTGGAACTAGGGTATTAATAAAAAAGTCATTTATTAAAATAAAAAAAAAATTTAAGAAAAAAAAAAAACATTTTTGAATCGAAATGCAAACATCTTCTTAACGGTTCCGGAACCGGAGGTTAGGAACCGATTCTCGGTGCCCAACCCTACTGCTGACCCCTCTGTCCTCAATCGGCTAACCTCCTAGCTAGATGTACCCCTCCAGGTGACATGGTCACAATCGGTAAGTCTCTTTGGATAAAGGCGTCGGCTAAATGACTCAATTGTAAATTTGCTATGCGTTTTATTATGCTCTTTAAGTTGTCTTAAAAGGTCTCAAACTTTAACTTGTTGCTAAGTGGATTGTTCTGTCTCCTTTCTTCCCCCCCCCCCCCCCCCCCACAGCGTATGGTGAGTGCACAGAGCTTGAGTGAGGATGATATAGAATAAGGAGAGGAAGATAATCAACCCCCCCCCCCCCCGCCCCTCATGTGGACATTCTGCCATTCTGGTCTGACGCCGGTTCATCCTCCACCACCAGGCCTGATACTTCCTAGGGGATCTTTTATTTTTTATTATTATTATTCCTGCTTCATCTATCAAATTAGTCTTTTTCTTTTTTTTTTACTCATGTTACCCCCTTTAAGGGTATTGGAATATATTGTATGTAAAACCAACCAACGACAACGAAAAGAGGCCGTTCAGTCCCACGTTACGCTGATGACCCTGTGTCGTTCAGTCCCACGTTACGCTGATGATCCTGTGTCGTTCAGTCCCACGTTACGCTGATGACCCTGTGTCGTTCAGTCCCACGTTACGCTGATGACCCTGTGTCGTTCAGTCCCACGTTACGCTGATGACCCTGTGTCGTTCAGTCCCACGTTACGCTGATGACCCTGTGTCGTTCAGTCCCACCTTACGCTGATGACCCTGTGTCGTTCAGTCCCACGTTACGCTGATGACCCTGTGTCGTTCAGTCCCACGTTACGCTGATGACCCTGTGTCGTTCAGTCCCACGTTACGCTGATGACCCTGTGTCGTTCAGTCCCACGTTACGCTGATGATCCTGTGTCGTTCAGTCCCACGTTACGCTGATGACCCTGTGTCGTTCAGTCCCACGTTACGCTGATGATCCTGTGTCGTTCAGTCCCACGTTACGCTGATGACCCTGTGTCGTTCAGTCCCACCTTACGCTGATGATCCTGTGTCGTTATTGTGTTTTAAATAAGCAGCGAAGCTACGCCAACTGCAAAACAAATTGGACCGCTATCTCATTTGAAAGGCTTACTCAGTCTTCCCCTTTTTTGTAGCGAAACCAGGGGACATACGCAGCGTCGCGTTAACTGTATTGTCGGAGGAGGACTGTATTCACATTAATATCATGCTAGTAGTACTGGTTAAAAGGGGAATGCCACCCAAGAATCCCAGTAGGTTATTCCTGTCGCCCCGGGATAGTTCAGTAAATATTTGTGAACATTTCAACACAAGCTATAGAAATCGGGAGAGAATCCTCAAACTCGTGACGTTACTCGCATGTGACTAGGGCTTACATTCTAGTATTTCGAACCGGTCTCGTTTGCATGCGTAAGGCTCCACAAAGCCATCCAGGTGCGTGTTCAAATATTCACGAAACTGCCCCGCAAGCGGTGTGCGCACCCCCCTTCTTGTAATGGGTTTATATAATCTGCATTGACGTCTTTCGTACCCTCTAATTGCGTTGTATCGCGGTGTCAATAGCGGGAGGTAGGGCTGTGCGATATGGACACAATCTTCTATCACGATATGGGTAGTATCCTATCGCGATATGTGTACTACATCGCGATATGTGGTATCCTATCGCGATATGTGCACTACATCGCGATGTGTGGTATCCTATCGCGATATGTGTAATGTATCACAATGTGGGTAGTATCCTATCGCGATGTGTAATATATCACGATATGTGTGGTATCCTATCGTGACATGGGCGACATCCTATCGCGATATGCATCATGATATAGTAACCTTTCTGTAAATTCAATGAAAAGATTGTGTTTACAAAATAACCACACGAGTCATGACTGCTTTTTGATAAGTTTTGTGAACTAATACAAAGGGAAGACACTTTCGGTCTTTCCATCGTCCCACGGGGAGATGTATGGACGTATCGCACGGGGCCGCGCGCCGGTGGGGCGAGGAGAACGGAGGAAACGCACGACTCAAAACACTTAAGTATTTATCGTCATCGGTCTCTACTTGGAAACCTTTTTTTTTTTTTTTTATGTGATGGAATGTTCCGTTCGTTTTGAAGAGGTTGCCCCTCTTTAAAAAAAAATGAATAAAACGAGACAAATGAAATCTTCAAGTGTGTGTTTTTATTGGTTTATTTCCAAAAGGTGTTTACATTCGAGTTGAGAAAAAAAAATTAGCAATTTCAAACTGATCCGTCACAAACGGACAGAAGGTGGACGTTAAAGAGAGAGGGCATCACCACCACCACTGTCCGTTTAGACTCGTCCCAAGTCCAGCCCTGGACACTGCAGTACCGTCAACACTCCGTAGGGGCCCTGGACACTGCAGTACCGTCAACACTCCGTAGGGGCCCTGGACACTGCAGTACCGTCAACACTCTGTAGGGGCCCTGGACACTGCAGTACCGTCAACACTCCGTAGGGGCCCTGGACACTGCAGTACCGTCAACACTCCGTAGGGGCCCTGGACACTGCAGTACCGTCAACACTCCGTAGGGGCCTAGCACAGATTTGTTTGCACACAAAATGATTTTCCCTCCATGTTGGAGGTGACGACACGCCTACGTAGAAAGTTGGGACGCCATTCCCGTATATATTAGGGATGTTCCATATTGGCTTTTTTACCGATATCTGATATACCGATATTGTCCAACTCTTAATTTCCGATACCGATATCAACCGATACCGATATATGCAGGGTCCCCCCCCCCTCCCCCCAAAACTGAATCATTTCAGGTCATTAACATTACATCTCTTGTCGTGGAATTAACACAACATTATGCATACTTTTGACAATAAATAAAATAAGAATTTGTTCTTACTTGCTTGCCTGGGTAAATAAAGGTTAAATAAATGAAAAAGAAATAATTTTTATTAAAATTGAAAACCGAAACCGATAATTTCCGATATTACATTTGAATGCCAATATCGGACATCCCTAGTATATATATATATATATGTTTAATATGTCAAACTGTACAGGCAGCTCTGCGTAGGAGTGACAACAGTTGCTACGTATACATTTAAAAAAAAAGATTCCATCACTGGATCTTGTAAACAAGTCGGTGGAACAGTAATAATATGCTTTTTCAATCATGTTTAGGCCTTTTTCCCCTCAAAAGTGGTTACCAAATGGGCAGCCATGTTGGAAAAAAGACTACACTATTCCGAGACTGAATGCAGACGCATGATTTTTTTTCCGTACCCGTAAAAGCCGTAGTTTATGAAGGCGCTCTCTGATTGGCTAGCCCGCGTACAGCGAAGACCCTCTCTGATTGGTTTAGCTCCGAAGGGCTCTTCCGCCTTGTACATATATATTCTCTGCTTCGAAGTGGTTATGCTTTGGCCCTCTTTCGAAGTGGGTTATGCTTAGAGTTTATCTTTAGAGCAGGGCGATGGACCACCAGCCCTGATTCCAAACTCTAAGCATAACCCACTTCGAAAGAGGGCCAAAACATAACCACTTCGAAGCAGAGATTATATATGTACAAGGCGGACATTTCTATCCCAGAGCCCTTCGGAGATAAACCAATCAGAGAGGGTCTTCGCTGTATGCGGGCTAGCCAATCAGCGATTTTACCACTGGGGCACCAGGGGCACGTGCCCCCCCTGAAATATCAGGTGCCCCTGAGGTGCCACCCCAGAAATGTAAAAAATATATAACCCTAACTAACCTTACTGTCAGGCACTTGTCCTAATATACTAACCTACACTGTAGCACTCAACACTTTGATGAACATTGTTACTCAGCTGATAGAGTTGTGCCCTTCCTGATGACTTGTCGCTTTGGATAAAAGCGTCAGCTAAATGACTAAATGTATGTATTGTGCCCCTGCCCTAAATGACTAAATGTATGTGCCCCTGCCCTAAATGACTAAATGTATGTGCCCCTGCCCATACTGATGCAAATTTAAACCAGTCCTTAGCACTCTGGTTAGAGTAGTTACACAGGGGACTATAATTTGCCGGCGTGGAAGGAATAAAGGATACATAACCTCTCAAGTTCAATGTGGGTTCTTCTGAACCGGTCACAGCTGATGTCGAAATGATTGACAACCATTGTGGGTGTAGCCAAGGAGCGCATTTTGACTGCTTCAAGAAGCAACCCTTGACAACTCCAGCGCTGATTGCAATTTGTAAGTGCAACAACGACGGACTGAGAAGCCGGGTGCACTGCAGATTCAGTCGGAACAACTTCAAGAAGACAAACTTACCTCACTGCTTTCATGTTCAACCCAGATTCGGCTCAAACAAGGGACTAAACACGTTTCGCAATTATGCCACATCAATGTGGAACGCCCTACCCACAGCCGTAAAAAATAATTAATCCCACCTTCAAAACCGCTCTCAAAGAAAGACAAAGAGCACCTGGCCCCCGTAAATGTCTAAACCCCCCCCCCCCCCCCCCGAAATAATGTACAGTTTCCTCCCCCTCATATGTATATATTTTCTGTTAGGATCTCTATTTAACAGTACTGTATATTTGCATATCTTTTATGTCACAAATGTAACAGTACTGTATATCTATGTCATGTAGATGTATGTCATAAATGTCATTATGAATTGAAAATGGGGGACCCTGATATAAACAAGACGAAAGTCTTTCTCTGGTCTGCATCCCCTTAACAATTGTGTGTATTGAGCCGTACTGTATTGTACTCATTCTGCAATCTGTTAATAAAGTTTTCAATCAATCAATCAAAAAAGGTCAGAGCCGGACATCAAAGAGTCAATTATAGGTTGCTATACATGCCTGTATAGCAATATACAGAAGATTTGTATATATGTCTCAAATTAATAATAAATGAATGCATAATGCTGGTTAGTTACAGAGCAGGGGACACAACCAGGCTGGATAAGCTGGTCAGGAAGGCCAGTAGCGTGGTTGGGGTGGAGTTGGACTCTAGCGAGGGTGGCGGAGAGGAGGAGCCTTGCTAAGCTCCAGGCCATCAGGGAAAACCCCTCCCACCCACTATACACAGACTTGGCTGACAGGAGGAGCATGTTCAGTGCTAGGCTCACACTGCCCAAATGCAGCACTGAACTGCACAGGAAGTCCTTCATTCCAACAGCCATTAGACTATACAATGCATCACTGTGCCTCACTGCATCACTGAGCACAGAGTGACAGTTACCATCTTCCTGGACTCTTAGTTTTGAAACAGCACTGTGCAATATTACCCCTACTGTAGACCTCAGTATATTTTGACTGTATATTGTATATATCTCTCCATTTATCAAACTCAGCCCGTGCTTGAGCATTAGCATCTGCAGCTAATGTATCTGTCCATTAGCATAGTCCTTTAGCTTTTAGCAAGTGCTCCATCTGAAACTTCCAGTTGCCCAGTTATCTGGTCCGCTCAGCCGGTCAATAAACAGCTTGTCATCCATTGTGAAATCCCACATTACTGTTCATCTCACACAAAACTCTGTAGCTTCTTAGCGTCGATCTGGGCCCATCACCTGTTGTATATTTACCAGAGCTTGCACCATACAGCATTTACAAGCAGAGGTGGTATTTAGTGATAGTGCCATCCAGTGGTAAAAGTACTACAAGAGGAAAGTCTGATCTGATGAGTGGTCATTTATGTTAATACTTGGAGAAGTAAATAGTTGTCTGACAGCAGTGGAGGCAATAAAATATTATGTACCTTGCATTCATGCAAATACATGAATCCCTTTCATGTCATGGGGCAACTTGATAATTGAGTGAGAAAACACTTGTTTAAAATACTTTGTTTGATTTGTAACCAGTTGTATAAATGTAAATAAGCACAGCACTGGTGGCAATACAATATTTGAAACGATGCATGTACCTTTCACTCACATGCAAATACTTGAATTAATATGAATGAATAATTTCATGCCATGGGGCAACTTGATAAGAGTGATACAATTAATTTAGTTTATTATTACTTGAATTTAATGAGTGATAAAACACTTTAAAATACTTGTACAGCACTACAATGGCTGCTCTGTTTCTGGTCTCCAGTCCAGTGGCCTTGCTGGCTATTGGGCTCTTAGACAAATGTTATTCTTAGAACAATAGACCCGTTACTGATATTGGGAGTTGTGCCTATAATTTACTATTTGGCTCTGACCTGGTGAATGACCTACAATGGCTAACATGTTTTAGGTTTGTTAATAGTAGACAGCCCTTGGGTGAACAATTATTGTTGTAATTAGGAATCTCTTTTGTAATGTCCATCAATATAATTACGTTTTAATTTGATTTATTCTATTTTATCTCTATTGTCTTGTCATTATTGCAATACGTTTCTGTCCTGTGATGTCTTATGTATTATTATTATTATTATTATTATTGTGTTGTTGTGTCTTTCATGTGAAAAAAAGAGACTTGTACAGCAGTGGTGCCAATAAAATATTTTCTATGAACCCCAATGGCTGAAGAGTTGTCTGATCTGCTATTGGTAAAATAATGTAACCTAATATACTTACCTTTATACCTTACCTGCTACACTTAGGCTACCTGTCTAGATAAACCCAACTTCCTTTATACTTACCGGTCATACGTAGCTACCGGTATATAAAAAATAAAAGCATGTAAAAAGAAACGTTTTTTTTTGTGCCCCCCATACTCATGCTCATCCTGTGCCCCCTTGTTTAAAAATTCCTAGAATCGCCACTGATCAGAGAGCGTCTTCGCAAACTACGGCTTTTACGGGTATGGAAAAAAATCACGCCATGCAGACACTGCTAATGTGACCGTAGCTAATGAGTCTAGTAGGGCTGTACCGAATGCTTCGAATTCTAAATCAACATTAGAATTCTTTATTTTTAAAATGTACCGGTATATATTTTTTTTATGTCTATTCATTCTGTTTAAACCAATGGGGTTTTTCTTCACAGTTGCAGATAAAGATTAGGCTACACTAATATTATACTATAGACTTGTCATAAAAAATTTTATAAAACATTTACCATAAATTATGTAGCCTATCTGCATCCGCTTGGCACTCGGCGCTCCATCAAGACGTCACCATCACTTTCGTACCAACCGGGCCCTTATTGGATTATTTATGTTGTCGAAACTGATGAGTTATATTCATTAAAGAAAGTTGATTCATTTAATTAGATTAATCACTTTATTCAAATTGAGGATTTAGTTTGACGATAAAAAAAATGAAATTGGATTATGTCATAAAATATGACAGACATTCGAAGCTTCGTTCGAATACTTCAATAGAAGCGTTGAATGTTGACATTCGGTACAGCCCTAGAGTCTAGCTAGTTATGGTTAGCTATGGTTCCAGCTCCCTGAAACACGTTCTCCCTGCGGTTGACTGAGCTGATGGTGAGGTTTGCCAGTCCCACACATGTAACCCTTTCACTACCACACTACCAAAGGGTTAACACTTTCCCTTTTTTTATTTTGTTTGTTATTTTAGGTTTGTAAGAGATTTTGTTTATGTATGATATTGTGAGAAAGGGGCAGGACTAGATAAGCATTTGCTTCCTTCTGCTCCTCCCCGAACTCATTAAATTGAGTTGAGTTTATCTCGAACAATCAACCATATAAAAAAACACAATAAAAACCAAAATTTAATCGTACATTCTTCATTAAATGATAAACGAATTTTGTTTGTCATTTAATGAAGAATGTAAGATTTCATTTAAAATTTGTTTTAGTTGATCACTTTTATTGTGTTTTTTTATATGGTTGATTGTTCGAGATAAAATAAACTCAACTCAACAACCACACTACAGAAGGTAAAAGGTAGTGAAAGGTTAACCTCCTGTAGTGTGGTAGTGAAAGGTTAACCTTCTGTAGTGTGGTAGTGAAAGGTTAACCTTCTGTAGTGTGGTAGTGAAAGGGTTAACCGTTTGAACTTTTATGTCCAGTAAAAAAAAGAAAACGATTGGAACCTGGCAGAGACGAACATGTCATCCACCCGGTCAGTCAAACTGACACTTTTCATGGAGGAATGATTAAAAAGAGATGCATTATGGAAATGCAGTGGGTCAGTTTAGCCGCCTCCCTGTGATCCTTGTGTGTCAATTACAGAACGATGACATCATGTGTAGACAAAAGAAGAAACGGCCAACCACAACGTTCATGGTATAGGTAGCAACCAGTGTTGTAGTCGAGTCACTAAATCTCGAGTCCGAATCACCAAAGAAGGGCCAGAGACCCATTACCCTAGTCCGAGTCTGAGTCTGAGTGGTCAAGGTTGAGTCCACTCCACTCCGGCAGTCAAAGAGCTGACATACAAATAAAAAAAAAGTCTACACTTTGAAAAAAAGTCACTTTGAGTGCCACGACGCGTTTTGTCGTTAGTTCATGCCGACTGTTGAATGCCGGCACCAACGCTATATAGCGTTTGTTTGTCGTATTTTTTTTTTATTAGCGATTTTAATTCATATTTCATCAATCGAGCCTCTGCAGACTCCGAGCTCCATTGGGAACATACCACCCCCTATCATCTCTCCGGATGGTACTGCACCCCATTGGATTAGACCAGACCTGGGCAATTACGGCCCACGGGCCACTTCCGGCCCTTTGGGCGTCCGTGTCCGGCCCGCGGTACATTTTTACAATGGGAGATAATGAATATTGAGCAGAATTAAGTTCAAGTTATCATTGGTTCGGCCCTCCAACACAGTTCAGGTTTCTCATGCGGCCCCTTGTATAAGTGAATTGCCCACCCCTGGATTAGACTGAGCCTCCTCATTTTACTTCTCCGGCGAGGCATCTGAAGAGACCGAAGTGATCGCCGAGCCGCAAAACAACGTGGAATACATATTTACAGTACCCAACGCTGAATCAATAAACGCAATCGATATTTGGAATGGCGATCAGGAATTGGAATAATCTTTTGAGAACATCTGATCTGAGGTAAGCAATTTATTTGACCAGTCTTGGGGTAATCGGATCTATTTTCACAGAGATATCAGCGTGTGGCTATGTGTGTGTGCACGCTGATCAGGAAATGAGAATATATTTTTCAGATCGCTTCTCTAGCGTGCATAAGTACACATATACTATCGATAATCTAGCGTTTATTTGAAAACTATTCATAAATAGGCCGAAAATGACGTTTTTTGTGTATTCCAGAATATTCCAGTAAATGCCGTTTATCACGGAATCTATATATTTTCCAAGAAAACGAGGGCTTTCCAAAATGCTATAAAACGGAAAATAACCGATTAAAAAAACAATCCGTTTCGACAATGTTGACTGCAAACAAGTAATTGATAAGCGACGGGCAGATTAGACACATACTGTAGCCATAATTTAAGACAGAGATTATGCGTTCACAACGCTATCATTGAAGTGGGTGGTGGCTGATTCAACCATGTTTTACCATGTTAACCAGTGGCAACCAAAGTGTTAAACATAAATGACACAGCGGTCATCGTTTCTAAAGGGAGTTTATTTACTTTGTGACAACAGCCAAACAAATGCACTAGCCATCAACATCTTATTCCAAATGATTATGGCCCATTATTACAATTTTATATATTTTTTTATAAATAACTATCAATTAACATGTGCAAGTCCTCGTCTGCACCTTCCGAGTCCGAATGCAGTCAGTGCTCAAGTCGAGTCACGAGTACTGAAAATCAGTCCTGGACACTGGTAGCAACAGATATGTCCGTTACAATCGTCTGTGACGAAGATGTCTGCACAGATCACATCAAAATAAAGGGTACAATCTTTTTTTTTTTTTTTCATAGATTTTAATGACAGAAATCAATTAAAAATTTTCCAGGAGGTTTTAATATCAATTATCTGCTCATTGTATGCCCAGTCTATAATTATGCTAATTCTTATGACTACTTTTTAGTACTGTGAAGCACTTTGGGCTGCAATTCTTATATAAAGGTGCTCCACAAATAAAGTTTATTATTATTATTATTACACTACACACACACAGTCGAAAAGAGACAGACGGAGCGTAGAAGTATGAATTCACACCCCTACTCCATAACGAAGTCCATTTTACACAGACCCAGTCGCTATGAGCGCTTCCATACCTCGCGCTGAGTTCCTCTGAAATGGGTCCGAATTTGAAGTGAAACTAAACTTTTTGGTTCTTCGTTGGTTGGTTGTGGTTTTGTTCACACGAGCCAGTCGACAAAACGAGCCAGTAGTTGTAAACAAAGCCGCGTGTGAACCCGCAGGTCCGAGACCGACCTCGAGAGAGAGAGACGGGAGGGTTTTCCCCCTCGCCGACCAAACCCAGCGGGTTTAAAAACGCTCCAGGGTTAGACTCAACCGTCCAGACTCCCAGAAAAAGGCAGGCGTGAGACGCGCCCTGATAATCAGTTCAGTGAATTCTCAGAAGTCTAAGGAGAGAGACCCAATTAAATTTTTTTAATTAAAAAAAAGCATCAAATATGGATGCGTTTCCCTGTCCTCTCTTTCTTTTTCAGTCCTTTGTTCTTTTTGTTCTTTTTGGCGGGATCCGCCATCTCGCCTTTGAAAGAGGACGGGCCTTTCGACGGCGATTTGCCCAAACTCTTCTTGCTCTGGTTTCCGGCGAACTTCTGTCCCGGTGTCCTGTTGAAGCGATCCTTGGCGGGACCCTTGGTGGGACCCTTGGCGGGACCCTTCTCCCTCCCCACGTGCTTAGCCTCCCTCGTTCTTCCCGCGGCCCCGACGGGGCCCTTCTGGGGCCCCTTGTCAGTCTTCCCCCGGGGGCCTCTGTGGGGAGCGGGCCCCTTCTTCTCCTTCTCCTTCTCCTTCTCCTTCCTCACGGACCTCTGCACCCGAATGGACCTCCCCTCCAGACGAGACCCGGTGAGTTTCAAAGCCAGCTGGACGGAATCTGCAGTCTGCACAGACACAGGGGGGGGGAGAGTGACCTGTGTTACTAGGTTACTGCACTCTGCACAGACAGGGGGGGGGGGGGGGGGGGGGGGGGGGAGAGTGACCTGCGTTACTAGGTTGCTAGGGCCGTCGTCCACTGAAGAAACTGTTAGCAAACCAAGATTTGTCGTGGATTTTGACAACTAATTGAACCCTCGCACTAAAGAGCCACATTGTTTTGAAGTTCATGTATTTGCAGTTGTAAAATCAATCCAAGGCACTTGGGAGTGTGAATGTGATACATCAGTAAGAAGTACTCAACCTCTTGAACTATATGTTACAGGTTATGTAATGTTGTGTCGAAATGATATTGTTGTCTTTTGAATTATTCTGATAAGATTATACCTTCAAAGTTCATACGAAGCCCAGATGTTTGTTTTTACAAAGATATGACAAAATAAAACAACAACAATTAGCCCAGAAATCTACCGGTACATTTTGACATGAAAACACAATGTATACGCAAATAAGCCAACTTCTAGAAAATGACAGAACGTGTCAGAAATGGGATAAAAGCCTTCAGGGTTGTCCTGTGCATTCTTGGCGATGTCTCGTTCTAGACAGGTGTCTACTCGCCTCAAACAGCACGTAGCCGAAACCCTTCCCCATGCCGGAGTCCTTGTCTCGCACCAAGCGCACCGCCTCCACGCTGCCGCACTCTTCAAAATGCGTTCGCAGCGCCAGTTCACCGATCTCTGTACACACACACACACACGCACACAACAAATGACAATACGCCACAAATCTTCCAAAATAATGTCAAAAGGTTCTGTGCCTGAACATCTTTTTCCCGCTCTTTCTCTTTACATTGCCCATATATGGGTAATAGACTGTAATCCTGTTGCTAGGAAACAGTTTGGTACCCCAAGTGTTATTTCCTGCCAGGTATTGCATTAGCAAACATCGCAACAGGAAATGCACTTGGGTCCACGTTTTAGAATGCTTATGTCGTCAAGGTGAACCCGTCCGTTGAGGCCTTGCACAGAATGTTTGTGTAGTTCACCTTCTTCCAACATGGCTGCCTGTAACAGAGCAACCGTTGTTTTGTATGTGGCAATAGAAGAGACAATGGTTGCCATGTGCAAAACGACGGTTGCTATGTGTTGATATACGAGAAATTATATCAACGAGAACATAATAATGTGGCGTCTTATTACTGGATCTTGTAAACAAGTCACAGTGGAAAAGTAATATTGGAATTTTCCAACGTTTTACATAATGTACTGTAGTGATCCGAGCTAGTAATATTACTCCTGACCACTAGATGGCGCCAGAAACTAGTACTCCTACCTGTAGGCTATACCTGTTTTCTCAAAAAAAAAAAAAAAAAAAAAGAGAAAAAAAAAAAGAGAAACTGGCAGCCATTATGGATCAACTCATGTACTGTGCAAGTGAACCATACATGCTTCAATAAAGAAGTGAGTTTGCTGAACCCAACGTTTCTTCATTCGATATAAGAAACATTACACTCTACCACTGCACAGAAATGAGGTATTTTCTTTTGAAAGCGGTAACCACTCGATGAGATAAGATGAGTCTGAAATTGTGGCACCCAAAAACGTTACCGAATCCACTCCGTGCCCTTAAGGAAAATGTAACTCACCGAAGGACAGGTTTCCGACGAAAATCGATCGCTTGTGATCGTGCTGCTGCTGCAAAACACAAGAACACGGGGTCAGATATTCGCCGGTAAAAAGGTGCAACAGATTGTGTGGCGATAATATTATATATAGTTATTATATAAGCTGGCTGTGACGGTGCAAGACTTACAGAGGTCTTCTGGTTGACTCTGTCCACTCTGATGTAAAAGCTTTTCTCAATCTCCATGCCGTTTCTGCAAGAAAGGTCATAACGAATAATTATATGGTCAGTAGACGCCTCTACTTCTTACTTACCTCGCACTGAAGAACCATATACATCGGTTTTAGAAATTATTTGGACAGCCCATGTATTTGCAGTTGTAAAATCAATCCAAATAATTTGGAGTGTAGAATGTGATTCATCACAAGAAAGTACTCAACCTCTACCCTCTTTAACTAACAAAACTTCCAATAAAGAAAGTTATAAAAAAAATATTAAAAGCTGCACAATCCCTTCGTGAATTCGCCCCTCAGTCTTCAGTCACTCTGAAGACAGCGATGTGTTGAAACGTCAGTGATTTTTTTGCATCCTTCTCAATATTTTTCTAAAAGATGCTCCGTGAGCTCCAGTACCTTTCTTTTTTTTAAGATTTATTTTTTTTAGCATTTTTACAGCTTCATTTTTTATGGTCAGACATGACCAACAGAGGAGGAGAGGGTGAACGGGAGAAGAGGCGGGGAAGACATGCGACAAATGATCCCCCGGGAGCGGGAGTCGAACCCGGGGCGGCCGTGTCGGTGTGCGAGGCCCTATGGTATGCGCCACGAGGGCGCCCCAGTACCTTCCTTTTTGATACAATGAGTGCAATCATAATAAAAATGTGTACAATCGTAATCAAATGTGTACAATCAATTAAAACAATTACAGATTATGGTGGAATGGTTGGTGATCACGGTTGTAAACTGTAGTAGTAGTTTTAGTGTTTGTTGTGCGATGCGTCAGGACGTACCTCTCTAACGCTTTGGAAACTCCCTCCTCGTCCTTGAAGACCACGTAGGCATTGATGCTGTTTTTCTTGGGGTGAACTTTGCGTCTGTAGAAAAATCAAAACCAGAATTCAGGGCATCTGCAGTTAAATGTAAGACTTACATTTTCTAATACCACTTAACACATTGTTTGCCGGAAACATAGATCTACGTTTTCTGTCACGGTATTTCTTTTATTAGCTATTGTTGCCATTCATAATTCAGCGGGGCACCTTGTGCATACTGTTCCGAGTGTGTCTGAGCTGGCAGACGGTCTTATACCGCCCTCTGACGCCTTCCGGCATTATTGCACCCCGTTAGAAACGTGGGTTCGTTTATTTTCCATACCGAGCTGCGGCATGGGGGCGGGTCCTAAACACTCTTGACAAAACACACGCTTGTAGGGATGGTTTGGACTACTGACCCTGCCCGCCCGTTGAAGTGCAATGCCCAACAACGTCGGAGACAGGATCGCTGTGGATAACTGGAATGGCGATGAGATTATTGGATTCTTTTTTTTGCATTACTTCAGAGACCAGGTAAGGACGCGTGAATATTAAAGGCAACCAACTTGTGTTCAGCTTTTCGTTCAGCGTTTACCTGATTGGCCACACGGCCAATCAATCAATCCACTAGCACACGCCCTTGCGGCGCGGCAGAAGCGCTGGTCGAACCAGCGGTGTTCTGTTGTGTGACTGTACTACAGCGGTGTTCTGTTGTGTGACTGTACTAAACTCTTCCACCACATGACCGACATTTGACATACAGTACACCTCCTATCTATGTTGGGATTATGTTTGGTCATGACAAAACAATAAAAATCGCTACTGTTAGTAATGCTGCCACCACCCACTTCAATGACAGAGCTCTCATATTTGCGAATGCATAAACTATATCTTAAATTATGGCGATGTGTCTAATATGGCTGTCGCGAAGTCATTGATAAGCGACAGCCATATTAGACACATAGCCATAATTTAAGATATAGTTTATGCATTCGCAAAATATGAGAGCGCGGTCATTGAAGGGCTTCGTTCTACAACGGAGCACGGCCGCTGCTGCTGGAGCTGGACCGAGTCAAGCCGGCGGCGGCGCACGGAAGCCGGGGATAAACCACCGCGTCGCCCCGCTGGCGCTTCAGGCTCAGCAGCCTCCACGAGCGAAATAACATATAACGTTACAGTTCCACACTGATGTACAGTGAGTGTCTAATATGGCTGTCGCGAAGTCATGCCTCTCCCTCTGAAAGCCCATCCACGCTGTGTTTTCTATATTATATCCACAATCATTCATCTAAAAATTGTATGGGCTTTGATTAAACATGTAACCTACACCTACTGTAACTTACTGTACCTCTGCTTCCTACAGCACAGCAGGTAATGGCGTTAATCAATGGAACGCGAAACATAATAACGTTACGCTTTCTAGTTCAGCGCATTTCATAACTGTATGGGCTTTGTTTATACACGAGTGAATCTGGTAGTTGGTTGTTAAAAACGCGAAACATAATAACGTTATGCTTTCTAGTTCAGCGCATTTCATAGCGCTCCACTGCTACCGCAGCCCAACACAAGTGCGTTGGAACAGCAGCCACAAGTTGGTTGCCCGCGCTGCCGCTCGCTTGCGCTCCTTGGATTTCATTTGGGACGACTGCGCTTGCCTGCGCGTGGGGGCGGGGCCAATCAGAGAAAAGCCGAACACAAGTTGGTTGCCTTTAATATTCACGCGGTAAGGACACCATATATGAAAGCTTGCGTTGATCTGATATTTATTTCTACAGCTATTGAAGCTATCTGTGTCTTATGTGTATGACTGTGTGGCGTTGGGTTGCAGGGGGGGGGGGGGGGGGGGGGCGCGCCGGTCTAAATCACATTGCATGCGTGCACGACGAAGGATAATAATGATGATCTATCGTTGATTTCAGGAAGATCCGATAATCAGGTGAAAAATGACAACGTGTTTATTGAATTACACAAAAACGCTGTTTTCGTGTCTTTTCCCTGGAAGTGCTCAGAAGCGGCCGGACTATGTTCATATTCAAAAAGGTATAAAACAGAAATGTACGGATGAAAAAATAATCTGTTTTTTTGCACGTTGACCAGAAGCAGCTCACTGAGACTCGAGGGAGTTATTAGACCCATAGCTATACTATAAAATATAGGTTAGGTCTACAAACTACAACTACGTTTACATGGGTTTAATGGGCGGCACGGAAAGGGGTCACTTCCCGGAAGGGGCGTGGCACTCAATGTGTTAAGAGCAAAATGTAATACCAATTTCACGACCGTACTAGCAACAAAAGTAGCAACACTGAGCTGGTGGCTGCACTTGGGCGCCAATTTAAATTCTTGCATGTTCCATACGAGCTCTCGTCAGACGCACAAAGCTCCCGCTAGCCCCGCAGAAAACAACGACTTGAATACAAAAACATTTCATATATTTAATATAAGGCTGTCAATCGATTAAAATATTTAATCTGATTAATCGCATGATTGTCCAGTTAGCTCGCGATTAATCGCACATTTTTTATCTGTTCTAAATCTACCTTAAACAGATATTTTTCAAGTTGTAATAATCAACATGAGTCAACAAATGCTTGCTTTATGCAGCCATTTAACACAAAAGGATGACCCTCATGCATTGCAAATTTGCATCAAATTCAAAACAGAGTGATGCACAAAATAACTTAAAGATACTTAATGAAAGTTAAATATATTTAATCAAAGTTAAAGATACTTAATGAAAGTTGAAGATACTTAATGAAAGTTAAAGATACTTAATGAAAGTTAAATATATTTAATCAAAGTTAAAGATACTTAACCCATTCAGTGCCAACCACGAGTATAGTCGGGTTAACTCGCCATCGCTTGAGTGCCAATCACGAGTATAGTCGGGTTTTAGTCGTTATTTCTTTTATTAGCGATATCCATTCATTTTTCATCCATCCAGCCTGACGTTATCATTGGGAATGGGTCTGAGCTCGCAAAGGGCAAATACCGCCGCCTATCGTCTCCCGGATGGTATTGCACATCATTGGATTGGATTGGCTGGGACTGTGCATCAAAAAAATAAGTCCGGTCCAGGTTTTACTTCTCGGGCATGCAGCTGGATACTATTGCATTGACTGGGGGGACTGGGAGCATCGTGGATTATGTGTTTTGGACTATAACGTTGGATCAATGGACGCAATCGATATTTAGAATGGCGATCAGGAATTGGATTAATCTTTTTGCATGACATCAGATGTGAGGTAAGGCCTTTATGTTACGAATCTTGGGGTAATCAGATGTTCCTTTTTCCACCATCGGAGCGTGTGTGTGTGAGGTTCACACCGACCAAAGTACGGAGAAGCGATTTTTCAGACCCCGCTTCTCTTCGTGCATGAGGACACATACTATCGATAATCTAGCGTTTATTTGAAAACGATTCATAAATCAGCCGAAAAATGACGTGTTTTGTGTATTCCACTAAAGGGCTATTATCGTGTCTTTCTCTGGAATTACTAGAAATCTCCAAAACTATACTCGTATTCAAACCGGTATAAAACGGAAATGTACCGATGAAAAAACAATCCGTTTCATACATGTTGACTGCAAGCAAGTCATTGATAAGCGACGGGTGTATTAGACCCATAGCCATAATTTAAGATATAGTTTAAGCGTTCGCAAATATCCCCGTCCTCCCATTGATTAAAGCGGTGGCAATCTAGACCTAATTTCCCGGAAGGGGCGTGGCACTCAATGTGTTAATGAAAGTTGAAGACACTTAATGAAAGTTAAAGATGCTTACTGAATTGCAGCAACTTTGCGGGACATGGCAGGATCCTCTCGTATCTGCAGGGAGACAGGTTCAGTTATACAATAATCAATATTGAGACATCGGTCTGAACTCACGACAAAAATTAACCTATGAAGTAAACGTTTATATCAAACTACCCATTCTAGTACTTACCACAGAGCGAAACCGGATGGACTCAATGGCACCCTTATCCCTGAACAGAATTTGCAGTGTCTAAAAATTGTAATAAAAACACACAAACATATTAAATCATTCTGCCTGTTGAATACACATTATGTCAACAATATCCACTGTGGGCTTTACACAAAGCACAAAGCATTATGGGAGCTGCTGTTAGGGCCAGAGTGGCTGTGAGAGAGAGAGAGAGAGAGTGAGTGAGTGAGTGAGTGAGTGAGTGAGTGAGTGAGTGAGTGAGTGAGTGAGTGAGTGAGTGAGTGAGTGAGTGAGTGAGTGAGTGAGTGAGTGAGTGAGTGAGTGAGTGAGTGAGTGAGTGAGTGAGTGAGTGAGTGAGTGAGTGAGTGAGTGAGTGAGTGAGTGAGTGAGTGAGTGAGTGAGTGAGTGAGTGAGTGAGTGAGTGAGTGAGTGAGTGAGTGAGTGAGTGAGTGAGTGAGTGAGTGAGTGAGTGAGTGAGTGAGTGAGTGAGTGAGTGAGTGGGTGAGTGAGTGCCACGACATACATAGATTAACATACTAGAAAAAGATTCAGGCTTTAAACATTATGGAAAACATTATGGATGTTAAATGTTTACCATCACCCCTGACCGTTAACATCACCCCTGACCGTTAACATCACCCCTGACCGTTAACATCACCCCTGACCGTTTCCCCGGTACCTTCTTAGCCTCTTGACCGTTTCCCCGGTACCTTCTTAGCCTCCTGACCGTTTCCCCGGTACCTTCTTAGCTTCCTGACTGTTTCCCTGGTACCTTCTTAGCTTCCTGACTTGTTTCCCTGGTACCTTCTTAGCTTCCTGACTGTTTCCCCGGTACCTTCTTAGCTTCCTGACTGTTTCCCTGGTACCTTCTTAGCCTCCTGACCGTTTCCCTGGTACCTTCCTGACTGTTTCCTTGGTACCTTCCTGACTGTTTCCCCGGTACCTTCTTAGCCTCCTGACTGTTTCCCTGGTACCTTCTTAGCCTCCTGACTGTTTCCCTGGTACCTTCCCGACTGTTTCCCTGGTACCTTCCTGACTGTTTCCCTGGTACCTTCCTGACTGTTTCCCCGGTACCTTCTTAGCCTCCTGACTGTTTCCCTGGTACCTTCCTGACTGTTTCCCTGGTACCTTCCTGACTGTTTCCCTGGTACCTTCCTGACTGTTTCCCTGGTACCTTCCTGACTGTTTCCCTGGTACCTTCCTGACTGTTTCCCTGGTACCTTCCTGACTGTTTCCCTGGTACCTTCCTGACTGTTTCCCTGGTACCTTCCTGACTGTTTCCCTGGTACCTTCCTGACTGTTTCCCCGGTACCTTCCTGACTGTTTCCCTGGTACCTTCTTAGCTTCCTGACTGTTTCCCTGGTACCTTCTTAGCTTCCTGACTGTTTCCCTGGTACCTTCCTGACTGTTTCCCTGGTATCTTCCTGACTGTTTCCCTGGTACCTTCCTGACTGTTTCCCTGGTACCTTCCTGACTGTTTCCCTGGTACCTTCCTGACTGTTTCCCTGGTACCTTCTTGGTGCAGCTGGTCGGCAGGTTGCCGACGAACACGGTCCTCTTCTGCTTGACCCTCTCCTCCGCCATGTCGGCTGCCGTCCTCTGCCTCTTCCTCGGCCTACCCCACTCCTCTCCGACTGCTCCCGGCCCCTCGCCCAGGTCCACCGCTTTCCTTTTGGTCTTCTTGGGCCCCGCTTTCCCCCGCTCGGCCTCATCTGCGTTCTGTAAGGCACACTCCCTGGTGAGAGAAAGTGAAAGTAGTCAGGGTTCCTGTGGGATGCAAGTCAGGGTTCCTGTGGGATGTAAGTCAGGGTTCCTGTGGGATGTAAGTCAGGGTTCCTGTGGGATGTAAGTCAGGGTTCCTGTGGGATGTAAGTCAGGGTTCCTGTGGGATGTAAGTCAGGGTTCCTGTGGGATGTAAGTCAGGGTTCCTGTGGGATGTAAGTCAGGGTTCCTGTGGGATGTAAGTCAAGGTTCCTGTGGGATGCAAGTCAGGGTTCCTGTGGGATGTAAGTCAGGGTTCCTGTGGGATGTAAGTCAGGGTTCCTGTGGGATGTAAGTCATGGTTACTGTGGAATGTAGTCAAGGTTCCTGCAGGTTTCACCAAGTTACATTTAAGACTTTTTAAGACCACTTTGAACACTGACAAAAAAAAGTAACACAGTAAACAAGATACAGAGAAGTTATCGCAACAAACATAGAAGTAACTTCCTAATCAAATACACTTTTAAGACCCCCTGGCGCCCATTTGAGTGTAGTCTTTTGAGAGAAGAGACCCAGAGCTTTCGATGGGCTTTCGAATAAATAAATAAACGACACTTCCCAGCTCACGCCAGCCCCTGTCAATCATCTTGTCAGACTTCTCTTTCAGTTTCCCCCCCCCCCCCCCCCCTCTTTATTTTCGGGATCATATGTGGAACAAACCTGAACGTTATTGCCATAAATTAGAGCGCAGTTAGTTTCTCTACCTTTCTGAGAGAGAAATTTAGTTTACATTATAAAAAATTTACTGTACTTACAGTATATTTCATTCATGGTTTTTGCTGCACGCCTGGTGATACTAAATCCAGATTGAACTCCGACATTGGAAAGGGGAGATTTGGCCTGATCCATAGATGTGCGACTTGGCCATAATAAGGTCATTTATAGGCCTGATATTCTATAATCATATTTCAAATTGCATGTGTCCGGATGGTTCAGTACTGTATCTACAAAACCTTCTGTTTAATAATCCCTTTATTAATTTGCTTCGATTTTTTTGTACACGTGATCTCAAGAAGGTCCTGAATGAGCTCATCATGTCTGAGAAAATTGATATTCTCCTTTGGTTCATTACAATTTACTCAAGCCTAGTAACAGGCACAATATTTCTGACACTGGGAATACATTCCCTGAGATCCATAGATGTCCCTAGATACCAGGAACATGCAAATGACCTTGTAGAAGTGGAGCAATCTTCCATTTACTTAGGTGTGTATTTTTAGGCGGATTTTCAGAAAATAGGGCTAGGGGCCTAGGGCTTAACCAATTCTGCGCCAAAGACGAGTTAACTCGTTATAGCTAGGGATTGGTACTGTTCCCATTTTAGTACTTTAGTCTCTAAAAATGTTATCTACCTACCCCAGTTGTGAAAAAAAAATCCAAACTTCAAATAACCACACTTTCGACCGTTTTCGGCTTGCCATTGCCCCGACCGCTTTGTTGTTGAATCAAGTCAAATCCTAGGTAAGCGTATATTGTGCGCGTGAACGTTGACGTGAAGAAGAAAAAAAAGTTAAAAAACAAAAATAGTAAAAAAATAAAGATTTTACAGTACCGAAATCTGGCACAGACGGATCTCACGTGAATCGTTACTCGGTAGTACCGACGTGATTCGGTAGGTACCTTTAAAAGTACCTAATTCGGTACCCATCCCTAGTTATAGCCCGCCAATCAAATAGCGCCAACAACGAGTAAACTCGTTGTTATGATCGTTATTTCTTTTATTCGCTATTTCCATTCATAATTCATCCAGCAAGGCTCTGGGAAAATCTGGCACTCTGTCTGAGATCGCAACGGCCCGATACCGCCTCCTGGTGGTATTCGGCCGATGTTGCACTTACTTTCTGCAGGAAGCTTGGCTCTGTGCGTCGGTGAATGTCGTCCGGGCGCAGTTATTTTGTAACGTGGATCCAGATACACAGTCGAGTGCATTGAATCGCCTTCGAGACGCAAGAATCAATATGCTTTTGGAGCTTATGGCGTCGGCCAAACGGAAATACGATCTAGCAGATGGCAATCAAATAATTGGAATATTCTTTCTGCAGTCTCATCGGCCAGAGGTAAGAGCAATCCAACGTTAATTCCAGCTTGATTGTCCATTTCTTTCATTGCAAACGATCTGATCAACGTATGCTGCTGTACTAACGAATGCCGTTAATGACAATCAATTAATCATAAATGACCCCCCCCCCCCCCCCCATTTCATTGCATGCATGATGGAACATAATATATACCGATTATATGCATTTAAATTTTGTATTGTAGCGTGTATAGGGACGAAATGCCAATGGATTAAGTATAATATGCATCGCGGCCCATTACTAGCCTTCCAGGAATTACCCCAGACCACTCTAAAAACATACTTATATTCACCACGGTATAAAACGACAATGTATGGATGGAAAAAATATTACTTTCCCACATCTTGAACGAGATACCCGATGTCGAACGGGCCATAGTATTGCAGATATAGCTATAATATTTAAATAGTTATAGCCCTGCAAACAAGGTGAGCGACTCCCACCGTTCACAGCGCTGGCGGTAGCTACTAAAAATAAAAATAAAAATAAACTTTACTACTATAGGATGCTGATATTGCGTGGCAGCTATTGTGTTAAGAGGTTAAAAATGTCAAATTAAATATCACATGTACAAGTATTCACACCCTTTGCCTTGACACTACGACTGGGGTGTAAAGTACTTGAGTAATTGTACTTCGTTACAATACTTAAGTACTGTTTTTGGGGATTTGTACTTTACTCAAGTTTGATTAGGTTTGTATACTTGTACTTTTACTCAATTACATTTCAGAGAAAGAAAAAGTACTTTTTACTCCTTACATTTAAAATGCACACCTACAAAGTACAAAGTACAAATCTAGCAGGTCCAACTATTTTAATTATTATATTTGTTTCTCTGGCCGAACTATAACGTTAACGTTATTAATCCTGCGGCCGCAATTTATTTAAAAACAGCCAAATCAAATCCCCCATCAATGGCAAATTAACCCGCCCATACCCATGCTGATTGGTCCTTGTGCAAGACTAGAAAGCGGGGGATCTTTGATTAAACACCTGCTATCCGAAGAATAGACAGTCAGAAAAAAAGTTTTTACTTTTAAGTACATTTAAAGGTAGAAACTTTTTGACTTTTTACTCACGTGTGTTTTTAGCCAGATACTCTGACTTTTACTTGAGTACGATTTTGAGACGGTACCCATACTTTCACTTAAAAGTATAATTTCTGGGTACTTTTTACAGCCCTGCACGACGACATGCAAGTCCTCCTCTCGCTCACCTCTTCTCCAGCTGCTGGTCCGCCTCCGTCTTCTCTTTCTCCTTCTTTCCCTTGTTGTGGAGCTGAGGCTGCTTGGCCACCGGGCCGCGCTGCTCCTCCTTCACCTCCGCCTTCACAAGCTGCCATGGCAACAACGACAACACAACCCGCATTAAAAACTAGCACATATTTTGGGACAGAATATTTAGTCAGCTAAATGACTAAATGTAATAGCGATATGGTCAACTTATCCACAGAGCATCTACTATGTACTATGCTACTATGTCTATACTACTATGTCTTCTATACAACTATCTACTATGCTACTATGTCTATTAGGGCTGACCCCTATTAGTCGACTAATCGGACTGGCCAACCTCTTAGTGGAATATATAAAAAATCTTTTAATTTTTTTTTAATCATTCTTTCCAAAAGAAAAGAGGCCTAGAAGCGTGGCTAACGCTAATGGCACGCATACCAGAGGCTAACTGCCTACGAAAACAGGCACAGAGGCACTGAAAGAGGATTTCACCCATCTAATGAACACACTAGACTAGACAAATATCAAGATGTAACGTCACAGTGCCCAAATGCGGCCACTCTTATTGTCTGGGACCAAATACGGCCACGCCCCACTCCCAGCAAAAAGTGGGAATCTCTAGAATGGGTTTGGGGCGCCGCTGTATACGGAAGTAGCTCTCAAGGTGACGATTAGACAACACTTTTTTGTTGTCAGTAGATGGCAGCATTGGTTTAAAATTAAAGGCTGAAAATGTTGAGAACTACAACACTGCATTTCCCAAGAGCGTTAGCACAGGTCGCAGGTCACTGGGATGTGTCTATATTCTCCGACGTGATCTGAACAGCGTTAAACTATTACTGCGACCTCGGTATAGCGACCGAGAATGGCCAACTAATTATCTTAACAAAAGTGCGCTGGTAGCGTTACATATGTTGTCTAAAGGGGGACATATGGTACAATTTGAGATTCTAATGATAATCGGCATATAAAGGACAAGATAAAGCATCGTTAATTTGTAAGAAACCTCAATGAAAATGGCGCAGGGTGCTATTGTTATGAAAATGTGATAGAATCCTATAAAAATGTGGACGCATTTGGCCTACGTTCCGTTATCCATCAGTGGACCAATTGCATGATTTTGCAGAGGACAAGAAGCCTTCAGTCGACTCCTTCAGACATTAAGCACCCCCCACAGCCCAAATGGAATGATACATTTAAAAAAAAAAATAAATAAAAAATATCATACTTTTCTTTTTAACCAATAGTCAACTAACGGCAAATTTTGGCCAATCAGTCGACCATCCAAATCCTTAGTCGGGGACAGCCCTAATGTCTATACTACTATTGTTATATTGTGAGCATTATATACCGAAGATATTTATATTGAGATGCAATAGCTTATGTTTCTGTTAAGCCTTAAGGGATATTATTTCTAGGACTACAGGAATGTATTTCCATATCCGGGTTGTCTAGTTCCCGGCATTACCGCTGAGCAGTGTAAGCCGACAGTAACGTGTATGTATGACTCTCCATGTTTCTCCCGTCTACATAAAGTACAAACCATAAGTTGTCATGTGGCCTTATTACTTTTTAGAGGTTACCACAACTATCTACTATGCCAATATGTCTATACTACTAATGCTACCGTGTCTATACTACTGTGTCTATACTACCACCTACTACACTAATATTGTCTATAAATGGTAAATGGTGCATTTATAACAGCTTTTATCCAAAGCGCTTTACAATTTTTTTTGTTCCTCACCCATTCACTCGGCGGTGGCAGAGGTAACCATTAGGGTTGGGCACCGAGAACCGGTTCTAATAGGAACCGGTTCCTAACTTCCTGCACCTCAAAGGATCGGAATCAAGAATCGTTTAGAACAGGAATCGAAATGGAGAATCGGAACCGGAATCGTTCAAATCCAAACGATGCCCGACCCTAGTCACCATGCAAGGTGCCAACCTGCCCATCGGGAGGTTAAGAGGGGTTAAGTGTCTTGCTCAAGGACACTTTGACACACTGCCCGGGAATCGAACCAGGAACCTTCTGACTACCAGACGACGGGTCTACCTCCTGAGCCTATGCAAGATAGACTTTTTTTTATTCTATCTATTTATTTTTGGGCTTTTCTGTATTTTTTTCTATTTTGTCGCCCCGTCTATACAACTGTCTATACCACTTACCAGAGTTGTAATTCTCCTGCTGACTTGTTGTACACAACTTGGAAGTCGCTTTGGATAAAAGCGTTCAGCTAAATGACTAAATGTAATAGCAATATGGTCAACCTATCCACAGATCAAAGGAAGTAGCTACATCCTGTAGGTACAAAATAAATCCTTACAAAAGGGACTAAACACGTTTCGCAATTATGCCACAACAATGTGGAACGCCAGTACCCACAGCCGTAAAAGAATGTGAATCCCTACCCACCTTCGAAACCGCTCTAAAAAAGCACCTACGGGAGGCCGCCATTTGAAACTGGCCCCGGTAAATGTCCAACGTATATAGTCTCTTTTAGAAACTCTGTCTGTAAATAAACAGTACTGTATATCTGTATATCTTGTATGTCACGAATGTCTGGATGTAACAGTACTGTATATCTGTATGTCGTGTACCGGTATGTCATACATGTTATGAATTGAAAATGGGGGGACCCTGATGTAAACAAGACGAAAGTCTTTCTCTGGTCTGCATCCCCTTAACAATTGTGTGTATTGAGCCGTACTGTATATTGTACCCATTCTGCAATCCGTTAAATACAATTTCCAATCAATCAATCAATCAATCCCTCACCTTGGGTGCGGGGACAAACACAAGGGGTGCGGCTGCAGGGGCTGTGCTGAACAGGCTGGACAAAGACCCAGAGCCTGAGTCCTTTGGAAACAAGCTCCCCGACACCTCGCCCACCACATAATCCACAGGACGCTCGCCAGGGGCGCTCTCCTCACTGCGAACACACGATATAAGACACCGTTAAATTGGCACACGTTTAATTTCAGCAAGAGCTTCTGGGTTTCTCAGATTGGCATAAACGTCAGCAACTTAATTAATGCGAGTAGGGAAATATCATCATGTCATATAGTTCCGTGTTAAATACATATTTCTCTGTACAAAGCTTTAACTAGTCCGACTAGGCAAGGTCACTAGGCGACAGTGTTCTTATGGCAACGACCAAGGTTGAGGAGATATGACAATTTTGGCCTGGATTGATTGATTGATTGAATTACTTGTTTAGTTTAGGAATAAGGGGCAGGTAACTATCAGATTTATTCGTCTTCCTGCTCCTTTTGTCCATGGTATGATATTTATGATTGTGCATGAAGAAACTCTGATTGTATTGATTCCATGTGGCAAATAAAAACTCTGAATCTGAATTGATTGATTGATTGAAAACTTTATTAACAGATTGCAGAATGGGTACAGTACAGTACAGCTCAATACATACAATTGTTAAGGGGATGCAGACCAGAGAAAGACTTTCGTCTTGTTTACATCAGGGTCCCCCATTTTCAATTCATCAGGACATATATGACATACATCATGACATACAGATAGACAGTACTGCTACATCTATACATTTATGACATACCAGATTTGCAAATACAGTACTGTTTGTGATACAAAAAGAGTCCAGAAAAGAGAGTATATACATTTGACGTAAAAACTGTACATTGGAGGAGGTTGGGTGGGGTTGGGTTGGGTGGGCGGGTTGGGAACACTTTACAAGCAAAACTGTAGATTGGAATATTGACAAAACCATACGTAATTTACTGTACATTGGAGGGGGTTGGGTTAGGACATTTACAGGGGCCAGTTTCGAATTGCAGTCTCCCGTAGGTGTTCTTTGAGAAGTGTTTTTGAAAGTGGGTAGTGATTCACATTCCTTTACAGCTTTGGGTAGGGTTTTCCACATTGATGTGGCATAATTGCGAAACGTGTTTAGTCCCTTGTTTGAGCCGAATCTGGGTTTAACATGATTTGTGGAGCTCCCTCTGGTGTTGTGGTCGTGGTATTCACTGACCTTTGGGAAGTATTTTGACATGTACATGGGTACCTTGGTCGTGTAGTGTATCTTGTAGACCAGGTCCATTGCAAGTTGCTGTACTCTGTCGTCTACTCTAAGCCATCCTAGGTTGTCAAAGTGGGCAGGGGTGAGGTGGGTTCTAGGAGTCAGGTCAAGCAGTAGTCTGACCAGTTTGTTTTGAGATGTTTGTAATTTTGTTTTTAGCGCCTTTGAGGTGCTTTGGTACCATGAGGTGCACGCATAGTCGTAGTACCCTTGAATGAGTGCTCCTGCCAGAGTCTTCAGTTCATTCCTCTCATCTTTATTATTAAGTTGGTATCCAATGTACAGTTTCTACGTCAAATGTATATACTCTCTTTTCTGGACTCTTTTCGTATCACAAACAGTACTGTATTTGCAAATCTGGTATGTCATACATGTATAGATGTAGGCAGCAGTACTGTCTATCTGTATGTCATATATGTTATGATGAATTGAAAATGGGGGACCCTGATGTAAACAAGACGAAAGTCTGGTCTGCATCCCCTTACAATTGTATGTATTGAGCTGTACAGTTGTACTGTACCCATTCTGCAATATGTTAATAAAGTTTTCAATCAATCAATGTAAGTCATGTCGATTATGTATTCATGGTAAGTTCTGACCAGAGCTCTTTGTCACTTTCTAGTCAGACGCTCGTCTTTTTCTATGGCCATGGAAAACAGAAATCAACTAAAAAAGTTCTATATTTTTATATATACAAATTGATTCGCCTGAATTTCTACATCATACTGTGTTGGCCCATTTTAGAACATTCCACAACATTAACTTGCAATGTGAATTAAAAGAAACACCGAGCACAAGAAGCTACTACCTGGCATTAGTTAACGTTAGCTGATTGATTGAACATTTTAATGAACAGATTGCAGAATGGGTACAATACAGTACAGCTAAAAAATACACACAATTGTTAAGGGGATGCAGACCACAGAAAGACTTTCGTCTTGTTTACATCAGGGTCACCCATTTTCAATTCATAGTGAAACGTTGCTACCGCTGGCTAAACTAATTTATGATGGTTGAAGAGAAAATGACAAACCTCTCTCGATTCATTTTCTTTTTCATGGTCAGCTTGGAGACAAGGTCCAGGTTCTAAATATAGGTAGCGTTAAAGTACTTGAGTTATTGCAGGACTGTTTATATTAAGTGTTTATATTAATAACTCATGTAATCTTTTTCTCACGTTTTCCTTCCATGCATTGGTCCGTCAGCGGTATTGTTCCCCCAACTCAACGGTTACTGTAGAAGGTTCCTATATATTTCAATAGGGTCCAGCTGCAGCGCCGGAGAATCCTCTCACTGGGCAAGCCTGTGGCAGCCACAGAGGGCGCGCCGCGCTGGTGTACGTCTGTCATAAAGTACGAACCTACTTTCTATAGAAGCAGCTCGGAGTCGGAGGTGCGCTGTTTTAAGTGAGCGTGTGGTATTGGATTGATGGATTGATTGATCGAACATTGTATTAATGTCCGCCTTGTTTCGAACTGGTTATGCTTAGGCCCTCTTTCGAAGTCGCCCTCTTTCGAAGTCGGTTATGCTTAGAGTTTGGAATCAGGGCTGGTGGTCCATCGCCCTGCTCTAAAGATAAACTCTAAGCATAACCGACTTCGAAAGAGGGCGACTTCGAAAGAGGGCCTAAGCATAACCGGTTCGAAAACAAGGCGGACATTAATAAAATGTTCAATCAATCAATCAATTATTCCAATAACACACGCTCACTTCATTCTTAGATGGCATGCACCTCCGAGTACTTCGAGAAACTTCTGTACTTTCCGCCAATCAGCGCGCTCTCCAGTGGCGGTTCTAGACCATTTTTAGGGGGGCTAAAAAATATATATATATATTTTTTTTTTTTGTAATTACATTTTTGTATGTTTTAGAGGTGGGCATAGATAAATTTTCTTAATCTAGATGAATCTATCTGCAATCCTGGATTTAATCTAGATTAATCTAGATTAAAATGGCAAAAAAAAAAAAAAAAAACCTGCCGAAGGCATTCAAAATACGTGTGTTCTACCCAAATAATGACCAGAAGTAAGTCCTTACTTTTTCTTTCCCCCTTATGTTTCTCAGGCCAGGTGGCCCATTACACCATGAGCCCATCTCCCGTTTCCAAAATGCATTACAGACTGTTTGAAAAAGCTGTTTTGCTATGATAATTGGTAATGAAATATCAAAATAATGTTCAATAAGATGTACTTGAAACGTTAGCTAGCACTATATAACATTACTGACTATTCTGACAGAGAACCTTGTCAAATTGGTCATTAGTTCGATGGTGTTGGTGTAATCAATGTCTGCCCCACTTCCAGTGATGAAGCTAAGCTAGGCTAACGGTCCAGGCGTTCCCTAAGCCCAATGCATGCAGAGAGACGAAAAAGGTATGTATCTTCTTGTCTAACTCCAGGGAAGATGTTAAATAAGCTAATTTCCCAAAATGTTGGAGTTTTCCTTTAAGTATTAAATATTTTTACATAAATGGTTATGGCTTTATTGTTTTAAAATCCCAATAATGTTGTGGGTTCACCAGACACACATATTGGGTGAGTAACCAAAACGCGTACACCACACAAGTATGAATATTACTTGTATGACATGTATCAGCATGTACACATCAAATTAAAACAAATAAAGAACTGGCTATTCATCTACTAATCCTATGGATTATTGAATTATTAACACTTCACTGCTAATAATGCTCAGGAAAAGATGACTGAAAAGACTTCTACCCTTATGCCTTCTTATAAATTTAGCATAGTTATAAGCTTAAGCAGGAAAGTGTTGCGTCAAGTTCAAGGTCATACAATTGTTAATTTTTAATATTAAAAAAATAATAATCTTTTCACGATTACCATGAGAGCCTAACCTCAAGATATCTATAAAAGATTACAAATATTTCCGAATTTTAACCACATATATTCCCGTTTGTTTGATAGTAACTGCCTTTTTATGACAAAAAAGGGGGGCAATGAGAGGAGAGGAGCATGCTGCGGTGGAAGAATCTCCGCCTCTTGGAGCCATGTGACGGTTTCATAGCTGGCAACAACAGCCATAGGACAATTGCGCCACCGTGTGTAGAAATCCGGTAACAGAATTCCTGGAGTATTGCGTTGGTCCCCACCTTGTGAAAAAAGCGTTCATTTTATAATTGTATCGAAAATTAAATGAATGATTGCAGATTAAAAAACAGTGTTTTAACATGGGAGTCAATGGGAGGAAAAAAACCCTTATGGTTAATTGGCAAGCTAAAGTGTATACATTTTTTTAGAGCCATTCTAATGATGACCATTTAACATAATTGTATATATATGGAAAAGAACCAAACTGACCCAATTTCATGACATAATCATCAACACAGCCACCGTTGTACACAGAAACACACACAAAAAAAGGCAAAAAACACGAAATCATTGCTAAGGGGGCAGAAGGTGCAGTGATTTTATCAGCTTGGATACCAAGATTGATGGTTACCTGCTTAATGATGTGGTGGCTGAGAAGGTGAAGCATCTACAGTTTAATAAGATTAATAACAAAATGTGCTATATATAGCCTACCGTCTGCGTCGAATATGAAATAAAGGCATCTAAATGATAAATTTTTTCTTTAAAAAAAAACAAGCTCAATCAAAAGATTCTACATGATTCCAAAATAGTGAAGAAAATGACTTTAGGAAGAACAAAGGCAGAGGCTCTGGTCAAAGACATCCTTGCTCCAAAGGCAGTGGGTGATGTTCTCAAGGCCTTAACATCAGACAAACCCCTCCCATTCTCCATACAGACGGATGCATCTAACCTAACCCTAACCCTAAAACCAAAATAAAGTTAAAAATAAAATAGTTAAACTGCAAATAAAAATGTAAGTAAAAAATAAAAAAATAAAATAAAATAGTTACAAAATCCGCCCATTTTCGCCCCCAAAAAACTGCCAAAACCGGCAAAGATTATTTGCGGCAAATTGGCATCCCTAAGTGCCCCCCTGTGCCCCAGTACACTGCTTGGTCTAAATACGCCCCTGGTGCAGTGTAACCCGACACTTCCTCAAACGGGTTTTCACAGGCAGAGAACGAGCGAGAGGGAGAGAGAGAGAGAGAGAGAGAGAGAGAGAGAGAGAGAGAGAGAGAGAGAGGGACGGCGGGAGGGACTGCAGAAGTGTGTGTAATGTGTGTGCGCCATCTCTCTCCCTCGTCGGGGACACACACAAACTTGACTGCGTGTGTGTCTGGGACGTAGGCATAGTGTAACCCAACACTTCCTCAAACGGCAAAGAACTAGCGAGGAGAGGGAGGGAGAGGGAGGGAGAGAGAGAGAGAGGGACGGCGGGGGGGACTGCAGAAGTGTGTGTAATGTCACGAAAATGTGAGTCTCTCTCTCCCTCTCTATCTCTCTCTCTCCCTCTCTTTCTCTCCCTCTCTCTCTCTCTCGAACGCAGTGAGCGCTCCGTAATATGATCATGATCATTATGATCGACTGGAATAAAAAAAAATAATAATAATAGGTTTACTACTTACATACTGTAGTTGTCTCCTTAATACTGTAGCTGTTCATTAATGTTACCTAAATGTCATAAGTGAATTATATAGAAACAACTCACCCAAATTGACTATTGCACAACTGATTAGACAAAAAAAATCCACCCCTTTACCCCCCCCCGCCCCGCCCCCCCCTTGCCCAAGGCCAGATTAAGACTTCAGAGGCCCCTGGGCCAGATTCTTGTGGAGGCCCCCCCACACACACGTGCACGCACGCACAGTGGCGTTTTTATATGTCACTTTAAAAAATATATAGAATACCGTAATTCCTCTAATAGTAACCCAGGCTTGTATTTGTTTCAACTGTAGTGGATACCAGGCTTGTATTAGGCTTGAGTATTATTGCTGTTTTTACCTCAAACGGAAAACCTCAAACTCTTATGAAGAGGAGAAAAAATACTCAAGATTAGCCACTTGCAGACGGCAGGGTGTGACGTACTGTATATTTTAGTTGATGAAATATTTTTGTTGACTAAATATTTTAGTTGATGAAATATGTTTTCATTCAGTGTCACAGTATGACATCGATCTCCAAAATAAGAAAAAAAATTAAATAAAATGTGGGGCCTCTAGTGACGAGGGGCCTCCAAAAATGTTTAAAATAAAAGTTAAAAAAAAATAAACAAATATTTGGGGCCTCTAGAGACGAGGGGCCTCCAAAAATGTTTAAAATAAAAGTTAAAAAAAATAAACAAATATTTGGAGCCAAAAGAAAAGAAAATAAAAGTTAAAAAAATAATAATAATAATTTGGGGCCTCTAGTGACGAGGGGCCTCCAAAAGGCCTCTAGTGACGAGGGGCCTCCAAAAGGCCTCGAGTGACGAGCGGCCTCCAAAAAAATACAAAATTTAAGTTAAAAAAAAAAAAAAAAATGTGGGGCCTCTTGTGACGAGGGGCCTCCAAAAGGCCTCTATAGTGACGAGTGGCCTCAAACAATAAAAAATTAAAGTTAAAACAAAATAAAAAGAAAATGTTGGGGCCTCTAGTGACGAGGGGCCTCAAAAAAAATAAAAAAATAATAATAATTTTTAAATACTTTTTTCTTTTTTTTTGATGCCCCTCATCACTAGAGGCCCACGGGTTAATCCGGCCCTGCCCTTGCCTGACCATGGCATTTAGTGAAATTATGCTACTGCTCTAGGGGCTGAGCCCCCCCTAAAGGTCTTATGCTAGAACCGCCCCTGGCTCTCTGTGTGGCTGCCACAGGCTTGCCCCTTGAGAGGATTCCCCGGCGCTGCAGCTGGACCCTACCCGTTTTAGGTGCGCCATCGAGTGCACCGTCGAAATAAATCATTTCCGGTGATGATGATGATGTTGATGGTGATGATGATGTTGTGGGTCGTCAATATCTAACGTTAGCCAGCAAAACACAATTTAAGGTAACGTTAGCGCTGTTAGTGTCACGGTATGTTTATTAATATAGATGCCATTGTATATCTTGTGATGAGTATTCGATACTATTGACAGTTGTATACAAATAGTGTCCCAATTTTAGTTGACAACGGTTGGGTTGCAGTGAAACTGTTGCTAGGGCGTAGCTAGGACTACAGTTAGGGTTTGATACAGCAATGCAGTTTTCTGAATGAATGAATTAATTAAAACTGTATTTAACAGATTGCAGAATGGGTACAGTACAGTACGGCTCAATACACACACTTGTTAAGGGGATGCAGACCAGAGAAAGACTTTCGTCTTGTTTACATCAGGGTCCCCCATTTTCAATTCATAGTCCAAACAATGATGTCTTGGTCTGTGAGTAGTACTCTAGCAGCCAAAAGAGCCCGTGTTGTTCACATGTTTCGTTTTGGTCTGATGTGTGGGTGGAGTTGAGTGGGGATACAGTACAGTTTCTTCGTCAAATGTAGGTATATACTCTCTTTTTTAGACTCTTTTTGTATCACAAACAGTACTGTATATTTGTATATCTGGTATGTCATAAATGTCTAGATGCAACAGTACTGTCTACCTGGCTGTATGTCATGTATGTCATATATGTTATGATGAATTGAAAATGGGGGACCCTGATGTAAACAAGACGAAAGTCTTTCTCTGGTCTGCATCCCCTTAACAAGTGTGTGTATTGAGTTGTACTGTATTGTACCCATTCTGCAATCTGTTAATAAAATGTTCAATCAATCAAGATGGGGGGGTTGCTATTGCTGGCCACACCTCAGGCTCTACAAAGAGATGTACAAACTCTTAACTCGCACGTCGGACCAAAACAAAAAAATCGAAACAAAGTTCCCAGAGGTCGCTGTTGTCATTCACAATGATTTTATTAGTCTTATTATTGTCATCATACAGCACAAACGGTACAACGAAAAGAGGGTTGGCATCCAACCAGAGTGCAAATGTAACGGTAAAGTGTAATTGTACAGGTGATTAAACTGGGTATAAAATATATAAGTGAGTACTACTACTGAGTAATGGTGCTAATCAGATGTATGCACAGAGTTGTATTAATATACAGCGATACAGGTATAAAGACACTATGGTAGTAGTCATACTGGCATACGGCAGCGTAACTAGTAAGACCAAACACGTCAGACCAAAACATGAAAAATGTAAACAAAGTGCAATTCCACCACCAAGAGGGGCTATTTTTCCCAGAGGTCTCCGTTTGACAGATTCTGCCCTTTTTTAAATCCCACTTCTATGACGTGACGTCACACCCACAGTGATTTTATCCCATTCATTTGACCTGTTGATTTGAACTCCCAGAACAATTGACAGTGGTCTTCAATGAGAGTGGACCAGGCAGCACAAACCTCCACCATGGAGGACACAAAGTCAGGGGTGCCGGCTGACGCGGTGGGCCGGCGGGTGGCATGTGACGGGGAGCGGGGCACGGTGCTGTTTGTGGGCACTGTTCCACCCACAGCAGGTGAGATATATATATAATATATAAGGTTTTTCACTGTTCCACCCACAGTTAGTGGGTGGGAAGTCGATGGGTGGTAATCTGGACGTTGTGGACAGCGACTCCTACAGGTCGGTTGGGGGACGCCTGCACAGCAGAGAAAAGGAAAATGGCGGGGGCAGTGTGAGCCTCCCACACGTTACTCCTCGCCAAATGAGAGTCCGCGCTGGCAGGCGAATAGATGTGACAGGCTGCCTCCTCGTGTACCGGAGGGGACACGTGATGCAAGGCTTCTATCCTCCCTACGACCGGCCAGTGGGGGGCACATGCGAGCAACGTTCAAGACCGGGGAGGGGAGAATTGGCACGGCTAAATTGGGATGGGAGAAAAATAGAAAAAGAGGAGAAAAAAGTGGAGAAAAAAAAAAGAATGGTACAATGACATTTTAAATGCAGCCCTAGGTGCTAACAGTCACACAGTCCTAGATAATAACAACACAGTCCTAAACACAGTCTTAAAATAATAAAGACAAGAGTGAGACATAAACAAGGGGGGGGGGGGGGGTATAAAAGAAAATTGCACTATCCCCCTGGTGTTGTGTGTGTGTGCGGGGGGGGGGGGGGGTGCAGGGGAGATTGTATATCAGTGTTTCCCATTAATTCCATAGACTGTGACACAGTTTTATAATGGACCAAAAAAATATATATATATATTTTTTTTTTTATTTTTATTTTTTTAAATATAAAGTTTGCCAATAGGGATGTATCAGTAGTATTGGCAGTGGTAGTAGTCGTAATAGTAATCTAGATACTTTTTTTTATTTTGCTCTCAAAGTGCACCAAATTGGTGCCAACCTGCTCATCGGGAGCAATTAGGGGTTAAGTGTCTTGCTCAAAAGGACACTTCGACAGTGACATGCTGCCCGGGAGGAGTGGGAATCGAACCAGGAACCTTCAGATTACCAGATGACCGCTCTACCTCCTGAACCACTGTCACCCCTAATATATGTCTTAGTCTCAGTTCATTTTAATGTTATAACACAAACGGTTGCAGGTATTTCCCCAGGATGTTCAAACACGGTGGTGCTGAGTCTCAACTAGGGGGTGGTCTCTGGAGGGGGGCTGTGGCAACTTAAAAACATAATTTAAGGGGGTGCCTGGGTAGCGCAGTGGACTAAGCACTCGTCTACCACCGCAGAGACTCTGGGATCGAATCGAGTCAGCGGTACCTCCGGCTCGGTCAGTCGTTCCCTACTAACACAATTGGCAGTGTTAGCGGGTGGGAAGCCGGTGGGGTGTGTGTGTACTGGTCGTTGTAAACAGCGACTCCTACTGGTCGGTCGGGGCACCTGTTGAGCAGGGAGGGAATCTGGGGGAAATGACGTGAACCTCTGCACGCGTTACATTCCCCCAGTGAGAGTCCTTGCCGTCAGGTGAAAAGAAGCGGCTGGTGACTCCACATGTATCGGAGGAAGGCATGTGGTAGTTCTACACCCTCCCCAGGCCGACAGTGGGGCAATGCGCGCAACGACCAGGAAGGGAATTGGCATAACGACTAAATTGGGCTGGGTGAAAAAAATACAGAAAGGCCAAAAATAAATAGAATAAATAAAAAATAAACATAATTTAAATAAAATAGCTAACCAAATAGGTTCCAAATAAGGAACTCTTTGGATAGGTGTAAGCTGGCCCCAAGCTTTCACTGCAATATTTTTGTAACCCTTTCACTACCACTCCACCAAAGGGTTAACCCTTTCACTGCGACACTACAGAAGGATAACCCTTTCACTGCCACACGACAAAGGGTTAACCCTTTCACTACCACACTACAGAAGGTTAACCCTTTCACTACCACACTACAGACGGTTAACCGTCTGTAGTGTGGTAGTGAAAGGGTTCAAAGTAATATATAATTTTTTAACACATGGTGGCGCTGGCGCATAGTAACATTCTTTAGGGAAAGCCCTGGGTTGGCTCGCTCACCCACCTGACTTGCGTGCTGCACCCGTGATTGCTTGATACTAGGGGCTGGGCAACATGATGACGGATGTCAACTATCGTCCAATCGCGGGGTCTTTTTGATACCATTTGAATTGTGATACCCAATCCTCTTGACCCGGATTAACGCTGGCGGGCAAATATCAATCGGATTCCTGACGAACTGATTCCTGAAGTATGTGAGGAAGCCCTCTGTATCTGTACCACCACCCACGACCCCACAGCCATGTTATTGTTTGACTAAGCAGATATCGTTCGTCATATATATATTGATATTGAAAAGTCCTTCTAAACGCTGTGATATGGATTTTCTTTCCCATATCGCCCAGCTCTACTTGATACTGGTATTTAAATAGTTGGACAATGGTGGAACGAACTTCACACCGCAGTCGGCAGGACTGCAGAAACCCGCCCAATCTTCCATCATCGACGGAAAAAACACACTTCTTCAATCAATATCTGAAATGACAAAAATGTAAATAAATAAATACATAAAAAAAAAAAAAAACTAACCTTTGTACTATCTTTGACTAGTATGCACTCTGCTACTAAGGAATCTACCGTGCCTATACTACTACTACCTACTATGCTAATATGCACTCAAGACTGTAGCACTCAAGTTCAACACTGTTTGACGAACAATGTTACCCTTCCTGCTGAAATGACTGCATGTAAACGTAAAGGCTTCTCCTCTTGTGTGTGACCAACCGAAGGGCTGTGGCTTGGCGTGGAGTGGGACAACCATGAACGGGGCAAACACAACGGCAGCCACGAGGGAGTCCAATATTTCACATGCAGGTACAGTATATATATGTATACAATGGGGGAAATAAGTATTGAACACATCAGCATTTTGTCCCGTAAATATATTTCCAATGTGGCCATTCAAGTGAAATATTCACCAGACTTTGGTATTAACTCAGGGAATCCAGACAAAAAATCTAAACATAAATAAAGTTATGTGTAATAAAGTGGAATGACATAGGAAAAAAGTATTGAACACACTAACTGAAATTAATTCAATACTTAAGTGAAGAAGCCTTTGTTTGTAATGACAGCTCCAAGGATGCTTTCTGTATTATGTAACTAATCACCCGCAGTATTCGGGTGTGATTTTGGCCCATTCCTCTACACAGATTGTCTTTTAAATCTTGAAGATTGCGGAGGGGCCTCTTGTGAATCTGGATCTTCGGATGCTTTCACAAATGTTCAATTGGGTTTAAGTCAGGTGATTGACTGGGCCATTCCAACAAGTTGATTTTCTTTCTCTGAAATCAACTGCAAGTTTCCTTTGCTGTATGCTTTGGATTGTTGTCCTGCTGGAAGGTCCGCCCACGTGTCATCCTCAGCATCCTGGTGGATGGCAGCAGGTTCCTCTCAAGAATCTCTCTGTACATGGCTCCATTCATTGTTCCTTCAATGATATGAAATCTGCCAGTACCAGGAGAGGAGAAGCAGCCCCACACCACGATACTTCCACCTCCAAACTTCACTGTTGGTAGTGTTATTCGGGTAATGTGCACTGCCATTTCTCCTCCAAACATGGTGTGTTGTGTGACAGCCAGAAAGTAACATTTTGGTCTCATCTGACCAGAGTACATGCTCCCAGTAATTCACGGGCTTGTCCAAATGTTGTTAGGCAAACTTTAAACAAGCTTCAACATGTCTTTTTTTCAGTAGTGAAGTCTTGCGGGCTGAGCGAGCACAGAGGCCATGGCGGTGGAGTGCATTGCCTATGGTCCTTTCTGTCACAGTTGTAGTCAGTGTTGCGTTGTTATTATGGGCTGAGCCGCCACGCAGGATAATGACGCCGCGCGCACGCGCGCGCGGCCCCGCGCGCATGCGCATATGTTCCCTCGCGCACAATAATACACTTTGTTTGTATAGCCTTTCATACAGAAACTGCAGCTCAAAGTGCTTCACAACAGAATTAAGACAGGCATAAAATGAGCACATAAAGTGCAGACATATAAAATCAGTTTTTCACATTAGGATCTAACATCCCAACAGGCAACCTTGTTTATGGTTTGATTCAGTTTTAATATAAATAATAAAAATAAAGAGAAGATTAATTAATTATCTACTCAGTCCCGAAGTTTGTGATGTAGATATGGAATGTCCCGGGTTGCTGCTGTTTGCAGAGTGTGTTGTTGTCCGGGGGTGAGTGGTGGTGGGTGGGGGGTTGAATCAAAACAGTTGTCAATTCGGAATTGACGGCTGTTTTGATTTGGCCCTTCGTTCGCCGTCGTTCACCTTTGGACGGCGGTGCACTCTGTGGGCAGCGGCAACTTGGGACGTTCCATATTTACATCACAAAGAGTCCCAGACTGGTTGAAGACACCAGCCTATAGCGGCTATTGTTATGATAATGCGAGGTAGCGCCGGGGCCCGGGACTCGGCAGGTAAACACGAGCCGAGCCGAGCGCAGCGCGTTCTCGCGAGCGCGTGCATGTGCGTGCACGCGCTTCTGCTCAAATCTTTAATACTCAGTGAGGTACCACTGAGTGGTACCCCGTGCCATGAACAACGCATGCCTGGTTGTAGTACCTGCTGCCTCCAAGTCTTTCTGGAGCTCTTTCCTAGTGGTCCTTGGCTCTCTGGCTACTCTTCTAAGTATCCTTCTGACTCCCTGATCAGAAATGTTGCGAGGAGCACCTGTGCATGGCCGGTTGATGATGGAGTGATGTTGCCCCCAATGGTGCTTACTGGAAGATTCTGAAGTTGTGAAATAGCCAATTCTATTTTCATGATTTGCAACAATCTGTTTGTGAAGGTCTTGAGAGCTCTTTGCTTTTACCCATCATTTGATGTTTCTTGTGTGGCACCTTGGTAACAAAAAAAATACATTTTATAGCCCATTAATATATTCTAACCCAGTTGACATTATTAGCACAGATAGGAGGTAGAGTTGCCTCCTAATTAGCTTTGGTTTTCAGCTAGTTCCTTGCATTTGCATGTTCTTGGTATCTGATTCTAGGGACATCTATGGATCTCGGGGAATGTATTCCCAGTGTCAGAAATACTGTGTCTGTTACTAGGCTTGAGTAAATTGTAATGAACCAAATGAGAATATCAATAAAAAATGTGTTATCTTAGACTGTGAATAACACCATGTTAAAATTGACCAGACCTGAAAAATCTAAGCAAATGAATAAATGGAAGATGATTAAACAGAAGGTTTTGTAGATACAATGCTGAATTCTGCCATCCGGACACATGCCATTTGAAATATGATTATAGAATATAGAATATCAGGCCTAAAATGGTTATGCGATTAATTAATTACAAATCCTGTAATTAATTAGATAAATTTTTTTAATCGCCTGACGGCACTAATAATAATATATTTGATTTGTAATATATATATATATATATATATCCTAAACGCAGGCACCCTACGGGAGGCTCCTTCGTGCGTCCGAAGAAAGCCAGCTTCGGGGTGGACTACCTGGCCGCCCTGCAGGAGCGCTACGAGGCCGACGTCCAGGAGGTGATGGAGGCGCAGCACTCCTTCTCCACCATCTCCAAGACCTCCACCAAGACCCTGGAGATGGTCGGCATGGAGCGGATCTCCAAGCAGCAGAGGTACAGTGGGGAGGTGGAGGCCTCGCGCGTTGGAATATTTCTCTCTTCCAGTATGGCCGCCGGTAACCACTTAAAAAAATAAAAACGACCATGTTTCTGTGCATTGGTAGAGTAGGTAAAATAACGGGAAAAGCATGATATTCAAAAATAAATAATAAACGACTAACCATAACTCTCCATAAAACGACTTTGTACTGTCTTTTACTATTATGTATTTAGCTATTTAGTCTAATGCAGTGGTTCTCAAACTATGGGTCGCGACCCAAATTGGAGTTGCGGGTAGGTGACAGGCGCATTGGCAAGTAAAAGAAAAATGATAATAATTGTTCTATTTTTTTTTATGTTCTGGCAACATATTTTGGCTAAATATGACTCGTTTTAGAAATGTGTATTGATAACATAGTGCTGTAATTACATTTTCTAATAAATATACATGATAAAGTTCAACAACGTGTGCTTTTATTTTGATATTCCTTAATTCCACGTTTGAAATTACGCGATACATTAACACTTTCAGTGCCTTTTGATTAACGTTGATTTACCCCGTTGAATGCCACCATCCACTTCAATGATAGCGATAAAAACGCATAATCTCTGTCTTAAATTATGGCTACAGTATGTGTCTAATCTGCCCGTCGCTTATCAATGACTCATTTGCAGTCAACATTGTCAAAACGGATTGTTTTTTTATCGGGTCATTTTCGTTTTATAGCATTTTTAAAAGCCCTCGTTTTCAAGGAAAATATAAAGATTCCATGATAAAATACATTTACTGGAATATTCTAGAATACACAAAAACTTTGTAATTTTTCGGCCTATTTATGAATCGTTTTCAAATAAACGTTAGATTATCGATAGTATATGTGTACATATGCACGCTATAGATGCGAGCTGAAAAATCGATTCTCTTATTTCCTCATCAGCGATCACAGCCAAATAGCCACATCACACATAGGGGACATGCTGTTATCTCAGCGAATACAGCTCCGATTACCCCAAGACTGGTAACATAGACTCCTTACCTTAGATCAGATGTTCTCCAAAAAGATTATTCCAATTCCTGATCGCCATTCCAAATATCGATCATGCTTATTGATTGATTATTGGCTGCTGTAAATATATATTCCAGGCTGATTTCCGTCCCGCGATCACTTCCATGTTCATCAGACGGCTCGCCAGCACAAGGAGCCAGTTGGCTCCACCCCTACAGATCTACAGATCCCAGGTCAGTCTAAGCGACTGACCTCTGCAGTTACACAGGGATAGACGATAGGGGGCGCTTTTTTTCCAATCTGAGCTCCTGTAGGGGCTGGTGTACCAACGGGAGACTCGATTGATTAAATATGAATTCAGATCGTTAATAAAAAAAATTAAAACGATATTTGTCGTCGTGGGCACTCAATGGGGGGGCTGATAAAACGATATGTCGTCCGTGGCACTGAAAGGGTTAAGTGTGGGGTCCCCAAAAAAAATCCTAAATAAAATGGGGTCGCGGTATAAAAAAGTTTGATAACCCCTGCTCTAGACCTTAGTAGTAGTAGTAGCAGTAGTAGCGGCAGAGATGGGGACAGCTTATGGCGCTGAAAGTGTTAATGTATCACGTAATTTCAACGTGGAATTAAGGAATATCAAAATAAAAGCGCACGTTCTTGAAGTTGATCATGCATATTTATTAGAAAATGTAATTACAGCACTATGTTATCAATACACATTTATAAAACGAGGCATATTTAGCCAGAATATGTTGCCAGAACAGTAAAAAAAAAAATTACTTGCCAATTTGGGTCGCGACGCGTAGTTGGAGAACCCCTGGTGTAGCGGCCTCTGCCTGGGTCCGCTTCTAGTGGCAGTCGGGGAGGTATTCCGTACGCGCTTTATCCAAAAATAGTCTGCACACTTTGAGTTCCGTTGTCAGATACCACAGATATCCGATTTATTTAGAAAAAGTATTTTTACATTGAAGATGGGACCAAAGCGATCCAAAACGATCAGAAGCGTTCCTATAAGCTATCCAAAGCGTGGTTCTAAGCGGTCAGAAAACTGTGTGCCCTTTCCCCGTTCTACACCCCCCAGCTGATTCCCATCACTAATTTATGTCCTCGGCTGCGCCGTGGCTGATCCGCCTGACAGGTGAACCACCCACAGTACAACTGAGTTCATTCAATTGGCTACACAGATAAATCATAACATTCACATAAATCATATCCTTCTATTTGAAATAATAATAATAATAACCTAAACACTCATGGCCTTTACACCGGCCCCTAATTGTGTCTACACAATTACAAAACAAATAACATGGTCAGGTGAGTGTTCATTATAGCTGGCAATTCTTCTTCAAAAGTCCATATTTCAGTCGTCTGGACATTCCTTGTCACAAAATATGTGATGTAATGTCGTGGTTTCCTGTGTTCAGGCGGCAGTGTGTTGTTCCTCCACAGGATGGAGTCCCTCACCACGGTGGCTCTGCGCAGGTGTGAAGTCTGTGGACCAGGACCTGAGAATGAAATACGGGACAACACTCCTGGTATCCTGTCACACGTCTCCTCCTCCCAAGTAGAAATGCTCCGTTAAGGAACAAAATCATCATCGCCATTACTATAACTTTATTTGATAAATCTTGTTTATTTGCACTTTTACAATTTACAAATTTCACAAAAAATGTTATAGGGAATCAAACGTAAACACCCACGACATTTCAAACACAGACGACGCAAAAAAAAAAGTCTTAAAAATTTCTTGAATATGATTTTGAAACTGGAAGTTACTTCTATGTAGTGATACCTTGTTTTAATGTGTTTGGTGGTAAATGTCCAGGCTGTAAAGTAAGCAGTATGATACTAGTCCATCAGTTCCTCCAACAATTCATATGAATTACTTCTTTCATAGTCATTTTCCTTCATACTTTTATTTGCCAGTATGGCTGTGAAATATCGATCAAATTCTTTTCAAAGTGGTCTTAAAAAGGTCTTCAAATTAACTTGTTAAAACTAGGGATGTTCGATATTGGCTTTTTTACCGATATCTGATATACCGATATTGTCCAACTCTTAATTTCCGATACCGATATCAACCGATACCGATATATGCGGGGTTCCCCCCCCCCCCCACATTAATTTCAGGTAACTAACTTTGCATATCTCTTATTTTTTTGTTGCAGCCTCCCCCCCACCCCCTTCCCTCAAAAGGATTTAGCTTTTTGTTCAGGCTGCTTTTGTATATAATAATTTGTTCTTACTAGCTTGCCTGTTTAAATACAATGTAATGAATACATTTTTTAAAATTATTTTACAGATAATTTCCGATATTACATTTTAATGCCAATATAATATCGGACATCTCTAGTTGAAACCTGCAGGAACCTTTGATCCCCCAGACCGGCGAGAAAACTCTGGGTGGGAAAGTGAATGAATAACGATCCCTCGATACTAACCACTGAAGTGCCCTTGAGCAAGACACTTAACCCCCAACTGCTCCAGTGGAGCTCCTAGTGGTCAACAGCGTCAAACTGTGGTTGTACTGGGCAGCTCCTAGTGGTCAACAGCGTCAAACTGTGGTTGTACTGGGCAGCTCCTAGTGGTCAACAGCGTCAAACTGTGGTTGTACTGGGCAGCTCCTAGTGGTCAACAGCGTCAGACTGTGGTTGTACTGGGCAGCTCCTACTGGTCAACAGCGTCAGACTGTGGTTGTACTGGGCAGCTCCTACTGGTCAACAGCGTCAGACTGTGGTTGTACTGGGCAGCTCCTAGTGGTCAACAGCGTCAAACTGTGGTTGTACTGGGCAGCTCCTACTGGTCAACAGCGTCAAACTGTGGTTGTACTGGGCAGCTCCTACTGGTCAACAGCGTCAGACTGTGGTTGTACTGGGCAGCTCCTACTGGTCAACAGCGTCAGACTGTGGTTGTACTGGGCAGCTCCTAGTGGTCAACAGTGTCAGACTGTGGTTGTACTGGGCAGCTCCTACTGGTCAACAGCGTCAGACTGTGGTTGTACTGGGCAGCTCCTAGTGGTCAACAGTGTCAGACTGTGGTTGTACTGGACAGCTCCTAGTGGTCAACAGAGTCAGACTGTGGTTGTACTGGGCAGCTCCTACTGGTCAACAGCGTCAGACTGTGGTTGTACTGGGCAGCTCCTAGTGGTCAACAGTGTCAGACTGTGGTTGAACTGGGCAGCTCCTAGTGGTCTACAGTGTCAGACTGTGGTTGTACTGGACAGCTCCTACTGGTCAACAGTGTCAGACTGTGGTTGTACTGGGCAGCTCCTAGTGGTCAACAGTGTCAGACTGTGGTTGTACTGGACAGCTCCTAGTGGTCAACAGTGTCAGACTGTGGTTGTACTGGGCAGCTCCTAGTGGTCAACAGTGTCAGGCTGTGGTTGTACTGGGCAGCTCCTAGTGGTCAACAGTGTCAGACTGTGGTTGTACTGGGCAGCTCCTAGTGGTCAACAGTGTCAGACTGTGGTTGTACTGGGCAGCTCCTAGTGGTCAACAGTGTCAGACTGTGGTTGTACTGGGCAGCTCCTAGTGGTCAACAGTGTCAGACTGTGGTTATACTGGGCAGCTCCTAGTGGTCAACAGTGTCAGACTGTGGTTGCACTGGGCAGCTCCTAGTGGTCAACAGTGTCAGACTGTGGTTGTACTGGGCAGCTCCTAGTGGTCAACAGTGTCAGACTGTGGTTGTACTGGACAGCTCCTAGCGGTCAACAGAGTCAGACTGTGGTTGTACAGGGCAGCTCCTAGTGGTCAACAGTGTCAGACTGTGGTTGTACTGGGCAGCTCCTAGTGGTCAACAGTGTCAGACTGTGGTTGTACTGGGCAGCTCCTAGTGGTCAACAGTGTCAGACTGTGGTTGTACTGGGCAGCTCCTAGTGGTCAACAGCGTCAGACTGTTGTTGTTAGGGATGGGTACCTTTCACATTTGAATCGATACCGGTACCCAACGGTACCTTTTTTCGGTACTTTAGTCTCAAGAAATTTAATTTACCTACCTCAATCGTAAAAAAAAAAATCCAAACTTCAAATAACTACAATTTCGACAGTTTTCGGCTTGTCATTGCTCCGACTGCTTTGTTGTTGAATCAAGTCAAATCCTAGGTAAGCATATATTGTGCGTGTGAACGTTGACATGAAAATAAAAAAGTAAAAAAAATAAAAATAAAAGTAAAAAATAATAATAATAATTTTTTTTTTTTTTTTTTTTTTTATCTTTTTTTTTTGTTTCTCACTTGATTCGATACTCGGTAGTACCGACGTGTTTCGGTTCGGTACCTCAAAAGTACAGAATTCGGTACCCATCCCTAGTGGTTGTACTGGGCAGCTCCTAGTGGTCAACAGTGTCAGACTGTGGTTGTACTGGGCAGCTCCTAGTATCTCTGGCCCTTTAAACTCTCCTTAACGTTCCCTGTCAGGACCTTTAAACTCTCCTTAACGTTCTCTGTCAGGACCTTTAAACTCTCCTTAACGTTCCCTGTCAGGACCTTTAAACTCTCCTTAACGTTCCCTGTCGGGACCTTTAAACTCTCCTTAACGTTCCCTGTCAGGACCTTTAAACGCTCCTTAACGTTCCCTGTCGGGACCTTTAAACTCTCCTTAACGTTCCCTGTCAGGACCTTTAAACTCTCCTTAACGTTCCCTGTCGGGACCTTTAAACTCTCCTTAACGTTCCCTGTCGGGACCTTTAAACTCTCCTTAACGTTCCCTGTCGGGACCTTTAAACTCTCCTTAACGTTCCCTGTCAGGACCTTTAAACTCTCCTTAACGTTCCCTGTCAGGACCTTTAAACTCTCCTTAACGTTCCCTGTCAGGACCTTTAAACTCTCCTGTTGGGACCTTTAAACGCTCCTTAACGTTCCCTGTCAGGACCTTTAAACTCTCCTTAACGTTCCCTGTCGGGACCTTTAAACTCTCCTTAACGTTCCCTGTCGGGACCTTTAAACTCTCCTTAACGTTCCCTGTCGGGACCTTTAAACTCTCCTTAACGTTCCCTGTCAGGACCTTTAAACTCTCCTTAACGTTCCCTGTCGGGACCTTTAAACTCTCCTTAACGTTCCCTGTCGGGACCTTTAAACTCTCCTTAACGTTCCCTGTCGGGACCTTTAAACTCTCCTTAACGTTCCCTGTCGGGACCTTTAAACTCTCCTTAAAGGGGAACTATTTTACTATTTCTTTCACTATTTGGGAACTTTTACACAATTCCTGTGAGTCTATGGAACACCTCTGTAATATTATTATTTTTTTTATTCATTGTTTTGTATTTCTAATCAAGTCCTCAAAAACAGCATTTTTCTACCTCAAGATCTCGAGCCGTTTTTTGTACCTGATGCCACACAGCCACATTATCATGCAGCCGAGTCTCTCTGACATCACAGATCAGCACATTTTCAGATGACTCAGTTCAGTGAGGGTGAATATTGTGAGAGGAGAATTGGAAGAATGCGCCAATATGAGAATTAGAGACATAGATCATATTAATGTTAAGTTCACATAGCTAGGAAACAATGCTAAACACTGAAAAAGGCCATTTATAAGATAGTTCCCCTTTAACGTTCCCTGTCGGACGTTCTGTCTCCTTAACGTTCCCTGTCGGACGTTCTGTCTCCTTAACGTTCCCTGTCAGACGTTCTGTCTCTAGACCTCTGTGGGAACCTCCTGTGTTGCTGGGAAGGCGTGGCGTCCATCACCCAGCAGATGGAGCACCTGGAGGAGCTGCTGCTCAAGTATGGATGGATGGATGAACGAACGAACGAACAAACGAATGAATGAATGAATTTATTTCGGTCTTCTTTTACAAAGCAATGTACAATAGTAGTAGGACATTTATATATATATAAAAAATAAAAATGACCGAAAAGGTGTAGGCTGAAGCCGAGGCTTATGATTGCCGACCCTTTTTACATTACATTAGTAACAAACAAAAAAAACATAATTCAGTACATCATTTAGCAAAAAACGAAAGGTTAAAAAAGTTGCATAGTTTTATATATACAAAACGCATACACATTTATTTATTTATTTTGTATATATATATATATTCTTTTTGTCACGATTTTAATACAGTTAATACAAGGTTTTATATTTATTTATCACCTTATATTTGAATAATTTCTTAAATTGATGTACTGTAGAGAGACGGTAGAGAGACGGAGGGACAGACGAGACAGCGTCCCGTTAGTATCGGCCGCTTCTTAAAGGAGCCGTAAGTGGTATTTGTTCAAATAAGTCTACATGTTAAGATAATAGCTCTACACTCCGACAGTCATCACTGATATAGAGTGTCTGGTCAGTAACATGTGTCTCCCAGTCCCTCCGCTCTGCAGTAAACAGCCATCACTGATATAGAGTGTCTGGTCAGTAACATGTGTCTCCCAGTCCCTCCTGCTCTGCAGTAAACAGCCATCACTGATACAGAGTGTCTGGTCAGTAACATGGGTCTCCCAGTCCCTCCACTCTGCAGTAAACAGACATCACTGATATAGAGTGTCTGGTCAGTAACATGGGTCTCCCAGTCCCTCCACTCTGCAGTAAACAGCCATCACTGATATAGAGTGTCTGGTCAGTAACATGGGTCTCCCAGTCCCTCCACTCTGCAGTAAACAGCCATCACTGATATAGTGTCTGGTCAGTAACATGGGTCTCCCAGTCCCTCCGCTCTGCAGTAAACAGCCATCACTGATATAGAGTGTCTGGTCAGTAACATGGGTCTCCCAGTCCCTCCGCTCTGCAGTAAACAGCCATCACTGATATAGAGTGTCTGGTCAGTAACATGGGTCTCCCAGTCCCTCCGCTCTGCAGTAAACAGACATCACTGATATAGTGTCTGGTCAGTAACATGGGTCTCCCAGTCCCTCCGCTCTGCAGTAAACAGACATCACTGATATAGAGTGTCTGGTCAGTAACATGGGTCTCCCAGTCCCTCCTGCTCTGCAGTAAACAGCCATCACTGATATAGTGTCTGGTCAGTAACATGGGTCTCTCAGTCCCTCCACTCTGCAGTAAACAGCCATCACTGATATAGAGTGTCTGGTCAGTAACATGGGTCTCCCAGTCCCTCCACTCTGCAGTAAACAGTCATCACTGATATTTTTTAACCTTTATTTAACCAGGAAGTCCCATTGAGATACAAGATCTCTTTTGCAAGGGAGACCTGGCCAAGATGACAGCAATAACACCCGAAAACATCAGACAGCAATAAAATGTGCGGTACATCACACAAGAACATAATAAAAGTGCATGTACACAATACACAATACATCACACGTAAACATAAAAACACAAAACAGAACAGTCTACATAACAGTAAAAGTGTACGACAGTAAAATACAGGGCAATACAGTAACTCTGCAGTTTTGCAGCTGGGACCCGACTAGAGAAAGCAGCGACACTCTTCCTGTAGGAAGTTATGTAATACAGACCTAAACTCGCAGAGGGAGACCAGGGTATCTAAGTGGATATGGTCCTGTAGCCCATTCCATGCCGAAGGTGCGAAGCTTGAAAAAGCCGTTCTTCCTAATTCAGTGTTTATTCTCGTTTTTTTTAAAAGTAGCCATCTTGTGGACCTGGTATGGTAGCTGCTAGAGGCAAAGCTAATTAGGTTGGAAAGATATAGGGGAAGCTTCCCTATGATGGCCTTATATATAAAAACAAACATGTGGGATTTCCTCCGTACGTACAGAGAGGTCCATCCTACCATTTGGTAAAGCACACAATGGTGAGTAAGCCCTTTGGCACTAGTGATGAAGCGCAGAGAAGCATGATACACACTGTCTAGCTTTTTTAGCATTGAAGAGGCTAAAGAGTAACATGGGTCTCCCAGTCCCTCCGCTCTGCAGTAAACAGGAAATACATTTCCTGGTATCCCGTTCCCACTTTATCCAATCAGGAGAGAGAACTCCACACTGCCAAAATGGTCTGACAAATATAGTTTTAAGCAAATGTGTCATTGAAACAAGTAAAATAATCTTCCAGTGCAGTAAGCAAACTTGGAAATACCAGGAAATGTAGTTTGTGTTTACTGCAGAGCGGAGGGACTGGGAGACCCATGTTACTGACCAGACACTCTGTATCAGTGATGGCTGTTTACTGCAGAGTGGAGGGACTGAGAGACCCATGTTACTGACCAGACACTCTGTATCAGTGATGTCTGTTTACTGCAGAGCGGAGGGACTGGGAGACCCATGTTACTGACCAGACACTCTGTATCAGTGATGTCTGTTTACTGCAGAGCGGAGGGACTGGGAGACCCATGTTACTGACCAGACACTCTGTATCAGTGATGGATGAAGGAATGTAGAGCTACTTAACACTTAGCTTAACAAATAATACCACAGCACCTTTAAAAGGGATAGTTCTGATTTCATTTCTTTTGAACCCTAGTTCTTAGGGGGAAGAAAATCCATATGCGATATTCTGTATGTCAATATTATATAGATACAGTGATGCCAAGTATTGATATAATTATTATTATTTTTTTATAATAATAAATACATCAATAAAAAAATTTTTGACCTGTCCTTCCTCAGCTACAACAGACTGCGCGTGACCTCCGACCTCTCGGCTCAACGCCACGCCTTCTCCTGCCTGAAGGTCCTCTCCCTCACCAACTGCGCCCTCACCTGGCCCCAGGTACCCACCGCCGGCTGTGTTGCTAGGCAACGGCTACTACGACCCCGGTTGACCTCCCCGTTGGGGTCTGTCGCTGTGTTTCGACGAAATCATGCTAAATAAATAACTCTCAAAATAATATTGGACATTTCGGTCACTCAAGATGGAACTTAACTTCTTGGCTGTGGTGACGGGGGTTGGGTACCGTTCACATTTTAACCGATACCGGTACCAGTTCCTGGAATTCGGTATCTGTACCCAACAGTACCTTTTTCGGTACTTAGCTCTCTGTAATAACAGTAAGAAAAGTTTAAAAAAGAAGTCCAAACTTCTCAATTTCAACATTGTTGTTATTTATTGTTGTAACACCACACAAAATAAATCGCATGATCATGTATTGTGTTTTTAAATGTTTAAATATTCACATAGCCACATTATCTGGCCGTCCTCAGTAAATATGATCAAACTCCTCTGACCTCGCCGGGTCTTTCCAAAGACCCAAGAGACGGGACAGTAATATATATATATATTTTTGTGGAAAAGGCTCGCTCTTGTCTAGAATATTTCACTCTTAATGTAAATGTAAACATGTAAAGGTACGTGAATTCGGTACCGATTGATCTAGCGTGAATCTGGGTTTAACATGATTTGTGGAGCTCCCTCTGGTGTTGTGGTCGTGGTATTCACTGACCTTTGGGAAGTATTTTGACATGTACATGGGTACCTTAGTCGTATGGTGTATCTTGTAGACCAGGCCCATTGCAAGTTGCTGTACTCTGTCGTCTACTCTAAGCCATCCTAGGTTGTCAAAGTGGGCAGGGGTGAGGTGGGTTCTAGGGGTAAGGTCAAGTAGAAGTCTGACCAGTTTGTTTTGTGATGTTTGTAATCTTTGTAATCTTCTCTTTTGTTTTGTGCCACCCGTCAGCTACTCGAGTGCGCCCCCATGTGGCCCCGGCTGGAAGAGCTTTACGTCTCAGACAATGAGATCACGGAGCTGCAGAGGTAACTGTAATATCACGTCCCCCTCTCTCTCTCGTCTCTGTTTGGTCCAAACACACATAGAATCTCCTCGATTTAAAAAGACAGCCCTATATAGTCTTATAGTAATCATAGTAATCATAATAATCTGTATGATAGCATGTACGACAATGCTGTATATACCCATATTTATATTCTATATTTACAGCATATATATATATATATATATATATATATATATATATATATATATATACATTTTGTCTGAATATAACTGCATATAACCCCTCTATATACTTACTTATACACCTGCTTGAAGTTTACACCTGTATCACTGTACATATTAATGCTACAACTCTGTACATACATCTGATTAGCACTACACTCTGTAGTACTAATTGTAGTAAATTGTAGTAAAAAATAAATCTAACCCTAAACTACCTTACTGTCATGCACTTGTCCTAATAAACTAACCTACACTGTAGCACTCAACACTTTGATGAACAGTGTTACTCAGCTGATAAGAGTTGTGCCCTTCCTGATGACTTGTCGTACAGAACTTGTAAGTCGCTTTGGATAAAAGTGTCAGCTAAATTACTAAATGACTAAATGTAAATGTAGTACCCTGAATTTCCCCAAGGGGATCAATAAAGGAGTATCTTATTTAATCTTAATTTGTATATTTTGTACCCAGTTTAATCACCTGTACATTGTATATCGCAGTTGCACTTTTTACGGCTACATTTGCACTCTGGCTGGATGCCAGACATATTTTTTCGCGGTACTGTACTTGTGCTGCATGATGACAATACATTGGAATCTAATCTAATCTGATTTTTAAAAGGCCCCAGGCTGTGCTGCAGTCTCTGAGCCTCCTGGACCTGTCCAACAACCGTCTAGCCGAGGACGGCGTGCTGAGTCTCGGGGACCTGCCCAGGTACAAACCCACCAGGCTCATCGTAGTGAAGGGATATTTCTACTTTTTGATTGATTGAACATTGTGGGAAAGCTGATGGCTGGGGATCGGACGTTGTGGACAGCGACTCCTACAGGTCGGTTGGTGCGCCTGCGCAGCAGAATCAGGAAGCGACGGGGGCGGCGTGTCCCTCCCACGCGTTACTCCTCGCCGCTGAGAGATTGCGCCGTGCAGGTGAAAAGATGCGACGGCTGCCTCCTCGTGTACCGGAGGGGATAGACGGGGTCAATTTTCAGAAAATCATAACCCTGAAGGCATTTCGTGTTTATTTTTGGTACACAACATTTCTAGGGGTATTAAGGGGTGCTGAATCCAAATCTGCTGTATACCAAGCTCAAAAATGTCAAATAAGGCCTCAAAATTGAGAAATCCAACATGGCCGCCAGCGCCAGGCTGAAATCTATTTAAGTGCATATCTTTTTGACTAAACAAGGTAGAAACATGAATGAAATGTGTTTTTATATGTTTGCATACATGAGGAATTTAAAATCATATCCTGATTTTAGATCAGTTGTGAAAATGTTGCTTGAAACTCATATTTATAGCAGAAACGGTGGTCGTTATTGATGCATAACTCATCAACCAAATAAGAAAGAAAAGCAGGATGATCCCAGGCCATGGATTTATTCATCAAACTCTTTTCTCTTGATTTTTTTTAATCAACATGTCATTTATGCAAATTAGATAGTCCTTAATATGCGTACAGTAGCTTAGGTACAGTAATTTATTGTCAGTCATCAATCGTATTCAGGCAGGTGTCGCAGGTGTCTTGCAGTTGCATGATTCATCCAATGCCACTTTTCCAGAATAGAATAGAATAGATTATAATATAATAAAATAAAAATATTATTTTACCATATCAATATAAGTGAAGGTTCAAGTTTCTTTATTAGTTATCATACAGAATACAGAATACTTTGCATGAAATGTTTCTTTCTGTGTTGCTCCTGAGAGTGTGCTAGATAATAACAAGATAGTATAAAATAAGTATAATAAGTATAAAATAGAAAGTCAAGAAGTCAAGTACGTAAACAAGTGTAAACAACAAAATTGTTCAGTGTTTCTATATATACAGTATGTACAGCTGGTACATAAATGGTGAGGTATAGCTTAGCTTGTGGTGCCACCTTGTAGTGGTGAGGTGCAATAAGGAATGAGAATGATGTGCAATTTCCTTACCAATAATATAAATATAAATATAAAGTGTAAATTGTGTCTAAAGTGGTAAAGTGGGTGATACAGTGTGTTGTTTATTTAAGTGAGTGTATGTGCGCTGTGGGTGTGTTGATGGTTTGCTTATTGTTCATTGTTCATTCATTGAGCATCCTGATGGCCTGGGGATAGAAGCACCTTCTGAGTCTCTCTGTGCTTGCCATGGAGACTCCGGTATCGCTTGCCTGATCGCAGCAGTTCAAAGAGACAGTTGTTTGAGTGGCTGGAGTCTTTGATTATTCTCTTAGCCTTGCCCATGCACCGCTTGTTGTAAATGTCTTGGAGAGTGGGAAGCCCACCTTCAATTGTGCGTTCGGCTGAACGGGCCACTCTCTGTAGTCTGCTGCGGTCTTGTGCAGTGCTATTCCCAAACCAGGAGGTGATATTGCCAGTCAGGATGCTCTCTATTGTGCATGAGTAGAAGTTCTTGAGGATCTTCTGACTCACGTTGAACTTCCTTAAGCGCCTAAGGAAGTAGAGGCGTTGTCGTGCCTTCTTGATAACACTGTCAATGTGTGTGGTCCATGTCAAGTCCTCGGATATGTGGACTCCGAGGTACTTAAAACTGTTCACTCTCTCAACCGGTGCCCCGTCGATGCTGAGGGGGCTGTAGTCCCTGACCCCGACCTCCTAAAGTCCACAATCATCTCCTTTGTTTTGCTGATGTTCAGGGAGAGGCTGTTCTCTTGACACCATCCCGCTAGAACCTTAACCTCTTCCAGGTAGGCCCTCTCATCGTTTGCAGAGATCAGGCCCACCACTACTGTGTCGTGAGCAAATTTGATGATTGTGTTGTTGTTCCGCTGTGCCACACAGTCATGTGTGTACAGGGAGTGGAGGAGGGGACTCAGGACACAGCCCTGGGGGGCCCCTATGTTGAGAGTGCTGGATGAGGAGGTGCAGTTGCCTGCTCTCACCACCTGGGGTCTGCCCGTCAGGAAGTCCAAGACCCACTGGCAGAGGTCATAGTTCAAGCCCAGGTCCCTGAGCTTGGCTATGAGTTTGGAGGGGACTATGGTATTGAATGCTGAGCTGGAGGTCGATGAATAGCATCTCACATAGTTCCCCTGCCTCTTGTCCAGGTGTGATGCTGCTGTGTGCAGCACATGGGCTATGGCGTCCTCCGTGGACCTGTTGGGGCGGTATGCAAATTGCAGGGGGTCCAGGTTGATGGGGAGGGAGGAACAGATGTAGCCCTTCACTAGCTTCTCAAAGCACTTCATGGCTATGGAGGTGAGAGCTACAGGGCGGTAGTCGTTGAGGCAAGCTGGCTTGGATTTTTTGGGTACAGGGATAATGGTGGACTTCTTCAGACAGGTGGGGATGACGGCCTGTTCTAAGGACAGGTTAAATATGTCAGTGAATACCGGGGCCAGTTGGTCGGCACAGACTTTTAGGACGCGGCCGGGGATACCGTCCGGACCTGCTGCCTTCCTGATATTCACTTTCTTAAACGTCCTCCTCACCTCATGTTCTGTTATCCTGAACACTGAGTCTCCATCAGCAGTGCCCCCCCCCCCCCTCCTCCATTGCAGTGGTTTGTAGGCTGGTGCTGTTATTCCCAGCCTCAAACCTCACATAGAAGGTATTGAGATCATTTGCCAGTTGGATGTCACTGTTCAGTTTGAGGGAGGTGCCTTTGTAATCTGTCATCGTTCTGAGGCCCTGCCACATAGCTCTAGTCAGCCTGTTCATATTGAAGTTCAATTGAATCCCTGTAGCGCCTTTTTGCTTCTATTACTGTCCTCCTAACATTGTATCTCACCACCTTGTGGTCATTCATGTTGCCTGTCGCAAGCCTGGCGTTGTATGCTGAGGTGCGCGCCTTCAGAGCTTCACGGACGGATTTGTCTACCCAGGGCTTTTGGTTTGGGTAAACTCTAATTGTGGTAGAGGGGATTGTTTCTTCTACCAAAGTACAAACAAAGTCCAGCACTGTTTCCGTGTAGTCATTAATATTATTTGTGTTATCGCGGAACACCCCCCAGTCTGTACATTCTAGTGCAGCTTGGAGCGTCTCCTCCGACGCCACCGTCCAGCGCTTCACCTCTCGCGATACTACAGGAATGCGCTTGAGACTTTGTTTATACTGCGGTACAAGAAAGATGGCGTCGTGATCTGACTTGCCGAAAGGACTGGCAGCATGTGATTTTTAACCGCTCTTAAATTGCGAGTAGCAATGGTCTAAAATATTCCCGCCTCTGGTAGAAGAAGTCACATGCTGGTAGAATTTTGGCAGCACTTTTCTCAGATTAGCGCTATTGAAATCACCCACAACCACAATAGCAGCGTCAACGTTAGCTGCTTGGAGCTTGTTTACCTCGTTGTGGAGCTTGGAGAGCGCGTCGCCTGTGTTTGCTTGTGGTGGAATATACACTCCGATCAGAATGACCGACGTTAATTCTCTCGGGAGAAAGAATGGCCGGCACTTGATGGATATATACTCCAGGTTTGGGGAGCAGTGGTTTGAAAGCTCCTTCACGTTGCCTGGATCACACCAATTGTTGTTCAACATGAAAGCTATTCCACCTTCCCGCTTTTTACCGGAATCTTCCTCTGTACGTTTGAATACTTGTTACAGTAATCCTTACAGTGACAGCTTATTCACACTCTTCCTCAGTGTTCCGGCAGGTGTTGACTTTCTTACAGTTGCATGCTTCGATACATGCCATGTGACTCTTCCTGAATAGAATAGAGTAGAAGATAATTAAAAGATTATAGCCAGCTCCCGTACAAGTATATGGAACAGACTTGTTTTTGATTTCACAACGTACTGGTCTGTGGCGCTGTTTGCGTTTCAGCCTTGTGCCTGTTTTGATGGATTGGTCATGGTATCTGTCAAAGACGACATCTTCAACACGGTGTCAGTGAACTTGTTGGCATAGTCACCAAATGTTGTAGTGTCAGGTGGCTTTCCGAGTGCCATTACCAGAGCTTGGCCATCAATGACCAGGCAGCTGGGTCCCTGAAGGGTAAGATCTGCAGGGGTTTTAACTTGTTTCGTCAGTATATTTGCTAACACAGACTTGTTGGTGGAATGTAGACTCCCATTAGTTGTGGCCAGAGATGGTGGGATGGGCATGAGCTCATGCTGGAGGATATTGTCAAGGTCTACCTTACGACCTGCTCTGTAAGCTGTGATGAGCCTTTGTAGAATCTGCCTGTCCACTTTTGATGGTGTTTTGCTTGTTCTTGGAAAGTTGCACAACTTCATACAAAGAGGCAAATGTCTTGGCTTTGTTCATTCGAATGGGTGATTTCAGGTTCAGGTGCTGGTCACTATCTGGAGGTTCACACAAACGTTTGTCCACAAACATGTTCAGTTGTGCCTGTCCAAGGTGTTCTGCGCCAAGTATGGATTCTTGAATCTCCGGTGTGACTACGTCCTTGTTGATGTATGTAAGAAAACTTACAAAAGCAAATTTAATTCAGGTTTGTACCTTGTGTAGTCACACTTAACTCATTAAGCCCCACCATTTATTTTTAGAAAATTCGCCTAAAACAGCATGCTTACATTAAAATGCTTATATATCCAGATCTATAAGAGCTACTTGCATAAACGTGGTGCCTGAAGAAAGCTAAGACTTGGGGGATTCTAATGTTGGTGTCCAACACTGTACAGTTATTACCAAATTGCTGTCGTATTCCTGCAAACACTGAATAAATGTAATTTTTTTATCCTCACCTATACAAAGATTACAGTTAGACAGTCAAAAACACCCTGTTACTCATGGTTGCACCCCAGCTATATTCCTACTCTCTTCCTCCATAGGTGCAGATGTTCTGTGCAAAGTTTCATGTCAGTAGAATAAAAACTGTGGGTTTAGCACCTGTTTTTGTGGAGAGAGGGCCTAGTGCTGGCGGCCATGTTGGATTTCTCAATTTTGAGGCCTTATTTGACATTTTTGAGCTTGGTATACAGCAAATTTGGATTCAGCACCCCTTAATACCCCTAGAAATGTTGTGTACCAAAAATAAACACGAAATGCCTTCAGCACTTTATACAAGCACATTTTCTGAAATTCTGCCTAGTCTAGGACACGTGATGCAAGGCTTCGTCCACATTGCAGCCGGCCAGTGGGAGGCGTGGCCTAACAGCGTTCGAGACAGGGGAGGGTAGAATTGGACGATGCGAAATTGGGATGGGAGAAAAATAGAAAATGGGAGAAAAAAGTAGATAAAAAAAAAGATTGCAGAATGGGTACAGTACGGCTCAATACACACAATTGTTAAGGGGATGCAGACCAGAGAAAGACTTTCATCTTGTTTACATCAGGGTCCCCCATTTTCAATTCATCATGACATTTATGAAATACAGACAGGGCTTGACGTTAACTTTTTGGCTCACTAGCCACTGTGGCTAGTGGTTTTCCAAAGTCACTAGCCACTCAGCATTTTCACTAGCCAAAAATCCCCGCACTCGCGCCCCCACCCAAAAAGTAATAAATATAGGTCATTTCTTCTTCACTAACCCCTGCTGGGGACAGTATCATTGTAATCATACTGCTACACGCCAACTGTACAACTGTGCTTCTGACTGTTGACTCCATTGGTTACTACTGCCTGCGACCAGTGACTCAGCCTCAAAAGGAGCTCCAGTTGGGGCAACGGCTGACTGGGACAAGATGGAGGGTGTAGATGTGGAAGGAGTTGTGTTGAACCTAGCAATTACATTGTTGCTCCAAACACTGTGAACATTATCATTGACACACCTATGCCTTGGCTGTGTTGAACCTAGCAATTATATTATTGCTCCAAACGCTGTGAACATTATCATTGACACACCTATGCAGGGCTTGACGTTAACTTTTTGGCTCACTAGCCACTGTGGCTAGTGGTTTTCCAAAGTCACTAGCCACTCAGCATTTTCACTAGCCCTGGGCAGGTGGGCAGGTGTCAACGTCAAGCCCTGCATACAGATATACAGTACTGTTTACCAGAGATCCTAACAGAAACTATATACATTCTAGGGGGAGGAAACTGTACATTAGGAGGGGGTTGGGTGGGTTGGGTGATTTGGACATTTACGCGGGCCAGTTTCTAATTGCAGCCTCCCGTAGGTGCTCTTTGAGGGCGGTTTTGAAGGAGGGTAGGGATTCACATTCCTTTACGGCTGTGGGTAGGGCTGTTCCATATTGTTGTGGCATAATTGCGAAACGTGTTTAGTCCCTTGTTTGTGCCACTTTAGTAGAACTAGTCAAAAACCAGCAGTGGTACCTCTATGTAAAGTCATCTAGTAGTAAACTAGTGACCACTGCGGTCCCTGTGGTCTGCTGTCAACACCACCACTCCTCCCAGGTGGCAGGCTCCTCATTCACTTCATTTTGGGGGCCTAGTCTAAATCAGATTCACATTCAGTTTTCTTTGCCATATGCAGCAAGTACAATGGAATTCCTACTCTCCATTTGCTCCACAGCATAAAGGAATAAAAAAAAAAAGCGCAACAGTTTACAGAATAAAAAAGCAGGTATTTATATACGATAAATAAATCTGCGGTATGTGCAATACAATAAGTACAACGAAGTATAAGTAAATAAGAATAAAAATGTAAATAAAAAGTACACATATAATATGCACAAATATTATACTTCTGAAGTATAAACAAACGATACAGACATATAAGTCTGTGTAATATATCTTTCTGTGTCAAAGGTACTTTTTGGAGCTAATATTGCCATTTGTCAGTAAAGGACCTATTTCCCCATGTGAGGTGTAGTTTGACCAACTGCCAACTTCTCACGGAATGTTTAGAATCTTTCCTCCAGCGAGGCAGCAGGTAACCATGGTAACCCCTCCCTGCACATTCCATGCAGGCAGGGCACACTCACACCTGCAACAAATTGACCGGATCTGCTTTTATTTTTCAAAAGTAATAGATCTGTAAACAAACACACATCAAATGCCAAAAGAGTGAAATATCCCTTTAAGCTTGTCACACTATATATTTGGGGTCAAACAATCTCAATACAGAATCTGAAATTCTGAAAAACCATAGCCTGACTGAATAATCAGTTCTGTTCATAGCCTGGCCGAATAATCATCATCTCTGTTCATAGCCTGACTGACTAATCAGTCCTGTTCATATTCTAAATTCACTCGTTTCAGACTGGAGAATCTGAACTTGTCCAATACTGGCCTGTCTGTCCTCTGCTTTGACGACGTCGCTCCTGGTAAGTTCAACATAATCGTCTCCTTTTCCTTTTAGTATTCATGGTTTTAGATTAGTATTCATAGGTGGAAATATGTAAATCCTGTTTCCTGTTGAACACGTCCGTTTTTTTTTTATGTAAAGAAATAGTAGGTTGGAAGCCACCTGAATGTAATTTATTATTTATTTTGTAGAAATGTGTTTGAACCAAACAGAAACACTTCTTAGCGTACATCTTGCTATAACTAAGAGATTCAGCCAGACCAATGTGTAGAACTCAGACCATATCTAATGTGTAATATGTGTGTATACATTCCTATGTTGTGTGTCTTCATTCATATGTCGTGTGTATTCATTCCAATGTCGTGTGTATTCATTCCAATGTAGTGTGTATTCATTCCTATGTCGTGTGTATTCATTCCAATGTTGTGTGTATTCATTCACATGTCGTGTGTATTCATTCCTATGTCGTGTGTATTCATTCCTATGTAGTGTGTATTCATTCCAATGTCGTGTGTATTCCTATGTCGTGTGTATTCATTCCAATGTAGTGTGTATTCATTCCTATGTCGTGTGTATTCATTCCTATGTCGTGTGTATTCATTCCTATGTCGTGTGTATTCATTCCTATGTAGTGTGTATTCATTCCTATGTAGTGTGTATTCATTCCTATGTTGTGTGTATTCATTCCTATGTTGTGTGTATTCATTCATATGTTGTGTGTATTCATTCCTATGTCATGTGTATTCATTCATATGTAGTGTGTATTCATTCCAATGTTGTGTGTATTCATTCTACATTATTTATTTTCGCTTTCAAGGTTCAGAAACGACAAAGTTCCCTGCACTGACGATTCTCTCACTTAAGAACAACAACATATCAGACGTGAGTATTTGTCTGCAAACGTAATGTGTTTACTATACAAAATGCATTCAACAATTATTTTAATATTGTTTTATTTTCTGTTTGTTTGGAATGTCTCTGACCTCTGACATTGATGTAACACACGTTTTCTTAATTAAAGGTGCTGTAAGTGGTATAGTTAAAATAAACAAGTGTTAAAGTGCTCTACACTCTGAGTGGTCAGTGACACGGCTCTCTCGGTCCCTCCGCTCTGCGCTAAACACAAAATAAATGTTCTGGTTTCCCTTCATCATGTTTTTTTTATCCAATCATGTTCAATCTTGAGTTGAAAATAGGAGAATGTAGTAGGGACGGGTACGAGTGATGTCTTCCCAGATCCAGTTCAGTACAGAGTAGTTATTTTTTTTTAAACAACAAATCTATGTTTATTTTGCAGCAATTCTTTGTCGTTGCCGCCATCTTTAGTGTTACAGATTTCCCCACGACCACAGGGATCCTTCTCATGTTACAGTCTGGTCTCTGGATGTGATGGAGGAGTGCGCTGCATGTTGAATGCACAGTGCAGAGTTGCAATTCAACTGAATTTACATGAAACGGGGATGTTTTAACTAAAACATGCCACAACACCTAGTATTTTAGTATACTAGTATACCCAGAGCTTACTGATTAGAGGTCTTGTGCGCCCCCCAGTGGCGCGTGGTGAACGAGCTTACTGATTAGAGGTCTTGTGCGCCCCCCAGTGGCGGCTGGTGAACGAGCGTACTGATTAGAGGTCTTGTGCGCCCCCCAGTGGCACGTGGTGAACGAGCGTACTGATTAGAGGTCTTGTGCGCCCCCCAGTGGCGGGTGGTGAACGAGCGTACTGATTAGAGGTCTTGTGCGCCCCCCAGTGGCACGTGGTGAACGAGCGTACTGATTAGAGGTCTTGTGCGCCCCCCAGTGGCACGTGGTGAACGAGCGTACTGATTAGAGGTCTTGTGCGCCCCCCAGTGGCGGCTGGTGAACGAGCGTACTGATTAGAGGTCTTGTGCGCCCCCCAGTGGCGGCTGGTGAACGAGCGTACTGATTAGAGGTCTTGTGCGCCCCCCCCCAGTGGCGGCTGGTGAACGAGCGTACTGATTAGAGGTCTTGTGCGCCCCCCAGTGGCGGCTGGTGAACGAGCGTACTGATTAGAGGTCTTGTGCGCCCCCCAGTGGCGGGTGGTGAACGAGCTGGGGAAGCTGAGGAGTCTGACACACCTGTCCTGCCGTTACAACCCTCTCGTGGCGCGAGACGGGAACCCGAAGACGACCAGGGAGCTGCTCATAGCCAAGCTGGCCCGGCTGGTCAGCCTGGACCTGTCCCAGGTCAGTGTGTGAGTGTGTGTGTGTGCGTGTGTGCGTGTGTGTGTGTGTGAAGTGAGTGAGTGTGTTAGGGGTGGGAATCACCAGAGGCCTCACGATACGATATTATCACGATACTTGAGTCACGATACGATAGTATTGCGATACTAAAATGTGTATTTATTTAATACAGGGCTGTACGTTCACTTTTTTTCCACATAGCACTGGTACAGAGGTTGATAGTTTTGTAGCACAGGCCAAAATCTTGTAGTATAAAACGTGTTATATTTGTAACAGTCACAAATGTGCCTATTGTATTTGTGTTATTTAGTTGCAGTGCCATGTTTGGCTGTCATTTTCATGCTGACAAGTTCACGTCACACAGCCAGACACGTTACGTGTAAGGAATTATGGGATTTGGTGTTGGATGTATGGACTCTACTAGGGGTGGGAATCACCAGTTTCATCACGATACGATATCGATTCTTTGGACGATACGATACGATATTTGCCGATATCTGCCACGATACGATACAATGCAGGTGCCTGCAATCGATATGAGACGATATCATAACTTCATAAGCCCATTTTAACACAATCGGTAACATTTAGATCAACTCAAAAAAGGTAACGGAAATATAATTTGAAAAAAAATTATTTACCTCTTCCAGACTTTTAAAGGAAAAACAATCTATACAAATATAATACAAATAGACCTCCTGTTCACTGTAAAGTGCCACGTTTTGATATATTGAGCTTTAAACTTTTATTTGGAACTCACAACACGTAACCTAAAACCCCTTCCTCTCCCAAACCGTTCCTGCAATTGTTTTATGTTGCATGATGATCATGAATACATTTATTATGTATTGTATTTTTTATGTTTAAATATCAACATTATCTGTCCATCCTCAGTACATTTACTATCAATATAATATACTCGTCTGACTTCATCTGATCTTTTCAAACACACACACACGCACACACACACACACACACGCACGCACGCACACACACACACACACACACACACACAGAAGGGAGAATGCCTGCCCCCCCCCTCCTCACTCTGCCCGTCTGCTGTTCTCTCTATATGGCTCTGAAGAGGGTTAGCTTGTTGTTAGCTTACGCTAACGTAACGTTAATTTCGGCCTTTAACACGACGTGGTCATAAAGGAATGGCAAGGATTGCAAAGCATGTGACCCGTTGCGGAATAAAACAGCAGGGACTTGTTTTGGGTCGCAAAATAGGCACACTAGCCTTGCTATGTTGCAATGTCCGCATTCCAGACGCTACTGCTGAGCCGAGCAGATACGAGTCGACTCCACGGGATTTTCAAAATAAGAGTATCGATATGAACCGAACGTTGTTAGCTGCCGGAGCTATAGATATTATGGCTGGAGCTGCGCTTCTGGGGAGATGAGACTTGCCACAGGATTTTCTAAATAAGAGTATCGATATGAACCGAATGCCTATCGCACGGGTGCTACTGAAGTAAATCCATTCATCGCACAGACTAATGTTGCTGTAGCATGTGAGACATATATCTCGCACTGTTCAGCCCTGAAATATATTGCGATATGCTGAGTATTGCGATATTAATATTGCGATATATTGCGATTTATTACCTTTTTTCAACTGCAAAGTAAAACTTTGTCAACATGTTTTATCTAATAAAATAAAGTTTTCAGTCTGTTCATCTCACTTCAATAATTTTTATCGCAGCAAATGGGATTTTCTCAAGCAGACAGATGTAAACACTGTAATCTGTGTTGCATGTACCTGACAAACTGAACTGTTTGTATTACAGTCATATTCCAACTTAACTGAATACACACGTGTGTGTGTGTGGACTACTGTACTATTACAGGTATTGACATGAACAATGCAACTTCCTTATACAAAAAAAAAAGTTTTTATTTTATTTTTATTTTATTTTAATAAATAAATAAATATCGATACTTGGCGTCCCTGTATCGATACAGTATCGCCACGCAAAGTATCGCAATACTACTACGTATCTATTTCCCCCCACCACTAGTGTGTGTGTGTGTGCGTGCGTGTGTGTGTCTGTGTGTCTTTATTTTACTATCCTTATTTTACTATGCTTCTGGCCAGTAGTAGTCATACTGTCTTTATACCTGTATCACTGTACATATACTAATGTTTAATTGATTCTATGTATTAATGATGTTGTTTGATGCTCTTAATTGGAAAGCACTTTGTGATCCTGTATCTTGAAAGGTGCTATATAAATAAAATGTACTTACTTACTTACTTACTTACTTACTTACTTACTTACTTACTTACTTACTTACTTACTTACTTACTTACTTACTTACTAATACTACAACTCTGTATACATCTGATTAGCACTATTACTCAGTACTCGGTAGTATTAATTTCTTTATTTTATACCCAGTTTAATCACATGTACATTCAATATTACTATCGCACGTTACTGTTACATTTGCACTCTGGTTGGATGCCAGACTTCTTTTCGTTGTACTGTACTTACATTTTAATCTAAACTAATCTAATCTAATATAGTCTAAGTGGCTGCTATAGAATGTTTGACAATGTTGCATTGGAAACCAGTGTTGGTTTTGAGTGCATGTGAATGAACAATTCCAGTGGCTGTTCAACCTTCTGCCTTCACATGAAACGACGCTCATGTACACTCGGGGATATCCTCCACTAAAGACATTCCTACTCCACTTTTTAATTTGTATGAATTAAAATGTTCTTGTGCGGTACAACAAATGTGAATCTAATCTATTATGAGTAGCAAATGTCCCCACTTAGAAGGATGTTTTCTTTTAATGATCCATGTGGGGACATTGTCTTTATTTCTATTTATTATTTTCTCGGCTTACCTTTTATTTAACCAGGCAAGTTGACTAAGAACACACTATTATGAATGATGTGTTTTGTAATTATCTGTTTTTATTTCCCCCCCCCCCCCCCCCCCCCCCCATCGCCATGGCTACCCTCAGCTCCAACCGGAGGACAGGAGGGGGGCGGAGCTTGACTACATCAAGATGTTTGGAGAGGAGTGGCTGAAGGCCGGGGGCCACGGAGACCCCCAGCAGAACCGCCCCAACGCCGACTTCACCCTGGAACACCCGCACTACCAGACCCTCATACAGAGTAGGTGTCTCTGGTTCACCCTGGAACCCCCCCCCACTACCAGACCCTCACCCTGGAACAGCCCCCACCAATGTTCCCCCTAAGCTGCGCCCGTGCGCGCGCGCGCACATGGCAAAACGCTCCCGCGCACATCTGAAATCTGTCGCGCACAGAAGCGTTTGTGTAAAATATGCATGTAATTAAATTGACTGGCGCGTTGCACCGAATACTACGGTAACCTGTTGCGTGTGACGTTACCAAGAGAAGCCTCGCTTTCAGTGCCTTGTGGGCGGCGCTACTGCGCGCTCACACAGACACACACAACAGATGAGGAAGTGGACAGATCTGACCAGCATCGCTGGCTCCTCACAATGGAAACGCGAAAATGTACATTACAGATGAACTGCAGAGAAAATTCCCAATTTATCATCCCGGTCGAGACTAATTGGAAGCGGAGTGCAACGCGTGCAAAGCTTGACCATATGTTTCTGTGTCTAATAAAAGTGGTGGCGATCTCAAAGCTCACATGGACACAGAAAAACATTACAAACAAAGCAGTGCGAGGCGAGAGTTTGATGGCAAAGTTGACCGAATTGATTGAAGAATGCAGCTATACAGAGAGAGAAAGACAATAATTGAAAACTATTTTGATACCTCAAAATGATGTTTTGGTTTGATAAGATGCTTGTTATGATACAATCATTCTAAGGATTATGTGTGTAATAAATTAGTTTAGTACACTAATTGCAACAAATCTGAAACTGCATATAGTGCACTTTTAAATTAGTATCTTTGTGAGGTTACTGTTTTATAATTTACATTACATTGAAAAGATACAAAGATATATTTTTTAAGATGGATTTTCTAATACAGAAGAGGTATTATTTAGAACATTACTTCATATTTTTCTTGTTGTTTATTTTGTCCAGTAAGACTTGAAAATATATATTATTTTGTCATAGGTTGATTTAGTTATTTTCTTGAGATTTGTCAGATTACTTTAGGCATAATACAGCATGTTGAGTAACTTTGGTTATAGAGAGATATTATTTTGTTATATAAAATAATATAAACAATAATTTTATATCCATACAGAGAAGGCATACTTTAAATATATTATAATGATAAGGCATCTTTGAGTAAACTTTGAGTATCATTAAGTATCTTGAGGCTGAAGGCAGTGTCCTCTTTAAAAAAAATCACAATATGGTCACCCTTGAAGTCGCATTATAATTCACTTAATAAAATAATGACGAGTCAGCCTCCTAAAAAGACAAAAGTTAGTGACGCGACTCACACCGCTGCCGCCAAAGTAAGGACTTTGCTCTGTATCGTCAATCAATGGTCAAATAAATATTTGATTAAGGAATATAATATGCCTTTTTGTATTATTTCTCTGTGTATCAGCAAAATGTATATATTTTTATGTTAGCCATTGAGGGAAATTAAGATTCTCAGATTTTTTACAAACCGCCGCTTATCAACTAACCGGTTAATCGGCAGGTGACATATGTTGCTCAGTAATTGCTGATGTCTGCTCAGGAGGTTTGACTGTTTGCTCAGACCGAAAAAAATATTAGAGGGAACATTGCCCCCCACTACCAGACCCTCACCCTGGAACACCCCCCACTACCAGACCCTCACCCTGGAACACCCCCCCACTACCAGACCCTCACCCTGGAACACCCCCCACTACCAGACCCTCACCCTGGAACACCCCCCACTACCAGACCCTCACCCTGGAACACCCCCCACTACCAGACCCTCACCCTGGAACACCCCCCACTACCAGACCCTCATACAGACAGAGTAGGTGTCTCTGGTTCACCCTGGAACACCCCCCACTACCAGACCCTCACCCTGGAACACCCCCCACTACCAGACCCTCACCCTGGAACACCCCCCACTACCAGACCCTCATACAGACAGAGTAGGTGTCTCTGGTTCACCCTGGAACACCCCCCACTACCAGACCCTCACCCTGGAACACCCCCCACTACCAGACCCTCATACAGACAGAGTAGGTGTCTCTGGTTCACCCTGGAACACCCCCCACTACCAGACCCTCACCCTGGAACACCCCCCACTACCAGACCCTCATACAGACAGAGTAGGTGTCTCTGGTTCACCCTGGAACACCCCCCACTACCAGACCCTCACCCTGGAACACCCCCCACTACCAGACCCTCACCCTGGAACACCCCCCACTACCAGACCCTCATACAGACAGAGTAGGTGTCTCTGGTTCACCCTGGAACACCCCCCACTACCAGACCCTCACCCTGGAACACCCCCCACTACCAGACCCTCACCCTGGAACACCCCCCACTACCAGACCCTCACCCTGGAACACCCCCCACTACCAGACCCTCATACAGACAGAGTAGGTGTCTGGTTCACCCTGGACCACTAGCGCTCATCTAGGTGTGGTTTAACTGCACCAGGGTAACTTGTGATCCTGTCCACTGAGGCAGATGGCGTTCAATGGGGAATGACACCCATTTTAACGGTTTGATTGATTGATTGAAAATGTTATTAACAGGGCGGCCGGGTAGCGCAGCGGACTAAGCATCTTGTCTACCGCCGCAGAGACACTGGTATCGAATCCGGCTGTCAGCGGTGCCTCCGGCTTGGCCGGTCGTCATACTGACACAATTGGCAGTGTCAGCGGGAGGGAAGCCGGTGGGGTGGTATTCTGGTCGTTGTAAAACAGCGACTCCTACAGGTCGGTCAGGGCGCCTGCACAGCGAGGGAAGGGATCTAGGTGAGGTAGTGTGATCCTCACACGCGTTACACTTCACCAATGAGAGTCCTCGCTGCCAGGTGAAAAGAGGCTGCCGGCTGTCTCCTATGTATCGGAGGAAGCATGTGATAGACTTCAGGGCTCCCTAGACCGACCAGTGGGGGGCACATGCGCGCAACGACCAGGAAGGGGAGGGGGGGAATTGGCATGAGCGACTCAATTGGGATGGGAGGAAAATACAAGAAAAATAGGAGGAGAAAAAGTGGATCAAAAAAGAAAATGTTATTAACAGATTGCAGAATGGGTACAATACAGTACGGCTCAATACACACAATTGTTTTGGGGATGCAGAACGGAACACTCGGGAGAGAGGCCTAGGTGCATGCTAGCCTAGCTTAGCACAAGGACTGGGATCAGTAGGGAGCAGCTAGCCTAGCTTAGCACAAGGACTGGGAGCAGTAAGAAGCAGCTAGCCTAGCTTAGCACAAGGACTGGGAGCAGTAAGAAGCAGCTAGCTTAGCACAAGGACTGGGAGCAGTAGGGAACAGCTAGCCTAGCTTAGCACAAGGACTGGGAGCAGTAGGGAACAGCTAGCCTAGCTTAGCACAAGGACTGGGAGCAGTAGGGAGCAGCTAGCCTAGCTTAGCACAAGGACTGGGATCAGTAGGGAGCAGCTAGTCTAGCTTAGCACAAGGACTGGGATCAGTAGGGAGCAGCTAGCCTAGCTTAGCACAAGGACTGGGATCAGTAGGGAGCAGCTAGCCTAGCTTAGCACAAGGACTGGGATCAGTAGGGAGCAGCTAGCCTAGCTTAGCACAAGGACTGGGATCAGTAGGGAGCAGCTAGCCTAGCTTAGCACAAGGACTGGGATCAGTAGGGAGCAGCTAGCCTAGCTTAGCACACGGACTGGGATCAGTAGGGAGCAGCTAGCCTAGCTTAGCACAAGGACTGGGATCAGTAGGGAGCAGCTAGCTTAGCTTAGCACAAGGACGGATCAGTAGGGAGCAGCTAGCTTAGCTTAGCACAAGGACTGGGATCAGTAGGGAGCAGCTAGCCTAGCTTAGCACAAGGACTGGGATCAGTAGGGAGCAGCTAGCCTAGCTTAGCACAAGGACTGGGATCAGTAGGGAGCAGCTAGCCTAGCTTAGCACAAGGACGGATCAGTAGGGAGCAGCTAGCCTAGCTTAGCACAAGGACTTCCTGATTTTGCTTGATAAACACTCAAAATATAAAGGAAATGCTCTAAATTGGACCATTTGTCTCCTTTCAGAGTATGGCGCCGCGGAGGAAGGCGAATTCAAGAAGCAGCAGCCTTTTGCACTGAAAAATCAGCTCCTAAGTTAGTCCCCATCTTCCTTCTCCACTATGTCATTGCATTGTTGTCGTTGGAATATGTCAATACTAATTGTGGCTGACTAGGGGGGCCTGACTAGGGGAGGGGGGGGGGGGTGTAGATACCAATTTCTTCTCTGTGTTCAGTAGAAAGAAGCTTTCGCTGTTCGCTAAAATCACCTTTCCCACCCTGAACATGTAGACCACTTATTTTAACATGTAGACCACTTATTTTAACATATAGACCACTTATTTTAACATGTAGACCACTTATTTTAACATAGACCACTTATTTTAACATGTAGACTACTTATTCTAACATGTAGACCACTTATTTTAACATGTAGACCACTTATTTGAACATGTAGACCACTTATTTTAACATATAGACCACTTATTTTAACATGTAGACTACTTATTTTAACATGTAGACCACTTATTTTAACATATAGACCACTTATATTAACATGTAGACCACTTATTTTAACAAATAAAGTATCTTGCAGTAGCTTTAACTTGCACATCCAGACGCGTCTATATTAAAGGCAGCCCAAGAGTGCTTCCGCATTGGCGTTTTGCGCTCTGATTGGCCGAGCGCGCGCATGTGCGCACCGGTGGTACAATGAACTGTGGGGCTGGGCTGGGGCGCGCGGTGCTCCCCACGGACGAGCGCTCGTCCTCGGCATCGCCATCGGTCAACCGCCGCCTGGGAGCACCGTGCGCCCCAGCCCAGCCCCACCGTTCATTGTACCACCGGGTAAATCGCAATTTTTATTGGATTGTCATGACAAACCAATTCTCTAATCCAACATATATGTAAAGAAACAACATACTCCAGTTAACGGTATATTTTTTTAATGATTCGTTATGGCGTAATCAATACTTAATTGCGTTCGGGACCTCCATATTTTGGGGGTATTCATCAGAAAACTCGGATCCGGGATTCGGCTACCATCAGTGGGGCAAGAACTGCGGATTTTCTGTAGAGGAGCGCGTCGCGGCTCATGCGCATGCGCGCGCTCGGCCAATCAGAGCGCAAAACGCCAATGCGGAAGCACTCTTGGGCTGCCTTTAATATAGACGCCATCCAGACACCCCCCGACCGCCTGTAGCTTTATGCCAAGCAAGCAGTGCAAAAATGCTTCCGCATTCGTCACCGCACGCCAGTGCGGTAAAGCGCCCTTCTTTTCAGACAAATGCTACCGTGCGTGCACCGGCGGCGGCGTGCTCGCTCAGGTGCGTGCGTGCGCCGGCGTGCTCGCGCGAGGTGCCCGCGCATGCGCATGAGATCCCGCCTTGGTTCGACACGAGCGGAGCTCAATATATATAAGTCACCGCCCCTTATTCAGTATCTAGCAATAGCTCAATTGGCAAGGCCACATGGCTGTGGATCCTATGGCTCGTTTGCTGGCGAGTTCGAATCCCATCGAAAATATTTTTTAACGTGATTTTTTTTTAACGTGTATTCTTTCGCCGGTTAAGGTTAGGCATGGTTAAGGTTAAGGTTAGGCATTGTTTCGGAGTTGGTTAAGGTTAGAACGGTTAAGTTTAGGCGCTGTTAAGGAGCTGGTTAAGGTTAGAGTTTGTCAAAGAGAATGGCAATATAATTTCTATGGTTAAGGTTAGGCATGGTTAAGGTTAAGGTTAAGGTTAGGCATTGTTTCGGAGTTGGTTAAGGTTAGAACGGTTAAGTTTAGGCGTTGTTAAGGAGCTGGTTAAGGTTAGAGTTTGTCAAAGAGAATGGCAATAGACAGCCTATTTCCGCGCGACCTGGGCGCTGGGCGGCGGAAAATGAAAGGCGCATTACTGCACGCCACTACGGTAAATTTTTGCACTGCTTGCTTGGCATAAAGCTACACGCCCCCCGACCATCACAGTCCACCAAATATGGCGGTGAAATGTATTTGCAGAGTGTGGCTTCAGACCAAATAACTTGAGGTCAACGCGTGTCCCACCTGTCTCCCGTCTATCTCCCACCTGTCTCCCCTCTGTCTCCCGTCTGTCTCCCACCTGTCTCCCATCTGTCTCCCACCTGTCTCCCACCTGTCTCCCAGCAGGTATTACATTTGTTTGTCCAGACGAGACGGACCGGAAGCCTGTCATCAAGAAACTCCCAGGTAACTGAGACTCCCAGGTAACTTAGACTCCCAGGTAACTTAGACTCCCAGGTAACTTAGACTCCCAGGTAACTTAGACTCCCAGGTAACTTAGACTCCCAGGTAACTTAGACTCCCAGGTAACTTAGACTCCCAGGTAACTTAGACTCCCAGGTAACTGAAGCTCCCAGGTAACTTAGACTCCCAGGTAACTTAGTCTCCCAGGTAACTTAGACTCCCAGGTAACTTAGACTCCCAGGTAACTTAGACTCCCAGGTAACTTAGACTCCCAGGTAACTTAGACTCCCAGGTAACTTAGACTCCCAGGTGACTTAGACTCCCAGGTAACTTAGACTCCCAGGTAACTGAAGCTCCCAGGTAACTTAGACTCCCAGGTAACTTAGTCTCCCAGGTAACTTAGTCTCCCAGGTAACTTAGACTCCCAGGTAAACCTCCTGTTGTCCATGTTGGAGCCAGACTGAGTGGAACTAGAGACTAGAAGTGGACATTCATGAATTAGTCAATCCCATTAACGGAGTCGGTGATCATTGTATTGTAAATGAGAGCTATTTTAGATTCAAATTCAGTTTTATTGTTGCATCTTGTCATATTCACAGACAAAAAGAGCAAAATTCTTGGGTCTTGCCCCCTCGACCTACGGCATTTCAATAAAATACACAATACAATACATACGCAAAAACACAATAAAAACCAGCATAATAGTGATGTAAGAAAAAGTGACTGTGCTGAGAGTGGTGATACAAAAAGTGCGACAGTAGAATAAAATTTACATATTCGACGACTCTAATGTACTCTCTATGGACACTTGTGTGAATTTCTTTTTAGATTCCATGATTGTCCAGAAGGTGAAGGGACTGCTGTACAGACTGCTGAAGATCCCAGGCACAGAACTGAAGCTCACCTACTCCAGCTCAAAGGTGAGCTTCACGTGACCTTTCAGCCCAAAGGTAGAGGAGGGGCTTCACGTGACCTTTCAGCTCAAAGGTAGAGGAGGGGCTTCACGTGACCTTTCAGCTCAAAGGTAGAGGAGGGGCTTCACGTGACCTTTCAGCTCAAAGGTAGAGGAGGGGCTTCACGTGACCTTTCAGCTCAAAGGTAGAGGAGGGGCTTCACGTGACCTTTCAGCTCAAAGGTAGAGGAGGGGCTTCACGTGACCTTTCAGCTCAAAGGTAGAGGAGGGGCTTCACGTGACCTTTCAGCTCAAAGGTAGAGGAGGGGCTTCACGTGACCTTTCAGCCCAAAGGTAGAGGAGGGGCTTCACGTGACACTAGTTAGCTATGCAGTATTACAGTAAGATAAACTATTAAAACCTTTGGGTTTGGGAACCAGGGTAGGTTCTCTGAGCATGGGTGCTCATTTTCAGAAACGCCCTACAACCACAGTCTGACACTGTTGACCGCTAGGAGCTGCCCAGTGCAACCACAGTCTGACACTGTTGACCACTAGGAGCTGTCCAGTATAACTACAGTCTGACGCTGTTGACCACTAGGAGCTGCCCAGTACAACCACAGTCTGACGCTGTTGACCACTAGGAGCTGTCCAGTATAACTACAGTCTGACGCTGTTGACCACTAGGAGCTGCCCAGTACAACCACAGTCTGACGCTGTTGACCACTAGGAGCTGTCCAGTATAACTACAGTCTGACGCTGTTGACCACTAGGAGCTGCCCAGTACAACCACAGTCTGACACTGTTGACCACTAGGAGCTGTCCAGTATAACTACAGTCTGACGCTGTTGACCACTAGGAGCTGCCCAGTACAACCACAGTCTGACACTGTTGACCACTAGGAGCTTTTTGAGCTAGTTTAGATTTGATTAGATTTGATTAGATTTAAATATATTGTCATTATACAGCACAAGTACAGTCCAACGAAGAAGTCTGGCATCCAACCAGAGTGCAAATGTAACAGTAAAGTGTAATATACAATGTACAGGTGATTCAACTGGGTATAAAACATATATATAAATTAGTACTACCGAGTGTAGTGCTAATCAGATGTATGTACAGTGTAACTGAGGGGTACAATTCCCTGACTGTATTGATAAGTATGGTATCATTAAACCACTACCGCTTTATGTACTTTAACTACTGGCCATACAGTACACGATATCTAAATATGATGAACACTTTCCACAATGAAATCGGTTCCAGTCAAAGGTAATAATCAAATATTTAATGGAGCAAAAGGTACATAGAATATTTATCTTACATTTATCATTTGAATGCACTTGTAAGGCAAATGAGTACTCGTAGGCAAATCAACACTGAATGTCCAATCTCTGGTTACGCAGGAAGCAAGTATACAACCTGGCTCTTAGGGAATTATATCTATGGTACACCTAATGATATAGTGGGATATTCTGGAGGGGGTCCTCCCGGTTGTAAGCCGGTAGGGGGGGTAGGAGAGCCGTCGGTAGTAGACCGTCTGGTCAACGATATCTATGGAGACTTCAAGTACAGAAGACAGTGCAATAGACTCTTGATCCGCAGATGAATACACCTTGGTTCTCTTGTAGGCTGTAGCTCCACAATGAAGAAGAAGCTAGGCGACCTCAGTCTCTCTGAGCGCCAACTCAACTTGACTCCTCTCGGGGGTAAATCCAACACTCACAGGCGTCGGCGGTTATCCGCTCCACAAATCACAGTACCAAAGCAAATATATATTCCAGCCGCATAGGGCTCAGCAGTCGTCGGGTAGGTAATCCAGTGTACATGTCCCTCGGTCCTCGCCTAGATCTCCTCGGATGAAAGCGCCATGTGGTCGGCCCAACCTGGATAAGACTCTAGATAACACGAGGAAGCGTTGGAGATGCTGGTCACTTTAGAACTCTAACCGCACGATGCACCATACACGATAGACTATTATTACTTGATAGAAATACGTTGCACTCGACGGTACAGTGCCAAACTCTGACAATTCAGTTATTAATTCGCACGAGGTCTCAATGCTATTCTAAGGCCAAACAGGCCATACTTCACCGCACGTCGTATCGTGGGTGAGGCTTCACGTTCTGTTACTAAGTTGGGAAGAAGGGTAAGGGACTTCTACATTTACTTGCGCCATATTTATATGCACGGTGAACAAATAGTGCCACTCTCATTTCGGTAGCCGTATCCCTGAGCGGAGCCGGGGCTAGTACGGACATGTCTCGTCGGTACCTTTGAACTTGACGCCAGGGGCTGGTCCCCTGGCGCCTGGTCCTTTGTCCAATAAGAGAATGAACTATTATGGGCTATAGTAGGCTAAAGGGATATTCCGTGCATATGTACAAGGAATATACAAGGGATATCAAACGACATACAAATACTATTCAATATATATCCATAAATAAATATATATACTCGGTTTAATCTGATCCTTCGTAACAGCCGCCCCCTAATTAGTCCCACCTAATTAGCTAAGCAGAGACAGATTAACCGCACTGTCCACTACTCAATGTCCGCTGTGAGGGTCAGTCAGTTCACAAAGTCATGGGGTCATGGTCGTCATCGATAGTATCGGGGAGCCTTGGCAGTTCTATTAGCCTCGCCACGGGTCGGGTGTAGGTCCGCCCTTGGACGAGCACTTCAGCTGCTCGGACCTTTCCATCGGCACCGGTGATCACTTTGCTTACGCGGCCAGCCGGCCACATAGCTCGGGGTAGTGACTGGTCGATAATCATGACGACTGTTCCTTCTGTCAAATTGTCTCTCTCTTTTACCCATTTCTGGCGGGTCTGTAGAGACGGTAGGTAGTGGAGTAGGAAGCTGTTCCAAAACTTGTCAGCCAATACTTGACTGTACCTCCACATTCTTCGGCCGTTCGCTTCTTCAGGCCTGTACATTGTCTGGGGTAGCGCGGGGTCCAGCCGCCCCATCAAGAGTGTGTTGGGGGTGACTGGGTCGACATCTGCTACATCCCTTGAGACGTAACCGAGGGGCTTTGAGTTCAATACTCCCTCGATCTCCGTGAGGACTGTCATTAAGACTTCTTCCGCCACGGTCTGGGCCCCAAGCACGGCGTATAGGGCTGTCTTTATAGAACGTACTTCTCGTTCCCAAGTTCCACCGAAGTGAGGTGCGTTCGGGGGATTAAACTGGAAGTCAATCTGGGATGGAGCGAGGTGGGTCTTAAGTTCTGGGCCCATAGCTTGGAAGCTCTCTCTCAGCTCTCTTTCTCCGCCTTTGAAGTTTGTCCCGTGATCAGACAATAATGTAGACGGTTTTCCTTTCCGTGATGTGAATCTTCGGAAGGCCATAAGGAATGAGTCTGTGCTCATGGTTGGAAGGAGTTCGATATGTATCGCTCTGGTGGTCATGCATTTGAATACAATACCCCACCGCTTCTCGGTTCCTCTTCCTTTCTTTATATACAGCGGGCCGAAACAGTCCATACCGGTGGAGTGAAAAGGCTTGTCGCCGAGTCGGAGGCGACAGGGAGGTAGGTCAGCCATCCGGGGTATACTGGGCTGGGCTCGCCACTTACGACAGTCTAGACAGGTTCGCTGGAAGCGCCGCACTGCTTCTCTCCCTTGCAGTATCCAATAACGACGTCTGATCTCCGCGAAGACTCTCTCTGCCCCTGCGTGGTGCACATCCTCGTCGTATTTCTTTATGATCAGCTCTGTGACCTTGTGTCGGCTGTTCAAGACTATCGGGTACTTGACGTCATCCGGTAAGTCTGGGGCTCTCCGCAGACGACCACCCACTCTGATGAGACTATGGGCGTCGCTCTCGGGGGCTAGGTGGAGCAGTCTGCTGTCTGATGGGACGGGCTTTGCTCCCTGTAGACAGTCTAGCTCATCGGGGAACGAGTCTCTCTGGGCTCGTTGTAGTAGAAGAAGTTCTGCTTCTTCGTAGTCAGCTGCTGAAATGTCAGTCGTGGGCTGAACCTCTGGGTGGTGCCACAGAAATGTCTTTAGCTGCGCACTCTGTAGGGTGAGGCAATCGTCTATGTCGGGGTCTGTGGAGACGAGTGTGTTCAATCCACAGAACATCGGTTTCTTGTTTTCGGCCTCCTCTTTACTCGCCTCCCGTGGGGTGGGTGTAGGCCACTCTTCTTCGGGGAGCTTGAGAAACTCTGGTCCGTCACTGTAGAGGTTGTGACGGGTGAGGTCATCCAGGGACATTCCCCGGGTGATGACGTCAGCTGGGTTGTGTTTGGTGTCCACATACCTCCAGCTCGCTACTTCTGTTAACTCTTGAATCTCGGTGACTCTGACTCCCACGAAGACCTTGTATCTGCACGAATCAGACCGGATCCATGTGAGTACTGTCGTGGAGTCTGACCACAAGATTGTTCTTTGCACCGGGATGGTGAGTTCACGTTGGATTAACGTGGCGAGCTGCGCTCCTGCTAGGGCTGCGCAGAGCTCTAGACGCGGGATAGATTGTTGCTTTCGTGGGGCTATTCTTGAGCGAGCCAGGATGAAAGCAGTATGTATTTCTCCTCCCTCCTCTCGGGCACGCAAGTAGGCCACCGAACCGTAGGCTACTTTGGAGGCGTCGCTGAATACGTGCAGGTCCATCTTGCATGTCTCTGGCCTCACTGTGGGTGGGAAGTAGCTGCGGCGTATGTTAACACCTGGGAGTGAGCGGAGTTCCGTCTCCCACTCTCTCCATGTGGATGCAAGGTGTTCGGGTATGGGATCGTCCCAGCCCTGGTCCTTGTCCCATAGCGCTCTTACAATCATCTTTGCCCTGGTGGTGTAAGGTAGAATACATCCCAACGGGTCATATTGTCTGGCGAGTGTTCTGTATACACTCCGTCTGGTGGTCGGTATTGCCGTCGACCTTCCCTGCTCCTTGGTCAGGGGTTTGTGTCTATAATGGAGCGAGTCTGTTTTGAAGCGCCAGACTAGTCCTAGTGTCATTTCTTGGGCTTCTCCTGGGATGGTCGCCATCCAGGTGTCGCTGCTCGCTGCCTTGTCCTCGGGGGAGAGGCTGCGCAATACTTGCGGGTCGCTGCTGGCCCACTGCCTGAGATCAAAGCCGCCTTTGATCAGGGAGGCGCGGAGCTTGAGTAGAAGAGCCTCGGCTTCTTCTGGCGTCGAGACGCTTTGTAAACAGTTGTCCACGTAGAAACTATTTGTCACACTTTGTCGGACCTCTTCATCTGCTGCTGGGTCCTCTGCGACGTGTTTTTGTAGTGCAAACGTAGCACAGCATGGGCTGCATGTGGTTCCGAAAGGGAGGACTTCCCATTGATAGATGGCTGGGTGCTCATCTCCGATCCTCTCTCTCCATAGGAACCGCAGCAGGGGCTTGTCCTCCTCCACTAGTCTCACCTGCAGGAACATCCCTTTGATGTCGCCGCTGATAGCCACCTTGTCCTGGCGGAAGCGTAGTAGCACGCCTAGTAGAGAGGGGCCGAGTGTTGGGCCGGGCAAGAGCTCTTTATTCAGATTTTGTGATCCGATCTGGTAGCTGCAGTTAAACACAATACGATCCTTGCCGTTGTGGTGGACCTTGTGGTGCGGCACGTACCATGATTCGGTCGTCTGATCGGCCTCTTTAATGTCAATTTTCTTTATGTGTCCCGCTGTGATTAGCTTGTTAATCTCAGCGCGGTACACAGCCTCTTGAGCGGGGTCTTTGGCTAGGCGCCGCTCTGTGTTCAATAGATACCGCTCCGTCGCTTCTTTTGTGGCGTGAAAGGTGGGCATTCCCTCTCGCCTCAGGAGTGGAGTTGCGTATCTCATCACTCCGTTGACTGTGACTCTCTTTGTCCCTTGCTCGAGGAGGGCTATAGCGTAAATATCTTCCTTAGAACGAATGTCTTTCTTTTCGTTCTTAAAGGGCATTGTCTCTAGTGTCCATAGCCTCTCGACATGCTGCAGGAGAGTAGTGTCTTCTTCTGTCACTCTGGAGTGGAGGCAGCTAGTGGCTGCTGTTCGGTTAAGAGACTTGGCGAGGGGGCCTTGTAGGGTCCATCCTAGGCGGGTCTCGACTGCTGCAGGACAACCTCTGGGTCCTGTATGGACCCGGTCTATCGGGACTATGAGGTCTGCATGGTCGGAGCCTATCAGCAGGGTCGGGGTGGCACCGTCTATGAGCGGGATAGGTAGTTGACGCAGGTGCACATATTTATCCATCAGCTTGGCGATGGGGTAGGCTTGGCTGGTGAAAGCATTAGTAATCCTATACCGTCTCTCTGGCTGCCCGCTTGCTGCGATAGTGAAGGAGACATTCTCGCCCTTTATCGTCTTTAGATCTCTTCTTATTGTCCGAATCGTCATCTGGTTTTCGCTCCCCCGCAGCCCCAGCTGGGCCGCAGCGGACACGAGGAGAAGGGTCTTCTCTGACCCGTCATCAAGGACGGCGTAAGTGTCCATGACCTTATCTTGGTAACTCAGTGTTACGCGGACCACCTTTAAGAGCACCTGGGCGCCCCCGCTGCTAGCGGGGTCAATGTACATAACACTTGCCTTTGTGCTGCTGGATGGTGCAGGCTTTCTTCTGTTACTGTCGTGTAGGACATCTAGGTGGGCTCCGTCACACCGACTACACCTCTTCTTTAGGCGGCACTCGGCTGCCATGTGACTGCGCGCACATCGGTAACAGCGCCTGTTGGACTTTATCCAGTGACTCACTTCTTCAGCGGTCATCTTCTTGAACAGGTCACATTGTGACAACCAGTGTTCCTTTTCACAGTACGGGCACACCATCTTCCACTTCTCTTTCGTCGAGGGGGTACTGTGGTTCTTGCTGCTCGGTACTGATTCTGATTGGTGCATGACAGTCACCAATCTTCGGCCATCGTTTGCTCTCCTAGGTCCCTCTCTGGAGCTTGGTGTGCTCCGCACGAACGTATCCAACCGTAGGCTGCTGACTTCTCTCGCCAGGAAGTCGGCTAGGTCTAGGAGGGATGGCTCGGGACCGTTAGGATCACGGTGGTCTCTTTGCCGCCTGAAGCGCTCCTGTCGGGCGGGCGGCAGCTTCTCTAAAATCCTCTCGACATTCGAGTTTGCGTATAGTTCGTGCATACCCTTTTCTCGTTGCGCCCCCAGCATCCCTACCAGGGATTGTACTTTGATAGACAGGTCGTCTAGTGAGCGATTGTCTGTTGCTGGGGGTAGGCGGTCAATATGCCTTATCTCTTGTATTACGTAATCCCATATACGTCCATATCTTTGGTCTAGTGCTGCTAGAGCCGCGGTGTATGGGGTCGTAGAGGTGGCATAAGCTAGCGCTATGTTGTGCGCTCTGGGCACTTTCAGGTGCTTCAATAGGATAGCATACTTGTGGCGTTCATCAGCTACATCCACCATCATTGTCTCTAAGCACATCCGTAGCTCCGTGTACTGTGCTCGGTTCTCATGGGTGAAGTCTGGAAATGTCGGTGTGCCAATGTATGACGCCGTGGATGGCTGGCACATCGGTGAGCGTTGGAAGAGAGGCCTCCTAGGCGAGTCTCCTCTTACGCCTCTCGGTGGGCTGGTACCGGCAGGGTACCATGGCCCGCTGGTCCAGGTGCTATTCCTCGGGACTGGTCGTGCATCATGCTCACCCGTGAATAGAGTCGGGGGTCTGTAGCGCAGAGCCGCGGGGGTATAGCCTGGGCTGTACTGGACCTCCTGGTCCTGTGGAGTACTGTGCTGCTGTCGGGCTTGACTCTCCTCCTCTCCCTCTTCTTCCTCTGTCAGGTCATCTAGATCCTGTAGTCGTCTATTTAGCCTCTCCGCGGTGTACGCCGTTCCTTCCTTGTAGCTGGGTCTCACTGGGACCAGTCGGGGAAGGAGTTCGGAGGGGGGTATAGACTCTCTCTGGTGGTCGGGCTCAGGGTCGCTTAATCGGTTAGGGGAGGGTGCCCTTGACCCGTGTCTTGACGAGGCCCTGGAACCCCTTGTGGAGGGAGGGGGTGTTGCCCTGGCGATCAGCTGCTCCATTAGCTGCGCTTGTAATCGGTCGCGCTCGGCTTCGCGCTTGGTGAGAGCGATGTCGCGCTCTGCTTCTCTTTGGGCACCAGCGGCGGCACGCTGGGTGTCGGCCCGGTCTCTTGCCATATTCTCTTCCGTCTGAAGACGTCTCATCTCCAGACGTATACGCTCTTCGTCGCTCCGTTGCTGCGCTTGAATGCGTTCTCTTTCAAGTTTCAAGTTTCAAGTTTCTTTAATAGTTGTCATACAGAAGTACAGAATACTTTTGTACAAAATGCTTCTTACTGTTGCGCTCCAGAGACTGTGCATGACAAGATAAGTATGAAATAAAAACATAGTAAAAATAGTAAAAATTAGAAGTAAAAAAAGAGGTCACAGTGTTCAGTTTAGACATATGTACAATGTTCGTAGACGTAGTTACCATACAATATACAATACTGTGCAGTGTACTAATATACAATACTATATAGTGCAAGGCATAAATGGACGAGGTGCAGTTTAGGTACAATTCACAGTAGGTGTACGAGTTGTAGTGCAAATCCTTTATCAATAAATATAAAGTGTAAGTGTGTTTGTGTGATCTAAAGTGTGGAGAGTGGGTGCTGCAGTGTGTTGTTTGTTTGAGTGAGTGTGTGCGTGTGGGTGTGTGTGCTGTGTGCATTTGATGGTTGTTGCATAGTGATTATTGTTCGTTTAGCGATTATTGTTCGTTTAGCAGCCTGATGGCCTGGGGATAGAAGCTCCTTCTGAGTCTTTCTGTGCTCGCCATAAGACTCCGGTATCGCTTGCCTGACGGCAGCAGTTCAAAGAGGCAGTTGTTCGGGTGGCTCGAGTCCTTAATAATTCTCTTAGCCTTCCCCTTGCACCGCTTGTTGTAAATGTTCTGGAGGGTGGGAAGCCCCCCTCTAATTGTGCGTTCGGCTGAACGTGTCACTCTTTGTAGTCTGCTACGGTCTTTTGCAGTGCTATTCCCAAACCAGGAGGTGATGTTGCCGGTCAGGATGCTCTCTATTGTACATGAGTAGAAGTTCCTAAGGATCTTCTGACTGACTTGGAACTTCCTTAGGCGCCTGAGGAAGTAGAGGCGTTGTCGTGCCTTCTTCACAACACTGTCAATGTGTGTGGTCCATGTCAAGTCCTCGGATATGTGGGCTCCGAGGTACTTGAAACTGTTCACTCTCTCAACTGGTGCCCCGTCGATGCTGAGGGGGCTGTAGTCCTTGACCCCCGACCTCCTGAAGTCCACAATCATCTCTTTTGTTTTGCTGACGTTCAGGGAGAGGCAGTTCTCCTGACACCACTGTGACAGGTTCTCTACCTCTTCCAGGTAGGCCCTTTCGTCGTTGGCAGAGATCAGGCCCACCACTACTGTGTCATCAGCAAATTTGATGATGGTGTTGTTGTTCCGCTGTGCTACGCAGTCATGTGTGTACAGGGAGTAGAGGAGGGGGCTCAGAACACAGCCCTGGGGGGCCCCTATGTTGAGCGTGATGGATGAGGAGGTGCAGTTGCCGGCTCTTACCACCTGGGGTCTGCCCGTCAGGAAGTCCAGGACCCACTGGCACAGGTCATAGTTCAAGCCCAGGTCCCTGAGCTTGGCTATGAGTTTGGAGGGGACTATGGTATTGAATGCTGAGCTGTAGTCGATGAACAGCATTCTCACATAGTTCCCCTGCCTCTTGTCCAGATGTGATGCTGCTGTGTGCAGCACATGGGCTATGGCGTCCTCCGTGGACCTGTTGGGGCGATATGCAAATTGCAGAGGGTCCAGGTTGATGGGGAGGGAGGAACAGATGTAGCCCTTCACTAGCTTCTCAAAGCACTTCATGGCTATGGAGGTGAGGGCTACAGGGCGGTAGTCGTTGAGGCAAGCGGGCGTAGATTTTTTGGGTACAGGGATGATGGTGGACTTCTTCAGACAGGTGGGGATGACGGCCTGTTCCAAGGACAGGTTGAAGATGTCAGTGAATACCGGGGCCAGTTGGTCGGCACAGACTTTTAGGACGCGGCCGGGGATGCCGTCCGGTCCTGCTGCCTTCCTGATATCCACTTTTTTAAAGATCCGTCTCACCTCATGCTCTGTTACCCTGAACACTGAGTCTCCATCAGCAGACCCCCCCCCCCCCATTGCCGTGGTTTGTAGGCTGGTGTTGTTGTTCACAGCCTCAAACCTCGCATAGAAGGAGTTGAGATCATTTGCTAAGGAGATGTCACTGTTCAGTTTGAGGGGGGTTCCTTTGTAGTCTGTCATTGTTCTGAGGCCCTGCCACATGCCTCTAGAGTCAGCCTGTTCAAACTGAAGTTCAACTTTATCCCTGTAACGCCGTTTTGCCTCTATTACTGCTCTCCTGACGTTGTATCTTGCCATCTTGTGTTCTTCCATGTTGCCTGTCACCAGCCCGGTGTTGTATGCTGATGTGCGCACTTTCAGAGCCTCACGGACGGATTTGTCTACCCAGGGCTTTTGATTTGGGTAGATATTAATTTTGGTGGTGGGGATTATTACTTCTACCTGAGTACAGACATAGTCAATCACCGTTTCGGTGTATTCGTTAATATTGGCTGTGTTATCACGGAATACACTCCATTCTGTGCTTCCCAGCACTGCTTGGAGTGACTCCACTGACGTCACGGCCCAACGCTTAACCTCTCGCGAGACCACCGGCGTTCGCTTTCCATGGTAGAATGTTCGCGCTCACTAAGCGTCTGTGCTTGGAGCCGATCGCGCTCTGTGGAGGCTGCTAGGCTGGCGAGGAACGCCTGTGCCAGCATCTTGTCCGCCTCGCTGGGGGAAGACGCTGGTTGAGGTGATCCGCTCCTGGCAGTACTCGTTGGGGATGCGTTCTCCTGCGGGGAGTCCTGGAGCTCTATCTCCTCGGCGCTCTCCTCATCTTGTTCCGTGCAGAGTTCCATCTCTGGAGGGTTGTCTTCCTCCCGGAGCTCTTCGGGGACTACTTCTTCGGTCTTGGCGGGGGGTAAAGTCGTGTCAGTTCCCTCCTGGTCCCCACCGTGAGCTTGGTCAGTTACATTAGAACCCACTAGGGCCTCTGTGGTCGGGGTATCCTGGTTGATAGGGTCGGACATAATTTTACTTTCTACTTTTACCGCGTTTACCGTTTGTAGAAGGCTGCCGTCTACGCTGCGGGCGTTCTACTTTAGGAGGACCGTTTCGTGGAGTGTTCATCATAGGCCATTTCAATATTAATACCACTATATTAATATTACACTAATTACCATCCGGCTCGAAGGACCAATTGTAACTGAGGGGTACAATTCCCTGACTGTATTGATAAGTATGGTATCATTAAACCACTACCGCTTTATGTACTTTAACTACTGGCCATACAGTACACGATATCTAAATATGATGAACACTTTCCACAATGAAATCGGTTCCAGTCAAAGGTAATAATCAAATATTTAATGGAGCAAAAGGTACATAGAATATTTATCTTACATTTATCATTTGAATGCACTTGTAAGGCAAATGAGTACTCGTAGGCAAATCAACACTGAATGTCCAATCTCTGGTTACGCAGGAAGCAAGTATACAACCTGGCTCTTAGGGAATTATATCTATGGTACACCTAATGATATAGCGGGATATTCTGGAGGGGGTCCTCCCGGTTGTAAGCCGGTAGGGGGGGTAGGAGAGCCGTCGGTAGTAGACCGTCTGGTCAACGATATCTATGGAGACTTCAAGTACAGAAGACAGTGCAATAGACTCTTGATCCGCAGATGAATACACCTTGGTTCTCTTGTAGGCTGTAGCTCCACAATGAAGAAGAAGCTAGGCGACCTCAGTCTCTCTGAGCGCCGACTCAACTTGACTCCTCTCGGGGGTAAATCCAACACTCACAGGCGTCGGCGGTTATCCGCTCCACAAATCACAGTACCAAAGCAAATATATATTCCAGCCGCATAGGGCTCAGCAGTCGTCGGGTAGGTAATCCAGTGTACATGTCCCTCGGTCCTCGCCTAGATCTCCTCGGATGAAAGCGCCATGTGGTCGGCCCAACCTGGATAAGACTCTAGATAACACGAGGAAGCGTTGGAGATGCTGGTCACTTTAGAACTCTAACCGCACGATGCACCATACACGATAGACTATTATTACTTGATAGAAATACGTCGCACTCAACGGTACAGTGCCAAACTCTGACAATTCAGTTATTAATTCGCACGAGGTCTCAATGCTATTCTAAGGCCAAACAGGCCATACTTCACCGCACGTCGTATCGTGGGTGAGGCTTCACGTTCTGTTACTAAGTTGGGAAGAAGGGTAAGGGACTTCTACATTTACTTGCGCCATATTTATATGCACGGTGAACAAATAGTGCCACTCTCATTTCGGTAGCCGTATCCCTGAGCGGAGCCGGGGCTAGTACGGACATGTCTCGTCGGTACCTTTGAACTTGACGCCAGGGGCTGGTCCCCTGGCGCCTGGTCCTTTGTCCAATAAGAGAATGAACTATTATGGGCTATAGTAGGCTAAAGGGATATTCCGTGCATATGTACAAGGAATATACAAGGGATATCAAACGACATACAAATACTATTCAATATATATCCATAAATAAATATATATACTCGGTTTAATCTGATCCTTCGTAACATACAGAGTTGTAGTATTATTATGTACAGTGATACAGGTATAAATACACCATGGTCAGTGTTAGCGATGCTCATATCAACACTGGTTGCACGCACGCTAATGACGCCACGTGCACGCACGCCCCCCCGTGCATGCGCATAAATGTTCCCTCGCATAAGGACAGACTAAAGACGGTGCTTAATTGCGTCTACGAAGGGAATGTAACACCTGACGACCGGCGCTATTGATATGCAAAGTAGCCAGGTGGGTACTGCGAGTTGGCGCATCAGTCGAGTGCAGCGCATTCCTGTGTGCACGCGCTTCTGCTCACAACTTTGGTTGCACAGCGTGCAACCCCGTCCCATGAGCAACGCATCACTGACCATGGTAGTAAGTCATACTGGCCAGCAGTGTAACTAGTAAGAGTATGGTAAGGTATACGTACACAGATATAGATATAGTATTATCTACAGATATGTAAAAAGGATTATATGCAGACAGATGCGGATACATACAAATACACATATGGTAAGAATAAATATATAAACTAAGACTAAACTCCATCGGGTTAAAATAATTGCAATACAATTATTTTGGTAATTTCCGCCAGTTGAAAAGTGACGAACAAAACTGTATGAAGACTAATGGACACTGAATTTAGATTAGATTAGACTACATTAGATTAGATTAGACTAGACTACATTAGACTATACTATACTAGACTGAGTTTAGATTAGACTAGATTAGATTATACTAGACTAGATTAGATTATACTATATTTTACTAGATTATACTATACTAGATTAGACTATTAGATTAGACTATATTATTAGGGCTGTCAGTTTATCGCGTTAATTAGATTAATTAATTACATAGCAAATTATTGCGTTATGAAAATTAACTCAAAATGAATTACAAATTATTTTTTTATTTTATTATTATTATTATTTTTTTAATATTTTTTTTTTTTATCTCATTCATTCCATAAGAACGTAGAATACACATTTACAGAGTTTTTTTTATATGGTTCATTTGCATGTTCTTGGTATCTGATTCTAGGGACATCTATGGATCTCAGGGAATGTATTCCCAGTGTCAGAAATACTGTGTCTGTTACTAGGGCTTGAGTAAATTGTAATGAACCAAATGAGAATATCAATTGGTTATCTTTGACTGTGAATAACACTATGCTCAAATTGACCAGACCTGAAAAATCTAAGCAAATTAATAGATGGAAGATGATTAAACAGAAGGTTTTGTAGATACAGTACTGAATTCTGCCATCCGGACACATGCAATTTGAAATACAGAATATCAGGCATAAAATGGTTATGTGATTAAAATGCGATTAATTAATTACAAATCCTGTAATTAATTAGATAAATTTTTTTAATCGCCTGACAGCACTATATATTATATTATACTAGATTAGACTATTAGATTAGACTGGACTAGATTATACTAGATTAGATTATACTAGATTAGATTATACAGCAGTATGTAACCTCTCTCAGGTGTAGATCGGGAAAAAATACACAACAATGAAAGGCAAAGAGATCCATGATAACTCGTGTGTGTCCCTATCGCCCCCTAGAGGGAAGGCAAAGAGATCCATGATAACTCGTGTGTCCCTGTGTCGCCCCCTAGAGGGAAGGCAAAGAGATCCATGATAACTTGTGTGTCCCTGTCGCCCCCTAGAGGGAAGGCAAAGAGATCCATGATAACTCGTGTGTCCCTGTGTCGCCCCCTAGAGGGAAGGCAAAGAGATCCATGATAACGTGTGTGTCCCTGTGTCGCCCCCTAGAGGGAAGGCAAAGAGATCCATGATAACTTGTGTGTCCCTGTGTCGCCCCCTAGATGGAAGGCAAAGAGGTCGACATCGACAACGACCTCAAGCAGCTGAAGTTCTACTCCATCGAAGACGGAGACAAGGTGCTGGTCCGCTGGTCCTGACCTGGAAAACCAGGATCCACCACGCCTTGGGAAAAATGAGCACTTTTGACTGGGATAGCGGGAGGCACCGTAGAGGCTTATTCCATGACACTGTTCCTGTGCTGCCACGGCACGAGAGCTGACATCTAAAGCACAGATGTGCTTTTCATCAGATGTCCCCCCCCCCCCCCATTTTCATCCGCTTGGATCCGTTACCGCTCACTTACAGCGGGTGGTGGAAGGACTCCATGCGCATTAGGGATGGGCATCGGTTTTCCAATATTCGATCAGTCGTTGAATTATATATAGTAGTTTACGCAAATATCGTTTTGTCTAAAAAAAAATCGAACCATTACACGGCTGAGCAGCTACCTGGGCTAGCTAGCATAACAGTCGGCTAACATGCTGGGTAGAGGTAGCTAGCTAGCCAGGTAGCATAACTAGCTGTTAGCAACGACAGCGGTCAGCTACTGTAGCTCTCTTATTTGATTATCTCACGTTCGGGGGTGATTAGTATTCCAATAGTTCCCAGTGACTTGAAGATGGGGGACCCTGATGTAAACAAGACGAAAGTCTTTCTCTGGTCTGCATCCCCTTAACAATTGTATGTATTGAGCTGTACTGTACTGTACCCATTCTGCAATCTGTTAATAAAGTTTTCAATCAATCAAAGACTTATCTAATAGCAATTCTGTGACTTTTGCCCGTCCCTAATGCACATTGTTCTTGAACGACTGAAAGCCTAACACTCCTTATGTTTTCCTTGATCCTCCATTATCAAAACGTCGCTTAAAACTTAGAAATGTCACAAAATCATTGATGATTATTATTATTATTTTTTTTAAATCAACGGCACCAGATTGGTCTGTCTGATCGGATCCACAAGATTGAACAGGAAAAGGAAGCGGACCACCTCCATACTGAGTTGCAGCCAAACCGGCATTTGGACCTTTAAATTTTTTTTGTCAAGAACACCGGAACTAGAGGTCACAAGGACAAGGACTTCAAGGACAAGGACTTCAAGGACAATGGACCTATCTCAAACCCTGCCCTCTTTTCTTGATCCTCCAATCACAGCTGTCGCTTACCTCGGACTTCCTCGTACAAACTGAGGTAAGCGACAGCTGTGATTGGAGGATCAAGAAAAGGGGCAGGGTTTGAGAAGTTTGTCCGAGGCAAGCGACAGTTGTGATTGGAGGATCAAGAAAAGAGGGCAGGGTTTGAGATAGGTCCATTCACTTACGTGGATCTGGCCGTCTACGTCTGTTTTAAAATATTATTTCCGTGGGAATGATCCGCTCGTTGGCACGGGGCTGGTGGTGACGTGTCACGTGTCTCAAGTCTCGTGATCAGTGTGGCCACTCTCTTAACGTGACTCTGTTGTGCCGATGCTCGTTCCACTGGAGGTTCACGAATAAAGCTTTGAAAAAGAGCCTAGTATCTCTTTATTTATTTTTTATCTCGGTCATCCACATTTCAGACGTTTCGTAATCTTCGATCAACATGATCATCTGTCCATAAAATGCCTGTCTGTTAAAGCGATGATGTGATAATATGATATGTTAAATCGATAATGTGATAATATGATATGTTAAATCGATAATGTGATAATATGATATGTTAAATCGATAATGTGATAATATGATATGTTAAATCGATAATGTGATAATATGATATGTTAAAGAGATAATGTGATAATATGATATGTTAAAGCGATAATATGATATGTTAAAGAGATAATGTGATGATATGATATGTTAAAGAGATAATGTGATGATATGATATGTTAAAGCGATAATGTGATGATATGATATGTTAAAGAGATAATGTGATGATATGATATGTTAAAGAGATAATGTGATGATATGATATGTTAAAGCGATAATGTGTAATTGACGTGGTGTCAGGAGAGGAACGCACAGCGGCTGAAGTGAAAAGAAATGGGCTTCATGTGAAATCAGAGGCCAAAGAAATAATCGCAAAACACAGGAGAGAGATGCTGGACCAGGGGGGGGGGGCTCTGAGGAGGACCAGGGGGGGGGGGGGGGTCTGAGGAGGACCAGGGGTGGGGCTCTGAGGAGGACCAGGGGGGGGGGCTCTGAGGAGGACCAGGGGGGGGGGGGTCTGAGGTGGACCAGGGGGGTCTGAGGAGGACCAGGGGGCTCTGAGGAGGACCAGGGGGGGGGGCTCTGAGGAGGACCAGGGGGGGGGGGGGGTCTGAGGTGGACCAGGGGGGTCTGAGGAGGACCAGGGGGCTCTGAGGAGGACCAGGGGGGGGGGGCTCTGAGGAGGACCAGGGGGTTCTGAGGAGGAGGACCAGGGGGGTCTGAGGAGGACCAGGGGGTCTGAGGAGGTGGACCAGGTGATGCGGAGCTAATGATGGAGCATCGCTGTCGGTTGTGTGATAGTAAAGGGTTAACCTTCTGTCGTGTGGCAGTGAACGGGTTAAAGAGTCTTCAATTGAACTCGTTGGAACCTGCGGAGGTCCTGAATAAACCAAAGTCTTCCTGCTGCGTTTCCTCTTAACGCCACCAGGTGGCGGTGTTCTCCTACAAACCATACTATTCGACGGGCCAGGAGGACCCAGTGTGATTCATACCATAGATATCTATAGAACACTAGATAGCTTAAGGCGGAGTCACCAGCGTCACTGAACCGCCGCCATCTTGCTCCAGTCAGCCTTGAGTGAGAGTGAGTGAGCTGCACAGACAAAAATACTCATAACTCGCTGAAATATTGACGATTTACAAACGGGTTGGTTTGCTATAAACATCAAAGATGTAGTTATGCTACTGCATACTTATAAAAAAAAAATTTAAAGATGTTTTTTTTTTACAAACCGCTTGAATCATAGCCAGGTTAATAATGCTTGTAATAAACCAAACCGTTTGTAAATCTGCTCTCCATTGGCCGGCAGCGCGGGCAAGCTATCTAGTGTTCTATATATATCTATGATTCATACAACCTGAATGAACGAATGACAACTTTATTTAACAGATTGCAGAATGGGTACAATACAGCACGGCTCAATACACACAATTGTTAAGGGGATGCAGACCAGAGAAAGACGTTTGTCTTGTTTACATCAGGGTCCCCCATTTTCAATTCATAGTGACATTTATGACATACACAACATAATATGACATCATGACATTTATGGTATAGGGACATACCGGTATCTAGTACTGTTACATTTGTGACATATATACGATATGCAAATATACAGTACTGTTACCCATAGATCCTGACAGAGAGTATAATATACATACGGTGGGGAGGAGACTGTCTATTAGGAGGGGGTGGGGGGGTGGACATTTACAGGGGCCAGTTTCGGATTGCAGCCTCCCGTAGGTGCTCTTTAAGAGCGGTTTTGAATGTGGGTAGTGATTCACATTCCTTTACAGCTGTGGGTAGGGCGTTCCACATTGATGCGGCATAATTGCTAAACGTGTTTAGTCCCTTGTTTGAGCCGAATCTGGGTTTAACATGATTTGTTGTGCTTCCTCTGGTGTTGTGGTCGTGGTATTCACTGACCTTTGGGAAGGGGGGGGGGGTTGTGCTTGTGATGATAGGCGATTATTGAAAACATGAATGATTACAGAATACTTCACTCATAAACCATCAAGACGAATAATTATTCGACAAATAACATGGTTAATATTAGGCTATAATAGGTGTATATAGCAAAAGCCTTATTACTTTCTGTAAAATGTCACATCTAGTCTCTACAATGTTTGCAATGCATGCGAAAAGGGAAACAACGGGTTTTTGGTTTGTAAATGTTTGAGGACTACTACCTTGACAAAACGCAGTTTTTGAATCACTATGCTTCCCTGAGGTCAAATAGAATAAAAACCGGACTACTTGCCGCACGTCGGAGCGTGCAGAGACGGAGCCGCGATGGCGTTTGATTGATTGTTATTTAAGACGAGTCGGACTATGTTGTGTAACTTGTGTTCATTGTGCTGCTTTTTTAAAGTGTCCCGACCCATATAAAAATATGTCTTAATAAAACGTGCTTAATTAGGTCGAATTATGCCTTTGTCTCTGTAAAGGCCATATGAGTGTTTTGATTATTATTATTATTATTATTATTATTATTATTATTATTATTATTATTATTATTTCAAATAGAAGGATATGATTTATGGGAATGTTATGATTTATCTGTGTAAGAGCCAAAGCTATATATATTTCGGTTATTATATTATATGAATGTTTAATATTGATTGGATTTAGATAAAGTCATTGAACCGTCGTATTTGTCATAATAGGGCATGCTGGGACCTAGAACCTTCTAGAGCGTCGTGGTGATGTCATAATAGATCTTTCTGGAACATAAAACAGACTGGAACGTTTGTAGTGATGTCATAATAGACTTTCTAGAACATAGAACATTCTAGAACCACAGTATGACATATTGATAGAACGTTCTGGAACATTCGTGATGTCACTGTATGATGTCATAACCGAACATTCTAGAACATTTGGGTCTCTATATAGCCACGATTCTCTCTCTGGGTCAGTTGCATCTTCGACCAGACTGGACGGACCGAAAGGATGGACTCAACAATGAACTGAAGCCAGAAGCCAGTGTGGTAAATTCCCACAGAACTTCTACAATAATTTGAGGTTATTGTAGTACAGTACAACGAGATTGATTATCTGGAAGGAGGAGAAAGGGATCATACGTGATAGAATTGTTGACCTCCTCATCTGACTTAAGCAGATGAGGAATAAACGTGTAGGCCAGACAAACCATGAACTATAGTCCAATTCAACATTTATTTGATCAGAGCCAGGAGACCAAGGTGAATAGGACAAAAGATTATCAGAAAACATTAACAGGGCTATCTGTGTACAGAAATTACAATCAGGTTTGCATTCTCAAACCTCAATAATGTACATAAACAGTCACTTGGTAACATAATTTGAACATACATTGACCATGCTGCACACATTATACATGAGTAAATCTGGTTTCAGACATTAAGGATTTACACTAAACTTTAAACAACAAATGGTGTTTTCCCATGTATTTACTCACATAAAATGCATCAGTCAGTCTCTCTCGGTGGTGGAGCGGTGGAGCCCACAGACCCCTGGGGTCGGTTTGGTCTGGGGCTCCCGAATTACCAATTTGTCTCCTCCTATATACTACAATTTCTAGCCAATAATAGAATACAGTTCACCAACACAGTTGATCCAATCATGCGTCTCCTGTGGGCGATCTCCTGTGGGGGCTGGCAGCCCCCACCTCTGGGCCGTGGCGACGCGATGGGACAGAGACGGAGGGGGCCCGTCGGTGGCCCCCGTCGGTGTGGTCCCCCGCTGAGTACAGAGGGGTTCTGCTGGTGGCCCCCGTCCGTGTGGTTGCTGTGTGAGTCCAGAGGCCTGTTCCAATAAACCTTTTACCAACTGTATCTCCATATGAATTTACACATTTCTAATATTATGATTTACTCTTTTGATACTAAACAGTTGATTAATAGATAACTTTGTTTGTGAGTTAGTGTCCATGCTTCAACAAGTCTAAACTGGTCTGCCCTGTGTTCAACCCAGCTGTCTCTGCTTCTACATTTACATACTGTCAATTCGAGAAGGTGTTGTTTGTTCTCTAAATTAGTCATTGCTTGAGTGGGGGTTGAAATAACTGTTGCTGCTGTTATCTGATGTAACTGTCTCAAGTATGGTTCCTTATTTAGCCACTGAGTCCACTCTGCTATTGAAAGGTAGCTGTGATGATCTCTGATTATTCACACATATTATTTATGAAATTCAACTCAATATTTACCACACCAGCAAGTAGATTTAAAATTACTTCGTAGTGTGCCAGCCGTAAATCTACTTGCTGGCTTCTGGCTTCAGTTCATTGTTGAGTCCATCCTTTCGGTCGCGTCCAGTCTGGTCGAAGATGCAACTGACCCAGAGAGAGAATCGTGGCTATATATAGAGACCCAAATGTTCTAGAATGTTCGGTTATGACATCATACAGTGACATCACGAATGTTCCAGAACGTTCTATCATGATGTCATACTGTGGTTCTAGAATGTTCGGGCCGGGGCTCCACGCCACTGGTCAAATGACTTACTCGTGAGTAGCACGTCCGTTGATAAAGAAAAGCAATGTCCACAGCCGCTCCGTGTATTAGTAAAGATATTCAAATGGTTTATTTGCAAAGTCTTTCTTTACAGAAGTGGTCCTAAATCTACTTTCCTAAAAATATTCCCGTCACTCATATACATACTATACTACAAGTTTGAGTCTGGCTGACCGCCCAGTGTCAAAGCCATTTCACACTAATTACGATGCCAATATGTAATGGTGAGAACCGTCCTTGGTGTGCGAGACAGCTTTCTATATGATTGATGCCTCCACTACAATGGCGGGCTCCTCGATGTCGCCTTTGCTCTGAACCATCCTCAGGTCCAGCTGAGCCGGGCTGGGCCTCTTCCCCGGTCCCGCCCGTTCATTGGCATAGGTAATGGTCCTCTTAATGACGTGATGCATGACGGAGACGGTCTTTTCACAGGCAGTCTTCAGGTCTTTGGGGTGGTGGTGAGTCCAGGCGAGAAGCATGGCTGCAAACAGGTCCCCCGTCCCCACAAACACCGCGTCTACTTTGGGGATCTCAAGACGGATCTTCTGGCTACTTTTGGTCCCATCTGGTCCCACTATCTTCTGACTCCCGAGGGCCACCAGGAACTGGTCTCCGCGTTTAGAAGGGAGGTCTGTGCTGGTGAGGACCACCGTCTCTGGTCCCATCTGATGAAGCAGGTCCATCACCTCGACGGCGTCTTCCTCTGTTCTCATCTTCCTCCCCGTTAACAACTCTGCTTCAAACTGGTTGGGAGTGAGGATGTCGGCGACCGGTACCACCTTGTCCCTGTACACTGGCAACAGGGCCTCTGGGACATACATGGCACCGTGATCTCCCATAACTGGATCACAAACGTACACCAAGCTGGGATTGGCCGCCTTCAGCTCCCGAACCATATCCACCACCGTCTCCAGGAAGGACGTGTCCCGGCTGTACCCCGTGAGAACGTAGTCGTAGTGGTTGACATTATTGAGTTTGATGCCCTCGTGGAGATCATTCAGCTCCTCTGCGGTGAGCACCTGCCCCTTCCAGTGGGCATAACCTGTGTGATTGGAGAATTGCACCGAGTTGATTGAGTCCACTTCAAACCCGAGCACCTGCAATGGGAACGTTGCCGACTTGTTCCCGACGTATCCCCTGACAACGTGACTCTGGATGGACAACACGCGGCACTCCATGTCGAGAAATTAAGCTAAAAAGTAACAGTACAGTACAAATATGACAAATATTTATGACGCTTAACGCCGTGCAAAGAGTCGCAGTGCACGAGCTCTCTCGCACGCTGAAACTTTGCGTGAGGTTAAGAAGAACTCGAGCATTGAAGGACGGAAGCGAGCAGCGCTCTTAAAAATGTCTTTGTAGTGTGCCAGCCGTGAATCTACTTGCTGGCTTCTGGCTTCAGTTGATTGTTGAGTCCATCCTTTCGGTCCCGTCCAGTCTGGTCGAAGATGCAACTGAGCCAGAGAGAGAATCGTGGCTATATATATAGAGACCCGAATGTTCTAGAATGTTCGGTTATGACATCATACAGTGACATCACGAATGTTCCAGAACGTTCTATCATGATGTCATGCTGTGGTTCTAGAATGTTCTATGTTCCAGAAAGGTCTATTATGACATCACCACAAACGTTCCAGTCTGTTTTATGTTCCAGAAAGGTCTATTATGACATCACCACAACGCTCTAGAAGGTTCTAGGTCCCAGCATGCCCTATTATGACAAATACGACGGTTCAATGACTTTATCTAAATCCAATCAATATTAAACATTCATATAATACAATAACCGAAATATATATAGCTTTGGCTCTTACACAGATAAATCATATCCTTCTATTTGAAATAATAATAATAATAATAAAAATAATAATAATAATAATAATAATAATAATAATAATAATAATAATAATAATAATAATAATAATAATAATAATAATAATAATAATAATAATAATAATAATAATAACCAAAACACGCATATGGCCTTTACAGTCTCTATCAACTACATATAAATATAGATTTTTTTTTGCTTGATAGACGAAGGTTGCAACATAATTATGTAATGTCATGTCGTTGGCTGTGAGAGCAGCCCCACTGCACCCAGGCAGCGCAGCCGAGTGAAACCTTGTTGGCTGCGTCACAGTCACGAAAGGGGCTACTTAATTAATTACTCCAATCCACTTTATTTATAGAGCACATTTAAAAACAACAAAGTTTACCAAAGTGCTGTACAAGTCCCACAACATAAGATAAAAAAATATATATATATGTATTATAAAAAGAAAAAATCCCCCGAAGCTTCGAATTAAAATCGAAGCTCGGCCCGAAGCTTCGATTGCCAAAAGAAGCTTCGAAGGTCAGCCCCCACCAATTTCGAACACTGCGGAATTCGAAACTGGCCCCTGTAAATGTCCAAACCCAACCCCCTCCAATGTACAGTCATAAATGTCATTATGAATTGAAAATGGGGGACCCTGATGTAAACAAGACGAAAGTCTTTCTCTGGTCTGCATCCTCTTAACAATTGTGTGTATTGAGCTGTACTGTATTGTACCCATTCTGCAATCTGTTAATACAATTTTAAATCAAACCACAAACCAATGAAGAAAGAGACGTGTTGTTCTTTTCTTGATGGACTGAGCCCATGGCTTGATACAGTCATAACATTTGTTGACTGTAAACGGGGTGCATTGTGCGTTTTTAAATTGTATTTGCTGTAAAAAGGCGTTAACATCTGTAATGTTTGACATAAAACAGACCTATATTCTGATTTACAAAGTTCGAAAACGCTAATTTTCAATCTACTGATCCAACTCGTCAATAATGCATGTGAAGGTACCTCACATTTTTACTAAAAACGTAACAAGATTGGTGCTTTAATACATCTACCGTTGGCATGAAAGGGGCACTTCACCAAAGAACAACGCAGATTTTGCACATAATCTCACACGCATCCAAAAAGGTTTTGCCCAAATTCTTTCGTTCTGGAATTAACCAAGGATTCAATGTTCCCGATGACATCACTGGTGGCCATATTTAAACTCACCTACTCTCAATAACTGTCAAACTAAATGAATGTTTTAGAGTTTGGGAATTTGCGCGAGATTAGTCGCCCTTTAAGAACTATTGCTGTGAAAGGCTTTGCTGCAGGAAGTTCAGTGTTCATTATGTTTTTAGTCACGGACTAAATCTGGCAAGGTCGCCCATCATCAAATCTGACATCTTTACTGTAATTTCTCATTTTAAAGGCATCAATCCAAATGTAACAAACCGATGAAAAAAAAAGAGACATTGTTTTTTTTCTTTATTTGATTGACTGAACTCTTGATACCAGGACTAACACTACTTACACTAGACAACAAGGTGAACGTGAGTTTGCTGTAAAAATAAATAAATAAGTGTGTTTATGTTGGTAATGTTTGAAGTGATGAGGAACTCTTAAACTGCTGGTCTGTCATTCTGCCCTAAGGCTTAGTTACTGGTGACAGATATGATACCCACCACTGTGTCCTTTATGACAGATATGATATACTGTGTCCTTTATGACAGATGATACCCACCACTGTGTCCTTTATGACAGATATGATACCCACCACTGTGTCCTTTATGACAGATATGATACACTGTGTCCTTTATGACAGATATGATACCCATGCACCACTGTGTCCTTTATGACAGATATGATACCCACCACTGTTGATTGATTGATTGATTGAATAGTTTATTGGTTTAGAATGGAAAATCACACATATACATTGGATCACAATATGAAAACAGGTATACATTTTCTCCATTTACCAATAGTATTTCATAAAACACAATAAAGCCATAGGCTTGTTTCCATTGTGGTCCTTCATCATTGGTGTCAGTGGATTTATGTACTGGTGTGTGGACGTGGGTGTTTGTAGTGTCTGTATGTCAGGATGTGTGGTATAAAAACAAAAAAATACATACAATAATATTCCATTTTATAGACAATAAAATAATAAAAAAGGGAACAACACATATTAAAACCCTTTGTTCACTACTCCCAGCTTCTGCTACTTATGATCCACCTCTTTATAGCTAATTTAAAAGTGGAGAAGGGGCTTATGGTCTTCAACTCCATTGGTAGGCTATTCCATTGTACTGCTGCTGAATATAGGAATGCGTTTTGGCCTATTTTCCTATTGCATCTCACTGGGACGATGTCTGTAGGGCTCCCCCTGGTGGCGTGTCCGTGTACATCCCTTACCATATTAAAATATCCACTGAGGTACTGAGGGACAGTATTCCCGAGTATCCTATGTGTTATGTAACTTATGCTGAGTTTTATTTGAGAGACCCTCTCCTCAACCCTGAGCCATTTGAGGCTGTTAAAATGTGTCTGTGTAAGGTGAGTCCTGGGATGGAGTTTTAAAATCATTCTAACTAATTTGTTCTGAGCTGTCTGTAGCCTACCTTTCAGTGCTACTGTGATGCCAGTGTACCAGGAGGAGCATGCGTAGTCATAATGCATGTGTCCTTTATGAGATATAATACCCACCACTGTGTCCTTTATGACAGATATGATACACTGTGTCCTTTATGAGATATAATACCCACCACTGTGTCCTTTATGACAGATATGATACCCACCACTGTGTCCTTTATGACAGATATGATACACTGTGTCCTTTATGACAGATATGATACACTGTGTCCTTTATGACAGATATGATACACTGTGTCCTTTATGACAGATATGATACCCACCACTGTGTCCTTTATGACAGATATAATACCCACCACTGTGTCCTTTATGACAGATATGATACCCACCACTGTGTCCTTTATGACAGATATGATACCCACCACTGTGTCCTTTATGACAGATATAATACCTACCACTGTGTCCTTTATGACAGATATGATACCCACCACTGTATCCTTTATGACAGATATAATACCCACCACTGTGTCCTTTATGACAGATATGATACCCACCACTGTGTCCTTTATGAAAAGGTTGGATGGCCTTCTCTGGTTGAAAGGTGTAACTATCATTGGTTGTGGGATGCTCGATATTGGCTTTTTTACCGATACCGATATTGTCCAACTCTTAATTTCCGATACCGATATCAACCGATACCGATATATGCAGGGTTTCCCCCACCAAAAAACTGAATAATTTCAGGTAATTAACATTACATATGTCTTGTTGTGGAATTAACATAACATACATTATGCATACTTTTGACAATAAATAAAATCAGAATTTGTTCTTACTTGCTTGCCTGGGTAAATAAAGGTTATAGAAATGTAAAAAAGAAAAAAAAAAATTCTTTTTTGAAAACCGATACAGATATTTTCCGATATCACATTTGAATGCCAATATCGGCCGATAATATCTGACATTAACGCTTCCCCCGGTCCTGCGGGACCAGACGGCAACCCTCCTCCCGGTTCGGCTGGTCCAGGTGTCGGACCTTCACAACTCCCCTTCAAGACACCACTTCACACTACAACATTGCCAACCGGTGGGCTGATCCAGATGTGGCAGATCTGGCATCAGCTCACTCACCTGATTAACATTATTTGCTGCCATTTATGTTTGATATATTCGTTGTCTATGTTGTCTTTATTATTTCCACTGTGTTCGTCTTGTGTCCCTACTGTCTGTGTTTTGTAAATGTGTTTTTAGTCTCGTATGTCTCAGTTTGTACAATTGTTATTGTTTTCCCCTGTGTGCTCTGTATTCTAGTTAGTTCTGTCTACTACACCTGTGTCCTGTTAGTAATTACCCTCTGTCTCTAATTAGTGTTTGTATTTAGGTGTGCTGGGCCAGCATACACTTGCTGGTTCATTGTTTCATGTTACCTGTGTGTCAGTCGTGTTTCCTTGTTTTCTGTTTTGAGTAAACCTTGTTATCGTCACAACGCCGACTCCTGCCTCCTGTTAATTATCTCTCCGTCATCTGCTGCAATTGGGTTCCACACTCCACCATGCCAACGAAACGCGCCACTCGTAACAATTGGTATTTGTTTATTTTTTAAAGCCCTTATTGGTAAACCTCCCTCTTACATCACAACACTGTTGGAATGGAATCTTGGAACCTATTCTACACGTTCAAATGACGGGTTCTTAGAGTTTTCTCTGAACTGGGAAAAACTGCCTTTTTCCTTTGATGCTTCCAAACACCTGGAACGCCCTCCGACTGACTCTGAAGCTGAAGGTTCTTCCTTCAAAATACATTGCTGCTGAAGGTCTCTGCATTTAAAAGTATGATCTCCGACCACCGCGTGTCGACTTGTAAGCGTCTTAGCTGATCTTTATTGTTTATTCGTATTCATTGTGTATGAATTTAAATGTGATTTTTTTTTTTTTGAATTTGTCGACAACCGTGTCTTTGTTTTGTAAGCTTCTTACAAGTTGAAACAAAGGTTTGGAATGAGAAAGTAAAACAGACATATATTCTGATTTACAAAGTTCCAAAAACGCTCATTTATCCATCTACTCATCAAACTGTTGAGTAATAATAATAATAAAATGGATTTGAAGAGAGAAGCGCCTTTCTCAGACTCAAGGACACTGTACAAAGAGAGAGAAGCTATATAAAAGAAAGGGTAAAAAATATGAATATATATGTATAGTAACAACAGGAAAAAATAAAACAAATAAGATAAAAAAAAAAGGAGGCAAGGTGCTGTCCAATTGGACGAAACAATGTAATGTTGTACGTAAAGTAATGTACGTGAACATACCTCACATGTTTACACAAGAACTAAAACCCAAATCGGGGCTTTAATATATAACACATCTACCGTTGACAGACACAACAACCAGCACTTCCAGAAGCTTCCAAAGCCCCCCAAGACGAGATGATCAACAAGACAAAATGGACTCCAGACGTATTGTATAAAAAAAAAAAAAAAAGCTTTAATGAGGCTGTACAGATTGTTAAGGTTCACATGGCACAGTCCTGCACGCCCCCGCGCAGTACAGTATGTTTACGACAGACCTTGCGTAACATTGGACAGGCTCACCGACCACCTCGCAGCATGGGAGTGAGGAGGAGGTGGTCGTCTGCGAGCGGAGGTCGTGGTGGGCCCCCCGGGATGATAACAGAGTTGCCGAAGACTCTGAGCTTCAGCAGCAGCGCAGAGATCTTGAACAGATAGAATGTGTCGCGTCGCGCTCGTCTCCTTTGTGACGCTGTAAGGTAAGGATATGGCTGCCATAGAATTTGATCGTGGACATTGGAAAACGAGACGTTTTTGTTTTTGTGCGCGGACAACAGCGCACCCTGCTGGACAAGTTTAGCTGGTGGACACATGGCGTTTTCACATTCGCCGAAAAATGCTTGCTTGTGATTGGTCAATAGCGCTCGTCAGAGGTCCGATATCACTCGATAACGGACCTCTGCCGAACAATAATGACCACTGTGCGCAGCTGTTCGCAATCAAGCCCCACTGACACACACTGTTTCAGTGCAATCAGACACACCTGCCGGGCTGCCGGCGATAATAATAATCACTTTATTTGGGCTGACAGAGCCACAGAACAACTGCGTCTGCATTTGATCTCGTCTTGTCGATTTTATAAAAATGAATTAGGTATATTGTTAGTAAGTTAGTCATGTAATAAGCGGGATAATGTATAGCTATTACTCGGTCATCATCGCAAAATAATTGACCTTCACTGACATTTAAAACACCTCGCCGAGGCGGCTCTGTATTTTAAACTCCGTGTCGGTCAATAATTTTGCGACAATGACCTCGTGGCTATACATTATCCCTTACATAACCAACATGCATTACGCTGGTCTCTGCTGGTATAACCATCATGCATTATGCTGGTCTCTGCTGGTATAACCAACATGCATTATGCTGGTCTCTGCTGGTATAACCATCATGCATTATGCTGGTCTCTGCTGGTATAACCAACATGCATTATGCTGGTCTCTGCTGGTATAACCAACATGCATTACGCTGGTCTCTGCTGGTATAACCAACATGCATTATGCTGGTCTCTGCTGGTATAACCAACATGCATTATGCTGGTCTCTGCTGGTATAACCAACATGCATTATGCTGGTCTCTGCTGGTATAACCATCATGCATTATGCTGGTCTCTGCTGGTATAACCAACATGCATTATGCTGGTCTCTGCTGGTATAACCAACATGCATTATGCTGGTCTCTGCTGGTATAACCAACATGCATTATGCTGGTCTCTGCTGGTATAACCATCATGCATTATGCTGGTCTCTGCTGGTATAACCATCATGCATTATGCTGGTCTCTGCTGGTATAACCATCATGCATTATGCTGGTCTCTGCTGGTATAACCATCATGCATTATGCTGGTCTCTGCTGGTATAACCAACATGCATTATGCTGGTCTCTGCTGGTATAACCAACATGCATTATGCTGGTCTCTGCTGGTATAACCAACATGCATTATGCTGGTCTCTGCTGGTATAACCAACATGCATTATGCTGGTCTCTGCTGGTATAACCAACATGCATTATGCTGGTCTCTGCTGGTATAACCATCATGCATTATGCTGGTCTCTGCTGGTATAACCAACATGCATTATGCTGGTCTCTGCTGGTATAACCATCATGCATTATGCTGGTCTCTGCTGGTATAACCAACATGCATTATGCTGGTCTCTGCTGGTATAACCATCATGCATTATGCTGGTCTCTGCTGGTATAACCATCATGCATTATGCTGGTCTCTGCTGGTATAACCATCATGCATTATGCTGGTCTCTGCTGGTATAACCAACATGCATTACGCTGGTCTCTGCTGGTATAACCAACATGCATTACGCTGGTCTCTGCTGGTATAACCATCATGCATTATGCTGGTCTCTGCTGGTATAACCAACATGCATTATGCTGGTCTCTGCTGGTATAACCAACATGCATTATGCTGGTCTCTGCTGGTATAACCAACATGCATTATGCTGGTCTCTGCTGGTATAACCAACATGCATTATGCTGGTCTCTGCTGGTATAACCAACATGCATTATGCTGGTCTCTGCTGGTATAACCATCATGCATTACGCTGGTCTCTGCTGGTATAACCATCATGCATTACGCTGGTCTCTGCTGGTATAACCAACATGCATTATGCTGGTCTCTGCTGGTATAACCAACATGCATTATGCTGGTCTCTGCTGGTATAACCAACATGCATTACGCTGGTCTCTGCTGGTATAACCAACATGCATTATGCTGGTCTCTGCTGGTATAACCAACATGCATTATGCTGGTCTCTGCTGGTATAACCAACATGCATTATGCTGGTCTCTGCTGGTATAACCAACATGCATTATGCTGGTCTCTGCTGGTATAACCAACATGCATTACGCTGGTCTCTGCTGGTATAACCAACATGCATTATGCTGGTCTCTGCTGGTATAACCAACATGCATTACGCTGGTCTCTGCTGGTATAACCAACATGCATTACGCTGGTCTCTGCTGGTATAACCAACATGCATTACGCTGGTCTCTGCTGGTATAACCAACATGCATTACGCTGGTCTCTGCTGGTATAACCAACATGCATTACGCTGGTCTCTGCTGGTATAACCAACATGCATTATGCTGGTCTCTGCTGGTATAACCATCATGCATTATGCTGGTCTCTGCTGGTATAACCAACATGCATTATGCTGGTCTCTGCTGGTATAACCAACATGCATTACGCTGGTCTCTGCTGGTATAACCAACATGCATTACGCTGGTCTCTGCTGGTATAACCAACATGCATTACGCTGGTCTCTGCTGGTATAACCAACATGCATTACGCTGGTCTCTGCTGGTATAACCAACATGCATTACGCTGGTCTCTGCCGGTATAACCATCATGCATTATGCTGGTCTCTGCTGGTATAACCAACATGCATTATGCTGGTCTCTGCTGGTATAACCAACATGCATTACGCTGGTCTCTGCTGGTATAACCAACATGCATTATGCTGGTCTCTGCTGGTATAACCAACATGCATTATGCTGGTCTCTGCTGGTATAACCAACATGCATTATGCTGGTCTCTGCTGGTATAACCAACATGCATTACACTGGTCTCTGCTGGTATAACCAACATGCATTATGCTGGTCTCTGCTGGTATAACCAACATGCATTACGCTGGTCTCTGCTGGTATAACCAACATGCATTACGCTGGTCTCTGCTGGTATAACCAACATGCATTACGCTGGTCTCTGCTGGTATAACCATCATGCATTGTGATCCAGCACTTGGTGCCAAGTGTGGAACGTTTCAGTTTGGCCAACATTGAGTTGAATGGGATCTTCTTTTATAGTTTCCTTGGCATTCTGACGTGACGAGTCGACCCTTCCTTCTTTTATAGTTTCCTTGGTATTCCTTGGACACATCTAAATTGTTAGTGAAAATAATATTGCATTACTTGGTATATTCTGTTCACATAATCGCCTCTCACTCAGATCAGGATGTCGGGCTACTTAGCTCATGCGATTGTCATTTTCCCTTCCCCTCGTCCCGTGATCTGCTGGGACCCATAGACGCCCGGCGTGCCGCGCCCCCCGTCAGGACCCATAGAAACCCAGGCGCCTCTGCGGCTTCACCGTCGTTCAGATAATAATGTATATATTTCAGGTAATTATTTACAAGTTCATGAAAAGAAACAAACAAAGACAAAACAAACAAAAAAAAATACATTGTGATTTTTCTTTTTAAATGAAACCAATCAAGTAAAAATGTGGCATGTCGTAAAAAAAAAAAAAAATTATTCAGGCCCTGTCCCGGGACCCCCCCCCCCCCCCCCCTCAGTCCATCACTGGCTTATAGTGGTACAAACAACAATAGTCCCTTTGTGTCCCCGCCTCTCGTCCGTCCTCCGAGTCCCGATCCTCCCCTTGTGTAGCGTGTCTCTTCTACACAGAGGGCCCCTCTTCACTCCGTCTTTTAGAACGACCGCACCAAACCTTAGGGGTGGCACTGCATCGTCTCAGCTACTCCTACATGTCTCTGTGGTTTCTCTGTCGCACTGCCCCCTGGGGGGGACACACTGCAAATCCCGTTGTACGCCGCTCCGCTGTGTACTATAATGACAATAAACTGAAATTGTATCGAATTGAATGTTGGAGGAGACGGCGGCTGCTATATGTTGATAATATTATGAGGGGGAAGATGTGATAAATGTGTGTTTTCTATTACCGGAACGACGCGTAAAACGTGTCTCAACGGGAACTCTGAATTCACGCTTCTCCAATCTAGTTTCTCAGTCATTTTCTTTCAAAAGTGGTTTATTACAGGTGGCCATGTTGGAAGACAGAGAAACCACTCGTAGACATTCGGTGCCTCTATAGGCTCTTTGAAAATAGATTGTCTTTAAATATACTTGTGCTGTTCAAGTTGGTCATGAGCAGTAAAACTCCTGTTTTTATACATAATCAGATTGTTTTTAGTAATACTGTGCACGAGCATTACACTAGATGTTCCAGTAGTGGGCAGCTTGAATTGCCAGGTCCTAGAACCAGCGCTTTGGGGAGATCTTTTATTTTTAGAGCATTAACTCTTTGGAATGGCCTGCCTCGGAACCTCTGCTGCATTTACAGTAGATTCACTTTTAAAAAGAATCTTAAATTGTTTTTAAATTGTTTTTAACACTGTAAAGTAATTTTTTTGTTTTTGTTTTACACTAATGTAATTTTAGCTATATTAATTGTTACAGTAGGTTCATTATGCATTGTGTGTACTGACTTTTAATAATTTAGTTTTTTGCAATAGTGATTGTTTTTGTGTGTTTTTTTTGTGTGTGGACCCCAGGAAGACTAGCTGGTTGCTATCGCACCAGCTAATGGGGATCCCTAATGAAATCAAATCAAAATCAAATCAAATCTTTCAATGTGACGACGTAAACTAAAGTCTAAAATGGAGGGACCCGTGCTTTACCTCCTGTCGCAGTGCTAGACTGAGTCACAGCGTTCTCCTGACGTTCTCCTGACGTTCTCCTGACGTTCTCCTGACGTTCTCACGGGAGTCACTCAGCACTGGGACATGATGCAACCTTCTTATAATGTGATTCGTCTCCCAGTGGTAACAAGGGACACCCTAGTTTCTTTATTAACCCTTTCACTACCCACACTAATACTATTGTGATGTTTCTTCTCGACTTGCTTAAAGAGGACGTGTCCGGCCCATGTGGGGACATTAACGCGCGCGTGTTGTCGGGCCTTAGAAATAAATTAGATTTTGATTTGAATGACCAAACGGTTAACCCTTTCACTGCCGTGACAACACAGAAGGTTAACCCTTTCACTGCCACACAACACAGAGGGTTAACCCTTTCACTACCGCACTACAGAAGGTTAACCCTTTACTATCACACTACAGACGGTTTCTGTAGTGTGATAGTAAAGGGTTAACCTTCTGTAGTGCGATAGTGAAAGGGTTAACCTTTCTAGGCTGCCACTGACCCCTAGAATGTCTGACCCCTAGAATGTCTGCTACGTTGCATCTACAGTATTCCATATACAGCCATAGAACGCTCCAAAGGGCTCCCTCCTCACCTACCAGTGTATCCATGGCAACGCTCCTCCCTCCTCACCTACCAGTGTATCCATGGCAACTGCCAACCTCCTCACATCTCCCAGGACCAAGCCCTATAACCACGGGGAGATCGGGCCTTCTGCTCAGTTGCTTGTTTTTAACCTGTAGCTCTTTGAGATTGTCTAATGTGAAGTGCAATATAAATAAAATGTATTATTGTTATTATTCCATGCGTTCTAATTGGTCACACCGTTTACTCACCCAATAACTAATTGCCGTGACTTAATTGAGTTCAGCTCTTGTCATAATATAGTATCTAACTCCTTTTGTCGGAAACCTGCTAATAGTCGTTTATATTATTCTAATGCCAGAAATCTATCACAATCAATAAGAAATCTCTTACAATCTGTCTTATAGATTTTATGCTCATTTTATTTTATGCTCATTTTACGTCTTGTGTTTATGTTTTATGTCTATTTTGTGTCTACATCACTGCTGTGAAGCACCTCGGGCTGTAATTATTGTATGAAAGGTGCTATACAAATACGTTTATTATTATTATAATAATCACACAGAATTACAGTTTGTGTGTATGCGACAGGACGGCAAACACAGCGGCGCCAATCTTGTCGACGTCCGAGTAGCTCTTTGCTAAGCTAAGCTATCCTGGTGTAATTCTTTAATGCTAACAAGTTAACATCCGAGTAGCTGTTTGCTAAGCTATCCTGGTGTAATTCTTTAATGCTAACAAGTTAACATCTGACGTAGCTGTTTGCTAAGCTATCCTGGTGTAATTCTTTAATGCTAACAAGTTAACATCCGAGTAGCTGTTTGCTAAGCTATCCTGGTGTAATTCTTTAATGCTAACAAGTTAACATCCGAGTAGCTGTTTGCTAAGCTATCCTGGTGTAATTATTTAATGCTAACAAGTTAACATCTGACGTAGCTGTTTGCTAAGCTATCCTGGTGTAATTCTTTAATGCTAACAAGTTAACATCCGAGTAGCTGTTTGCTAAGCTATCCTGGTGTAATTCTTTAACGCTAACAAGCTAACATCACACAACCACACGTTACAGACTTTCACAGGAATTTGATTCTATAATGACCAGAGCTGACCCCAAGTCTCAACACAGAGCATTCTATGGCTGTATGGGGAATACATGCAATGTATGGAATATCAGCCATTCTAGGGGTACAGTACCACTGACCCTTGCTATCATGCTTATTATTCTAGGGTGCGTTCGTATATTCAATCAGACACGTTTTATTTCAATCGGATACATTTTATATCCAGTTTAATCGTATAAATAAAAACGACTGCACTTTACAGTTACATTTGCACTCTGGTTGGATGCCAAACCTATTTTCGTTGTGCTGTACTTGTGCTGCATGATGACAATGCATTTTAATCTAATCTGATGTCGTTTAAATGAACGAGCAGCTCAGTTAACGGACATGACAGGGGAAGGATGACGAATATCAATAGAATGTGTTACATGTTTAACCCTATAGAAGGTTAACACTCTGTAGAGTGGTAGGGAAAGGGTTAACCTTATGTAGTGTGGTAGTGAAATCGTTAACCCTTTGTAGTGTGATAGTAAAAGGGTTAACCTTCTGTGGCGTGGTAGTGAAAGGGTTAACCTTATGTGGTGTGGTCTACTCACTTGAGTGCATGCTTACCAACTGTTAGTCTGCAACACTACTATCACCGACATCTAAGAAGGGAGATCCCCCCTTGAATGGCCCTTCTAAGGTTTCTCTCCTCCACACTGCCTGTGGAGCATTTTTCCCTATTGTTAGGTTTTAGTGAGTTTTCCCTTACCTTCGCGTGGGGTATGTCTGGGAGTGTTGCATTCTTTCATTTATTTGCATTTATTTTAAATTTGTTGGACCTTATGGTGTTCTTGTTCTGTTCTTGACTTATTGTTAGGTTTTCTTCTTGACTTTTTTAAAGAAGACTTGTACGGCCCATGGGGACATTAACGTGTGTTGTCGGGCCTTATAAATAAATGTGATTTGATTTGATTTGTGTGGTAGTGAAAGGGCTAACCTTCTGTAGTGTGGTAGTGAATGGTTTAACCTTCTGTAGTGTGGTAGTGAATGGTTTAACCTTCTGTAGTGTGGTAGTGAATGGTTTAACCTTCTGTAGTGTGGTAGTGAATGGTTTAACCTTCTGTAGTGTGGTAGTGAATGGTTTAACCTTCTGTAGTGTGGTAGTGAATGGTTTAACCTTCTGTAGTGTGGTAGTGAATGGTTTAACCTTCTGTAGTGTGGTAGTGAAAGTGTTGAGCTCCTAATCCCTAGTTAGTTAAACTCCTAATCCCTCCTGCAGTCATGTGATTGATAAAAGCTAGTCAACTAATGTAGTCCGTGAGTAATATCCACAGTCGTCACGATGGACGTGTGTTGTGAAGTGACCGTGGCGGTAAGCGGTACTGCGAGTTAAACTCACTCCCCCTTAAAAGACACATAGACACGATACCAAGCAGTGAATTCACCTCTTGGTATAGCGGTCTGTGATGTCGCCCGTGGTGCGGCCGGCCCGGTTTCGAAACTGCCTCGGGGCATCGACATTTAACACAACGCAGGAGGAGTCACATTACGATCGGTCACACTGGCACGCTAGCACGTTTAGTCCGCTAGCTCGGTTACCGTAAACAGAATGCCCCACGGCCGAGTGGCTAGAGAGCGCCCCTGAACGCTCCGAGAGGGTGAAAAAAACCAACGGGTAATTTGATTATTGCTCTGAATTTACAAACCAGTCCGGTATATACATACGAACGCACCCCTAGTCGCGGTGTTTGGCGGATATCCACACATCATCAGGGAATAAAGTCGCGTCCCAAGCTGTTCCTTAGCAAAACGCAGTGAAACCATCTATAGCCTAAGTGGTATCTGCCACTTCCCTCTCGTCGGTTTGGAATGAATAGAGACGGAGGCTCCGTCGGCCTACATGGTGTCTTTCAGGTCTGTAGGGGATGAAGAAGGGAAGGGTCAAGAGGTCAGGGACAAGGTAGGCTGGTAAAGATATGCCTCCTAAAGTGTGTAAACGGAAGTACAGGAAGTACAGGCTACAGACAAAACAATTATAGAAACGTGTGAAGTGCACAATATTTCCTCGTTTTTAAAAGCCACCGCAACGGCTTTGCCTGAAGAATTTACTACATGACCGGGACGTTCTTCTAGCTTGTTTGCCGACAGGATTCGGGAAAAGTTTGGTCCGTTCGTGACGCAGCTTCCAGGGGAAGTACATATACACCGGAAAAATTCTACCCCATACACACTTTCGGCCGTAGTTCTTTACCGGGCTTTATCTCACGGAGGAGATAAAACTGGGAACAAGGTTAGGGACAAGGGGTCAGATTGAGATTGGGATTGAGGACACGGGGGGGGGGGGGGGGGACTCCGGCTGATGCGGAAAAAGGCACTCCTGATGACTCGCAGCGGCTCTCTCTCTCTCTCTCGCTGCCCGCCGACGCTCACGCGTTGTGATCCACGCATCTCCCGTCGGCCGCGTCGTCCGGGCAGCGGCAGGTGAAGCCGCCGGCGCGCGGTAGACACAGGTGTGAGCAGCCGCCGTTGTTGGAGCAGTAGTTGTAGCCTGCGGAGGGAAAACGGTGAATGAATGAATGAATGAATGAAAACGTTTATTCAAAATGGACACCACAGCTACAGAGGCCACATGTCCGAGGACTTGACATGGACCGCACACATTGACAGTGTAGCGAAGAAGGCACGGCAACGCCTTCCTTTAGGCGCCTGAAGAAGTTCAAAGTGAGTCATAAGATCCTTAATAACTTCTACTCATGCACAATAGAGAGCATCCTGACTGGTAACATCACCTCCTGGTTTGGGAATAGCACCGCACAACAGGGTTTCCGTTAGAAAAAATTGTTGCCGGTCTCCGTGACCTGCAAGATTTCAATCTACCGGACAAATGAGATTAATTCCGGTCATAGTTTATTGAGCTTTAAAACAATTGATAGGCAGGCAATATAAAGAATGTCATCCTCAAGGCATGTAGATTTATAATATTATTACTTAAAACTAGGCTACTTTTGCGTATACAGTCATTAATTAATATATTCCAAATAAAATAAGTCCCTCGATACTCCGTGCTGCTGCTGACTTGAACTAAAATAGACCGCGTATGTGGGCAGTCGGTCCGACACTAAACAGCAGTCTGTTATAATCACATTTTTATGAGCTAACGAATTCCGTTATATTGGACATTTGTATTAATTATATCAAGCGAAGAACTGAGAAAGCAGAGAGACGGCAACATTATCGTGGTTTGCGTGACGACTCTCTCCACCTCGCAACGACTTATTTGCAAAGAGTATGGCGCTGCAGAGAAGCTGATTTAGCTGTTATTGGCTCTTTTCTGGGAACCGCACAGCAGCGCCCCCCACCCAACATTGGCTGAAAATGGCCAAATTGGAGTACTGCTGGAATACTGCATTGTGCCGTTGCCTCTCTGGCTCTGCAGCTTCACACAAAAGTCCGCACACCAGCACTAAGCTCTCGCCGACAACGTCGTTGTCATTATTAGAAGCAACGAGGAAACAAATGTAATGATCGTTTCGTTCATCGCATAGGCTATTTAATTTTAGCCTATTTTAATACAATTCAAATAATCAAATTGTGCTTAGACTCAGGGAATTATTTTCACCGGACATTAAGACCGGAGATATTAAATAAGTCGGACTTCAACAGATTTTGCCGGTCAAAAACCGGTAATTACCGGCTAACGGAAACGCTGCCGCACAAGACTACTGAGAGTGGCCCGTTCGCATGAATACTTTCGACAACAAATGTTTGTTTCCGCGTTCGAGTTTTGCGCTCTGATTGGCCAGGTCATGTGACATGTGCGCCAATCGTGGGACAGAAAGTTCTGCGCCTATTTCCGGGTCTAACAGCCTGCAAACTACCTGGCGTTCTATCGCCATGCTCTAAGACAAACTCTAACCTTAACCAACTTCGAAAGAGTGCCTAAGCTTAACCGTCGGAATCAGGGCAGGCGTTCTATCGCCATGCTCTAAGACAAACTCTAACCTTAACCAACTTAGAAAGAGCGCCTAAGCTTAACCAGTGTAGAAGCTTGCGGTCCCACGATTGGGCGTACATGTCACATGACCAGAAATGACCTGGCCAATCAGAGACGCGGAAACAAACATTTGTTGTCTAAAGTATTCAGGCAGACGGTTCAGCCGAACGCACAATTGGAGGTGGGCTTCCCACTCTCCAGGACATTTACAACAAGCGTTGCAGGGGAAAGGCCAAGAGAATAATCAAAGACTCTAGTCACCCAAACAACTGCCTCTTTGAACTGCTGCGGTCAGGCAAGCGATATCGGAGTCTCACTTTACTCACTTTAGACACTTTAACACACTTTATATTTATTGGTAAAGAGATTTGCACTACAAATCATACCTCATTGCATCTTACCCTAAGTTGTACCTCATCCCATTTCTGCATTGTACTGTATACTGTATTGTACTGTAACTCACTGTTACTCTTTTTTACTCTGTATTGTATATTGTATATATGTATATTGACTGAACACTTTTTGCTTACGTACTTTTGACTTTATATTTTATACTTTTTATCTATTTTTTATCTAGCACACTCCCAGGGACTCATAACAGAAAAAAGCATTTAATAGAAAAGTATTCTGTATTTCTTTTATGACAATTAATAAAGAAACTTGAACTTGAAACTACATTGGACCAGTCACAGTGGACAGACCAGATGTGTTGTTTTTGCATGTTTATAGCACGAGTGCTAGTTTTCAACACCAGTCCATTGAGGCTTTTCAAAAAGATAGAATATAATTAACAGTGGCGGTCAGGTGGCGTAACGGAGATTGCGTTCGTCACCAACCCCGGAGCGGCTGGATTCGCCTGTTCGAATCCAGCTCACAGCTCCGGGGTTGTCACCAGCTTGGCTGGCCGTCTGCACTAATACAATTGGCAGTATTAGAGGGTGGGAGAAGCTGGCGGGGTGGGTCCGGGTCGTTGTAAACAGCGACTCCTACAGTTCAGTCGGGGCGCCTGCTCAGCGCGGATAGGATCTAAGGGGGGTAGTGTGATCCTTCCACACGCTACACCCTCTCAGTGAGAATCCGCGCTGCCAGGTGAAAAGAAGCGGTTGATTGGCTAGACGTGTGTCGGAGGAAGCACGTGGTAGCCTCCACTCTCCCAGACCGACTGTGGGGGGTAAGTGCGCAGCGACCAGGAAGGGGATTGGGAATTGGTATAACGACTAACATTGGGATGGGAGAAAATCGGAGGAAAAAGGAGGGGGAAAAAGATCAATAATAAAAAAAAAAAATAATATAATTAACAGTAAATACAGAATTACAATCACAAATCAGAACAAATAGTTACCAGAGCAAGAGTCCATGATCAAAATAACAAAACCAGTCCGCGTCTACACGTGTGAGCACTGCTGCTTTGATTTCAGCCGTACCTTGAGTCCTCTGCTGAAGACGTTGGCATTGGACTCCAGTTTTAAGCCAGTAGGCAGAGAGTTCCATAAGTTTGCCCCGTTAACAGAGAAGGCAGTGTCATCAGCGTTTGTTGTATTCAGCAGGAAAACACTTGACTCAAACGAAGAGAATGGAAGCGGATATGGACCAGCTAGCCTAGCCGGATAGCTTTCTACTGAGCAACTGAAATACTCTACTTTTACATAAGTCGAATTTGAATAGAGGACTTTTACTTTTACCAGAGTACTCATTTATCTGGGTAGTTCTACTTTTAGTCAAGTAAAGGAACTGTGTACCTCTTCCACCACTGCCAGACATTTGATCATTCATCCCTAATGGTAAGCGTGATGAATATCCAAACCAAACTGTAGTTTAACAAATATCAAAATCGAACTATTTCAGAAAATGAAAGTCTGACTTAATACCTATAGCTTCACCATCATTAATTTAGACAAAACAGAATTTTGCATCACGACATCAAAACAAGCCCACGATATATATTAACATAGAGAGATAGATGACAAAAGAAATACTGTACGTTGCCCAGCTGCCACTGTATAAACATAAACAGGCCACAGCAGCGGACACGGCCTGGTCGTGCCTCAGTCACGCCTCGAGATGCGGTGCGATGGGACGGGGGGACACAGGGGACGTCCAGTGGGAGGACAGATGTGTGAGAGGACAGCGGCCTGTTCACATTCCACCAGAACACAGTAATTGATTCCAGAGGCCGTACCCTTGAGTGGGGGGATAGATATAGGGTGGGAATCCAGGGTTACCGCTGGGTAAAGTTGACCTCGACGTACAGCGGTCGACAGCTGTGGACATGGATCCTTCCAGCTGGCTCTCCTCACCCCCAGAAACGTATATATATCCTGTTATACACGCTGGGAGAGGAATGGCTGGAAAAGACTTTGACGGCGCTGCGCTCTAAAAATGTGGAAGGAATTAACGGTCTTGTACGCCGATGTACATCGTGTGAATGAACGGAACATTCCGATGATATAACGATGGCTCTACTGCTGGCCATTAAAAGATGTAGAGTTCCAATGGCACATCTCCAAGAGAACATGATATCTGTACAATGGTACAGTAGATGAGTGTGAGAATGTCTCCCATTGCGGTCACTGCGTGGTGGTAACCATGACTTCTCAATCTGACTTGTAAACTAAAAGCAAACCGGGCCAAATTGACGATGTCTGTTCATCTGATGTAGCCTGTGTACTCCAACCACGCAGCCCTCTGCCTGCACCGTTCATCTGATGTAGCCTGTGTACTCCAACCATCCCTCTGCCTGCACTGTTCATCTGATGTAGCCAACCATACCACACCATGCTATACCATGGCTAGCCCAAGCCAGGCTGAACAGAGCTAATGGAGACACAAACCCAACCATACCATCCCATGCTAGACCATGGCTAGACCCAGCCAGGCTGAACATACACACAGTAGCTAATGGAGTCACAAGCCCCCCACCATACGATACCAAACCCGGCCGCGTCTATATTTTCTACAACGGAGTTCGACGTTTCTGGTCATGTGACATGTGCGCCCAATAGCGCGACGAGCTGTGTCTTTGCCCATTTCCGCGTCGAACAGCCTGCAAAGCACCTGGCGTTCTATAAGACAAACTCTAACCTTAACCAACTTCGAAAGAGTGCCTAAGCTTAACCGTCGGAATCAGGGCAGGGCGTTCTATCGCCACGCTCTAAGACAAACTCTAACCTTAACCGACTTCGAACGAGCGCTTAAGCCTAACCAGTGTAGAAACTTGCGGTCCCACGATCGGGGCGTACATGTCACATGACCAGAAATGACACTGGCCAATCAGATTCGCAAATCGCCGAACTCCGTTGTAGATAAATAACAGGCAAACCTGGCCATGGCTAGCCCCAGTGAACTCTGTGCCAGGGGTGTATGTCCTCGGTACCTTGGGGGCACTGTGCCGGGGTGGTGGTGATGCCGTAGACCCGCGAGCGCTTCTGCGGCAGGAACTCGTCCGTCTCTCTCTGCGCCTGGCGGTCGACGGCTACCACCGCTTCCCTGGTGAAACCAAAACACAAACAAATTACATATCGTCACCTGCAATTCGTTGCCAGGGTAATATCGGTGTTGTATAGTCGAGTCACTATAAATATCAAGTCTGAGTTGAGTCTCGAGTGCCCATTATTATCCTAGTCCGAGTCCAAGCATTTACAGTAGATTCACTTTTAAAAAGAATCTTAAATTGTTTTTAAATTGTTTTTAACACTGTAAAGACATTTTTTGTTTTTGTTTTACACTAATGTAATTTTAGCTATATTAATTGTTACAGTAGGTTCATTATGCATTGTGTGTACTGACTTTTAATAATTTTGTTTTTTGCAATAGTGATTGTTTTTGTGTTTTTTTGTATGTGGACCCCAGGAAGACTAGCTGGTTGCTATCGCACCAGCTAATGGGGATCCCTAATAAAATAAAATAAAATAAAATCAAGTCATCAAGGTTAATTAAATAATGTTACGGTATTAATATATACAAAATAGGGAAACAGGTCCAGGCACGCACTCCAGGTTTTTTCCAAATGTATTGGCAGCCTGAAATCATGACGTTTCGGTGTGAACACACCTTCTTCAGAAAATGGCTTTCCCTATTTTTTTTATGTATAGTCTCAGAGGTTACGGCACCCAGTGTCAAGTCAAGTGAGGTGAGCGCGTTCTACTACTTTTTTCCCACGGTATAGCCATTAATATCTTATGTCAAATTATTAGGGCCTATTACAAAAAAAATAATAACTGTATTATTTATCAATGAACAAGTCAGAGTCCTCGTCTTGCACCTTCCGAGTCCGGATGCAGTCAATGCTCGAGTCCGAGTCCGAGTCCGAGTCATCAGTGTTCAAGTCCAAGTGGAGTCACGAGTCGGACTCGAGTCCTAGACAGTCCTGGACTCGAGTACTACAACACTGGGTAATAATATACAAACAATGTTCAGTTTGTGGGCCAGCTTTGTGCGAAACAGCGATAGAGTTAAAAAATAGATACAAAAAGGGCGGCTAAGTGGCGCAGTAGGCAAGGTGCTCGCCACTAACGCAGGAGATGCTGGGTTCGAGCCCAGCTCTCGCCGTTGCTTGCCGTTGCTTGGCTGGTCGTTCATACTAACGCAATTGGCAGTGTTAGGGGGTGGGGAAGCCGGTGGGTGGGGATCGGACGTTGTGGACAGCGACTCCTACAGGTCGGTTGGTGCGCCTGCGCAGCAGAATCAGGAAGCGACGGGGGCAGCGTGAGCCTCCCACGCGTTACTCCTCGCCGCTGTGAGATCGCGCTGTGCAGGTGAAAAGATGCGACGGCTGCCTCCTCGTGTACCGGAGGGGACACGTGATGCAAGGCTTGGTCCTCACTGCAGCCGGCCAGTGGGAGGCATGGTCTAACAACGGTCGAGACAGGGGAGGGAAGAATTGGATAATACGAAATTGGGATGGGAGAAAAATTACATTTTATATGTAATTATATTACAGGCTAATGTTCATATTACAGGCTAACATTAATATTACAGGCTAACATTCATATTACAGGCTAACGTTCATATTACCGGCTAAAGTTCATATTACATTTAATTTTTTAATTTTTTTTATCCACTTTTTCTCCCATTTTCTATATTTTCTCCCATCCCAATTTCGTATCATCCAATTCAACCCTCCCCTGTCACGAACGCTGTTTCTTGCCTCCCACAAGCCGGCTGCAATGTGGACTAAGTCATACATAGCACAAGTCCCCTCCGGTACTTGAGGTAACAGCAGTCGCATCTTTTCACCTGCGCGGCGCGATCTTTCAGCATCAGGGGTCTGCGCTTTGGAGGGGCGCCGCCCCCATCGCTTCCTGATTCTACAGTATTTCTACTGCGCAGGCGCACCAACCGACCTGTAGGAGTCGCTGTCCACAACGCCCGATCCCCACCCATCAGTTTCCCTCCCCCTAATACTGCCAATGTGTATTAGTGCGGACGACCAGCTAAACTGAAAGCAATGTGGAGCGCTGGGCTCGAACAGGCGAACCCAACGTCTCCAGTATTCGTGGTGAGCGCCTTGCCCACTGCACCACGTAGCCGCCCACATTTACATTTTGTTGTGCATTTGTTCTTAGTGGTCCATGATAATGACCCAGAAAGGTTAAAGGTCTAAAGCTCATACCTTCTCCAGTCTGTATAGTAGAGGTTCCTTCCATGGGAGACCAGAGCGAAGGGGTACTGGATCCCCTCCAGGATCTGCCGACGGATCCTTCGCTGTGGATCCATACATTCCACCTTACGAGTACCTGGCGACATCAACACAGAGGACATCAACACAGAGGAGACATCAACACAGAGGAGACATCAACACAGAGGAGACATCAACACAGAGGAGACATCAACACAGAGGACATCAACACAGGAGACATCAGGGCTGTCCCCGACTAAGGATTTGGATGGTCGACTATGATTGGCCAAAATGTGTCGTTAGTCGACTATTGGTCGACAAAAAAAAATATATATATATAATATTTAAAAATAATTTTAATCTTTTTTTTTTTTTTGTATCATTCCATTTGGGCTGTGGGGGGTGCTTAAAGGGGAACTATTTTACTATTTCTTTCACTATTTGGGCACTTTTACACAATTCCTGTGAGTCTATGGAACACCTCTGTAATATATATATTTTTTTTATTCATTGTTTTGTATTTCTAATCAAGTCCTCAAAAACAGCATTTTTCTACCTCAAAAAGCCATTTTGAGCCTGGGCTCCAACCACTGTGTGCAGCTCATCTTGTACCTCGCCATTATCATGCAACGGTGTCTTTCTGACATCACAAATCATCACATTTTCAAATGACTCAGTACAGTGAGGGTGAATATTGTGAGAGGAGAATTGGAAGAATGCGCCAATATGAGAATTAGAGACATAGATCATATTAATATAAGTTCACATAGCTAGGAAACAATGCTAAACACTCAAAAAGGCCATTTATAAGATAGTTCCCCTTTAATGTCTGAAGGAGTCGACTGAAGGCTTCTTGTCCTCTGCAAAAGCATGCAATTGGTCCACTGATGGATACATCTTGATATGTGTCTAGTCTAGTGTGTTCATTAGATGGGTGAAATCCTCTTTCAGTGCCTCTGTGCCTGTTTTCTTAGCGTTAGCCACGCTTCTAGGCCTCTTTTCTTTTGGAAAGAATGATAAAAAAAAATTATATTATAATTTTTTTTTTTTTTTTTTTTAAATATATTCGACTAAGAGGTTGGCCAGTCGACTACTAATCAACACAGAGGAGACATCAACACAGAGGAGACATCAACACAGAGGAGACATCAACACAGAGGAGACATCAACACAGGAGGAGACATCAACACAGAGGAGACATCAACACAGGAGGAGACATCAACACAGAGGAGACATCAACACAGAGGAGACATCAACACAGAGGAGACATCAACACAGAGGAGACATCAACACAGGAGACATCAACACAGAGGAGACATCAACACAGAGGAGACATCAACACAGAGGAGACATCAACACAGAGGAGATATCAACACAGAGGAGACATGAGACATCAACACAGAGGAGACATCAACACAGAGGAGACATCAACACAGAGGAGACATCAACACAGAGGAGACATCAACACAGAGGTGCGGACGACCAGCTAAACTGAAAGCAATGTGGAGCGCTGGGCTCGAACAGGCAAACCCAGCGTCTCCAGTATTTGTGGTGAGCGCCTTGCCCACTGCACCACGTAGCCGCCCATAACCAAAATGTTTATCTTGACAAAAATATCCTCAAATAATAATAAAAGCTTCTCCTACCTGCATCTGCCCAACACAGCTGCTGGCCCTCGGGGTCATAGGTCAGACCGTTGGGTAGTCCCAGGTCGTCCTTGACCAAGACGGTCCTGTCCGTCCCGTCCATGTTGGACATCTCGATCTTCGGCCCGTCTCGGTTCCAGTCCGCCCAGTACAGCCGCCTGGAGAGGGAGAGTCTTTCAGCTGTACCCCTTTTTCAGCTGTACCCCTTTTTCAGCTGTACCCCTTTTCAGCTGTACCCCTTTTTCAGCTGTACCCCTTTTTCAGCTGTACCCCTTTTTCAGCTGTACCCCTTTTCAGCTGTACCCCTTTTTCAGCTGTACCCCTTTTCAGCTGTACCCCTTTTTCAGCTGTACCCCTTTTCAGCTGTACCCCTTTTTCAGCTGTACCCCTTTTTCAGCTGTACCCCTTTTTCAGCTGTACGCCTTTTCAGCTGTACCCCTTTTTCAGCTGTACCCCTTTTTCAGCTGTACCCCTTTTCAGCTGTACCCCTTTTTCAGCTGTACCCCTTTTCAGCTGTACCCCTTTTCAGCTGTACCCCTTTTCAGCTGTACCCCTTTTCAGCTGTACGCCTTTTCAGCTGTACGCCTTTTCAGCCTTACCCCTTTTCAGCTGTACCCCTTTTCAGCTGTACCCCTTTTCAGCTGTACCCCTTTTTCAGATGTACCCCTTTTCAGCTGTACGCCTTTTCAGCCGTACCCCTTTTCAGCTGTACCCCTTTTCAGCTGAACGCCTTTTCAGCTGTACCCCTTTTTCAGATGTACCCCTTTTCAGCTGTACCCCTTTTCAGCTGTACCCCTTTTCAGCCATGCCCCTTTTTAGCTGTGGCCCACATAAAAAGGCAAATACAACTTCACACTTTGACAAAGCTTTTATGAAGCGACCGGGGTACATTCATACATTTCGTCAAGACTGTATCACTCAAGTTCAACACTGTTTGAGTGCATAGTAATATAGACATAATAGTAATAATAATAATTCATTTATTTTGTATAGCGCTTTTCAAAGACCCAAAGTCGCTGACAATAGGCAAAAAAAGAAACAAAGAAAACAAAGAAACATAGAACCACAGGGAAACGGAGGACAATAGGAATAATACACAGGAACATAAAACCACGAGTAACGGATAGCAAGTACGGGAGTGACTAGGGGAGACAGTCGGGAGGAGAGGGAAAACCAAGGGGGGGGGGGGTGGGTGGGGGGGCAGGAGAGGAGAGAACGTGGGGCAGGGGGAAATGGTGGCGAGTTAGAGGAGGGTGGTTATGGGTAAGGAAGGTTGAATGCTTGGGAGAACAGGTAGGTTTTGAGTCTGGATTTGAATATTATTAGTATTAGCATAGTTGGTAGTAGTATAGACATATTAGCATAGTAGGAAGTAGTATAGACATATTAGCATAGTAGGAAGTAGTATAGACATATTAGCATAGTAGGAAGTAGTATAGACATATTAGCATAGTAGGAAGTAGTATAGACATATTAGCATAGTAGGAAGTAGTATAGATTACAGTAGCATAGTACCAAAATTATGCTGCCAGGGTTCTCACCCGCACCAAGTCCTGGCACCACATCACCCCCACCCTCATCCACCTCCACTGGCTTCCAGTCAAGTCCCGCATCAATTTCAAGATCCTCCTCATCACCTACAAATCCCTTCACTCCCTTGCCCCCCGGTACCTAGCGGACCTCCTCCATCCCCACATCCCGCCCCGGAGGCTGCGGTCCTCTGACTCCGGTCTCCTCTCCATCCCCACCCACCCAACCTGCGGACTGTTGGTCCCAGAGCCTTCTCCCAGTTGCCGCAGCCACCCTCTGGAACTCTCACTTCCTCCAAACATCCGTAGTGCTACAACATCCCTGCACTTTTTCCAAATCCCAACTCAAAACCCACCTCTTCACCAAATTTGTAAATGACTGCCTGATTTCCCTCTTTCTTTTTTCTTTTCTTTCCTTTTTACTTTGTTGTTACGTTGTTCCCTGATCCCCTTCCCCTAGTTGCCCCTTCCTGTTAAGCGCCTTGGGTCTCCTGAAAGGCGCTATATAAATCTAAGATATTATTATTATTATTATTATTATTATTATTATTATTATTATTATTATTATTATTATTATTATTATTATTATTATTATTATTATTATTTTAGTAGGTAGTAATATAGGCATGGTAGATTCCTTAGTAGCAAAGTGCATAATAGTAAAGGACAGTATGAAGGTTAATATATGTATATACTGTATATATATTTTTCATTTCAGATATTGATTGAAGAGGTGTGTTTTTAGTCAACGCTGATGGTTTCAGCTGTCCTGACTGTGGTGGTTTCAGCTGTCCTGACTGTGATGGTTTCATCTGTCCTGACTGTGGTGGTTTCAGCTGTCCTGTGATGGTTTCAGCTGTCCTGACTGTGATGGTTTCAGCTGTCCTGTGATGGTTTCAGCTGTCCTGACTGTGATGGTTTCAGCTGTCCTGTGATGGTTTCAGCTGTCCTGACTGTGATGGTTTCAGCTGTCCTGACTGTGATGGTTTCAGCTGACCTGACTGATGGTTTCAGCTGTCCTGACTGTGATGGTTTCAGCTGTCTGTCCGTGATGGTTTCTGCTGTCCTGGTTTCAGCTGTCTGTCCTGACTGTGATGGTTTCAGCTGTCCTGACTGTGGTGGTTTCAGCTGTCCTGACTGTGGTGGTTTCAGCTGTCCTGACTGTGGTGGTTTCAGCTGTCCTGACTGTGGTGGTTTCAGCTGTCCTGACTGTGGTGGTTTCAGCTGTCCTGACTGTGATGGTTTCTGCTGTCTGTCCTGACTGTGATGGTTTCAGCTGTCCTGACTGTGGTGGTTTCAGCTGTCCTGACTGTGATGGTTTCTGCTGTCTGTCCTGACTGTGATGGTTTCAGCTGTCCTGACTGTGGTGGTTTCAGCTGTCCTGACTGTGATGGTTTCAGCTGTCCTGACTGTGATGGTTTCTGCTGTCCTGACTGTGATGGTTTCAGCTGTCCTGACTGTGATGGTTTCTGCTGTCCTGACTGTGATGGTTTCTGCTGTCTGTCCTGACTGTGATGGTTTCTGCTGTCCTGACTGTGATGGTTTCTGCTGTCCTGACTGGGATGGTTTCAGCTGTCCTGACTGTGATGGTTTCAGCTGTCCTGACTGTGATGGTTTCAGCTGTCCTGACTGTGATGGTTTCAGCTGTCCTGACTGTGGTGGTTTCAGCTGTCCTGACTGTGATGGTTTTGGCTGTCCTGACTGTGGTGGTTTCTGCTGTCCTGACTGTGATGGTTTCTGCTGTCCTGACTGTGGTGGTTTCAGCTGTCCTGACTGTGATGGTTTTATCTGTCCTGACTGTGGTGGTTTCAGCTGTCCTGACTGTGATGGTTTTATCTGTCCTGACTGTGATGGTTTCAGCTGTCCTGACTGTGATGGTTTCAGCTGTCCTGACTGTGATGGTTTCAGCTGTCCTGACTGTGGTGGTTTCAGCTGTCCTGACTGTGGTGGTTTCAGCTGTCCTGACTGTGATGGTTTCTGCTGTCCTGACTGTGGTGGTTTCAGCTGTCCTGACTGTGATGGTTTCAGCTGTCCTGACTGTGATGGTTTCTGCTGTCCTGACTGTGATGGTTTCTGCTGTCCTGACTGTGATGGTTTCAGCTGTCCTGACTGTGATGGTTTCTGCTGTCCTGACTGTGATGGTTTCAGCTGTCCTGACTGTGATGGTTTCTGCTGTCCTGACTGTGATGGTTTCAGCTGTCTGTCCTGACTGTGGTGGTTTCAGCTGTCTGTCCTGACTGTGATGGTTTCTGCTGTCCTGACTGATGGTTTCTGCTGTCCTGACTGTGATGGTTTCTGCTGTCTGTCCTGACTGTGATGGTTTCTGCTGTCTGTCCTGACTGTGGTGGTTTCAGCTGTCCTGACTGTGATGGTTTCAGCTGTCCTGACTGTGATGGTTTCAGCTGTCCTGACTGTGATGGTTTCCACTGTGGAGTGAGGACCAGGAATAGCCTGCTTTGCTTTGATGATTGACGATTTGATAAAAAAAAAATTCCCTCCTATAAACAAACAAACAAAAAAACGTGTTAAAGCTGGTTTCACATCTGGGACACGTACCCGTAGGCGGGGTCAGCGACGATGGGCCGGGGGTTGATCAGGTCCCTGTCGAACAGAACGCGGCGCTGGCTGCCGTCCAGCTGGGCCACCTCGATGGTGTCCCTCATGGAGTCCGTCCAGAACATGAGTCTGGCCAGGTGGTCGATGGCGATGCCCTCTGGGCTCTCCAGCTCTGGGGACAGATGGTACACGGTTAGGGCTGGGCGATATGGCCTAAAAATTAAATCTCCGATTTTTTCACACCACATCCGATTTACGATTTTAATCCTTTTTTTTCACTAGAAACGTCAAGGAAATCATTCAAATAAGCTTTGTTTTTATTTGACACAAAAAAAATGAATTTCCCTATTGGGATTGAAGTGCAAACCTAACTTTCACCAATCGTCACTTAAAAAAATAAAAATAAAAAATTATATATATATATATAAAAGGTTACTCTTGATCAAACAAAGATGAATGTCCCTATTGGGATTAATAGTGCAATAACTTGCTTTTTCACCAAACTTCACTTAAAACAAATAAAAGGTGCCTCTTGATCATCAAATAAGAATGAATTTAATAAAGTGCAAATCTAACTTTCACCAAACATCACTTTTTGTAAAATCGACACGATAAAATCGACACGGTGCCGGCCACCAAGGTTTAAATAAACCCCAGGTTTATTTCCTGTTGCAGTGTTTTCTAGTATCAGTAGCGGACAGGAAACAAGGAAACTATAAGAGAAGGAAGGGTCGTCACGTCATTATGTAGCGCGTGAACGCACATTGGTGCCTAGTGTGGAAACTTTCAGTTCGGCCGACATTGAGTTGAATGGGATCAACCGTCTCATTTAAACAGGTTGTTTCCTCGGACGTCAGAATCATCTGCAATGTGTTGCCTTGTTAACCTCTTACCACGCAACGTGGTGAGAATTCGGGCCGCCATGGCCATGTGCGCACGTCACGGCACTTTGCGAGCGTCTACCGGCTCAGGGCTGCATTGATCATTTAACATACCGTTTCGAAACTTGAATTTGTCGCCGTTCGAACGCCACCTCACTTGACCAATTCCGTGCCTCGGTTCTCGAGTCACATGACGATATGTCAGGCGAGTGTCTTTTCACAGGCCGCACGTCAAATGACTACGTCGGACTGTATACACTCGAGAACTGACCAATCACCGCTGATGGCAAAAATTATTGGTCAGCGTTGTAGCCAACGAGTGTCCGGGGGAGGAATATAGGAAGTAGGTGAAAGTTGACGAGCGAAATTTTTTTTGTGACTCAGACTTCAGAACGCACGGTGGTGGATGGCCACGGAGGATTTTGGAACTTAATTTTCTTTGGGACACGGTTTACTAAAATATCTCTCAAGCACTCATTTCTGAACGGACTTTTATCAAATTTGGACCTGTACTACATAAGACTTCAGGCTATGGAACCAGAGTGTTTTCCAGCTCATACCTCTATGCTGGAATAATGGAATCTGGAATCTGGCAACCACGAAAGAAAAAAGTGAGTACACAAGTTCAACTTAAGTTCAAACCTCTGTTACTCTATTTCATTAGCGCTAAAAGTGATTATCATTTTTTTGCATTAGTAACTTCAGAATGTTATTTTTCAAAAGTAACCAGGCTCATGCATGTGCAAGTATAAAGTATAAAGCTAAGCTTTGCAAAAAAAAGTATGCAGTCATCAAGTTCAAAAAAAAAAAAAAAAAAATCCACTTTTCTGCCTGCCTGTTAAGAGGTTAACTGGCTAACTTTTGATATATTGGTTGATGTATATTTCCTCAGATAGCTGATATATTTTAAATCATTTGAATACAGGCTTCAATAGAACTGGCACCAAAGTCTGACACCAGAGCAGAGCATAGAACGCTGGTGTTCTGACGTGACGACCATTCCTTCTTTTTTAGTCTCCTTGACTCCTCTGGACTACGCGGGCAACTATGTCAGGATCTTGTATGTGGACTTCAGCTCGGCCTTCAACACCCTCCTTCCACCCATCCTGGAGCACCAGCTATCCCTGCTGCAGGTGCCGGCCTCCACTCGCAGGTGGATTACCGACTTCCTGTCCAACAGGTCTCAGCGGGTGAAGCTGGGGAAGAGCATGTCCAGCTCTAGGTCCATCAGCACCGGGTTCCCCGCAGGGCTGCGTCCTGTCCCCACTACTGTTCTCCCTGTACACACCAACAGCTGCGTTTCTCTCCACCCCTCGGTCAAACTCCTGAAATTCGCTGACGACACCACCCTGGTGGGCCTCATCTCCAGGGGGGGACGAGTCGGCCTACAGGAGGGAGATCGAGAGGCTGCAGAGCTGGTGCAGCTGCAACAACCTGGAGCTCAATGCTCTTAAGACAGCGGAGATGGTGGTGGACTTCCGGAGGAAAGCAACCCCGCCCCCTTCCATCATGCTGGGAGGCACCACCCAGGTGGCCTCCGTGGAGTCATGCCGCTTTCTGGGCATCACCATCTCCCGGGACCTGAAGTGGGAGCTTAACACCATGGCCCTGCTGAAAAAAGGCCCAGAAGAGGATGTTCTTCCTCCGGCAGCTGAAGAAGTTCAAACTGCCGAGGACCACGATGGCCCAATTTTACACGGCCCATCATTGAATCAATCCTCAGATTCCTCACCCACTACATCATCTCCTGGTTCCCCGCGGCAGCGGCAAAAGATCTTGCCAAGCTGCAGCGGGTGATTCGCTCTGAGGAGAGGGTGACTCCAGGGCGCTGAAGAGGGCAAGAAAGATCATGGCCGACCCCCTCCCACCCCGGCCTCTTCACCCTGCTCCCCTCTGGGATAAGGCTACGGATTCCGAAGGCTGTGAAAGCCCGACACGGACTGAGCCCCCCCCCCCCCAAGTGACACTGGCACAATGACACTGGCAAAATACTGAACTGGTCTTTACTGGAACTCTGCACTTTACACGTATACACTTTATATATATATTTATTTATTAATCCTCCACTGCACTGTTTTTGTCCTGTGTCTGTTGTTGTTGTTGTTGTTATTGTGAGAAAAAATTATATGCATACACTGTAATGCCCTAACATGCCCTAACATGTTACTTGTTTATTGCACAATGTTGATTCTATTATAATGTTATTTGCACATCGTTGCGGGCAAGACCACCCGCATTTCATTGTATACTTGTATGCCGTGACAAATAAATCTCTTGACTTGACTTGACTTGTAATGCCGCAACAATTACCAATGTGTTTTACACAAATGGCTTAATAAAGGAATCTGAATCTGAATCTGAATCTGAATTGACGGGAAACAAACTTGGATTCAAACTGTTCCCCTGGTGATGTCCTGCTGGGACGATGGTCTCTGTATGTAACTGTAGCTATTATATGGTTTTCATAATTTATATGTTCTTTAAGTTTTGTAAGCCTGGTGTAATATTTGAGAGTGTATTTATGTTGCATTTCTTATTTCTTTGTTATTTAATTTGCTACAACTTATAGCACCTTTATTTTGACGTCTCACTTATGTGTGTCCCGTCCCGTTGCTCTCGCGTGTTTCTTGGGACTAATTGCGACACCTGCGAGCAAGCAAGCAGCAGGGACGGTCAGCATTACGCTCCGGTACAAGTCGATAATTGAACTAATATGACTGTTAACGAGAACAGAAGACTGAACATTTCCCCCCTTTGTGTTGTAGCATGCAGCCAACGAGGTATTTAGTGTTTGCTTGTATTTTTTGCTTTGGTATATAACGTGTTGTTTTGCATGCTGTGCATGTTATTATTTTGTGTTGAACTAACGTGGCTTGTGGTTTCTCTTTTTAAGTTTTTCATGGTGGATTGGAGTAAGAAGACTGCAAGAAACCTGTAGCAAGAAACCAGGGGTGTAAAGTACTTGAGTAATTGTACTTCGTTACAATACTTAAGTACTGTTTTGGGGGATTTGTACTTTACTCAAGTATTATTAGGTTTGTATACTTGTACTTTTACTCAATTACATTTCAGAGAAAAAAAACATACTTTTTACTCCTTACATTTAAAATGCAGACCTACAAAGTACAAATCTCCCAGGTCCAACCATTTTAATTACTAACGTTAGCGTTATTAACTTATTAATCCAGCGGTCGCACATTATTTAAAAACAGCCAATCAAATCCCCATCAATGGAAAATTAACCCGCCCATACCCATGCTGATTGGTGCTTGTGTGAGTGTACTGTATGCTTGGTTTCATTCCAGCCTTGCCTAAACACCAGCTGATGATTTCACTAATTGGCTCACCTTTTCAACTAACTCACCTAGTTAAAATGAAAACTTGGCCCACGATGGAATGAGGTTGAGACCCCTGGTCTATCCCTTACAATAAAAAAAAGTTTTTACTTTTACTTTTTAGTACTTAAGTACATTTCAAAGTAGAAACTTTTTGACTTTTACTCAAGTGTGTGTTTAGCCAGATACTCTGACTTTTACTTGAGTAAGATTTTGAGACGGTACCCATACTTTCACTTAAGTATCATTTCTGGGTACTTTTTACACCCCTGCAAGAAACCCACTTGTGTCCGTCCGCCTGTGCTTGGAGGGAACTACAGTGTACCTGAGGTGACCACAGAGAGAACTACAGTGTACCTGAGGTGACCACAGAGAGAACTACACTGTACCTGAGGTGACCACAGAGAACTACAGTGTACCTGAGGTGACCACAGAGAACTACACTGTACCTGAGGTGACCACAGAGAGAACTACAGTGTACCTGAGGTGACCACAGAGAGAACTACAGTGTACCTGAGGTGACCACAGAGAGAACTACACTGTACCTGAGGTGACCACAGAGAACTACAGTGTGTGTGTCTCTGTGTGTGTACTGTGTGTGTGTGTCTCTGTGTGTGTACTGTGTGTGTGTGTGTGTCTGTGTGTGTGTCTGTGTGTGTGTCTCTGTGTGTGTACTGTGTGTGTGTGTCTCTGTGTGTGTGTGTGTGTGTGTGTGTGTGTGTGTGTGTGTGTGTGTGTGTGTGTGTGTATGTGTGTGTGTGTGTGTACCTGTAGCACTAACCTCTCACCTCTGTCCTGGTAAAAAAAGAACGAACTAAAACGAAAACGCAAAAAGAAAGAACGAACTAAAACGAAAACGCAAAAAAAAACGCAAAAAAATGAACGAACTAAAACGAGAACACAAAAAAACGAATGAAAAAAAAAGAACGCAAAAAAATTAACGAACTAAAACAAAAACGCAAAAAAAAGAACGAACTAAAACGAAAACGCAAAAAAAGAACACAAAAAAATGAACGAACTAAAACGAAAATGAACGAAAAAAAAAACTGCAAAAAAAAACTGCAAAAAAACAAAAACGCAAAGAAACGAACGAACTAAAACGAAAACGCAAAAAAAAGCTAAAAAATGAACGAACTAAAACAAAAACAAAAAAAAAACGCAAAAAAATTAACGAACTAAAACGAAAACGCAAAAAAACGCAAAAAAACGAACTAACTAAAACGAAAACGCAAAAAAACTAACAAACTAAAACAAAAACGCAAAAAAATAACGCAAAAAAATTAACTAACTAAAACGAAAACGCAAAAAAACTAACAAACTAAAACAAAAACGCAAAAAAAGAACGCAAAAAAATTAACTAACTAAAACGAAAACGCAAAAAAACGAACGAACTAAAACGAAAACACAAAATAAAACGCAAAAAAATTAACGAACTAAAACACAGTGTACCTGAGGTGACCACAGAGAACTACAGTGTACCTGAGGTGACCACGGAGAACTACACTGTACCTGAGGTGACCACAGAGAGAACTACAGTGTACCTGAGGTGACCACGAAGAACTACAGTGTACCTGAGGTGACCACGGAGAACTACAGTGTACCTGAGGTGACCACAGAGAACTACAGTGTACCTGAGGTGACCACAGAGAGAACTACAGTGTACCTGAGGTGACCACAGAGAACTACACTGTACCTGAGGTGACCACAGAGAACTACAGTGTACCTGAGGTGACCACGGAGAACTACAGTGTACCTGAGGTGACCACAGAGAACTACAGTGTACCTGAGGTGACCACGGAGAACTACAGTGTACCTGAGGTGACCACGGAGAACTACACTGTACCTGAGGTGACCACGGAGAGAACTACACTGTACCTGAGGTGACCACAGAGAACTACAGTGTACCTGAGGTGACCACAGAGAGAACTACAGTGTACCTGAGGTGACCACAGAGAGAACTACAGTGTACCTGAGGTGACCACAGAGAGAACTACAGTGTACCTGAGGTGACCACAGAGAGAACTACAGTGTACCTGAGGTGACCACAGAGAGAACTACACTGTACCTGAGGTGACCACACAGAGAACTACACTGTACCTGAGGTGACCACGGAGAGAACTACAGTGTACCTGAGGTGACCACACAGAGAACTACACTGTACCTGAGGTGACCACGGAGAGAACTACAGTGTACCTGAGGTGACCACAGAGAACTACAGTGTGTGTGTCTCTGTGTGTGTACTGTGTGTGTGTGTCTCTGTGTGTGTACTGTGTGTGTGTCTCTGTGTGTGTGTGTGTGTGTGTGTGTGTGTGTGTGTGTGTGTGTGTGTGTGTGTGTACCTGTAGCACTAACCTCTCACCTCTGTCCTGGTAAAAAAAGAACGAACTAAAACGAAAACGCAAAAAGAAAGAACGAACTAAAACGAAAAAGCAAAAAAAGAACGCAAAAAATTAACGAACTAAAACGAAAATGAATGCAAAAAAACGAAAAGAAAAAAAAAGAACGCAAAAAAAAAAAAACGCAGGAAAACGAACGCAAAAAACGAACAAACTAAAACGAAAACGCAAAAAAATGAACGATCTAAAACGAAAACAAAAGAAAAACGCAAAAAAATGAACGAACTAAAATGAAAACGCAAAAAAACGAACACAAAAAAACGAACGAACTAAAACGAAAAAAAAAACGCAAAAAAATGAACAAACTAAAACGAGAAGAAAGAACAAAAAAACGAACGAAAAAAAAAAACGCGAAAAAATTAACGAACTAAAACAAAAACGCTAAAAATTAACGAACTAAAACGAAAATGAATGAAAAAAAACGAACGAAAAAAAACGCAAAAAAACGAACGAACTAAAACGAAAACGCAAAAAAAGAACGCAAAAAAATTAACTAACTAAAACGAAAACGCAAAAAAACGAACGAACTAAAACGAAAACGCAAAAAAATTAACGAACTAAAACACAGTGTACCGGAGGTGACCACAGAGAGAACTACACTGTACCTGAGGTGACCACGGAGAACTACACTGTACCTGAGGTGACCACAGAGAACTACACTGTACCTGAGGTGACCACACAGAGAACTACAGTGTACCTGAGGTGACCACAGAGAGAACTACAGTGTACCTGAGGTGACCACAGAGAGAACTACAGTGTACCTGAGGTGACCACGGAGAACTACAGTGTACCTGAGGTGACCACGGAGAACTACACTGTACCTGAGGTGACCACAGAGAGAACTACAGTGTACCTGAGGTGACCACAGAGAGAACTACACTGTACCTGAGGTGACCACAGAGAACTACAGTGTACCTGAGGTGACCACAGAGAACTACAGTAAGTAAGTAAGTAAGTAAGTATTTATAAAGCACCTTTCATACATGTCATGTAGCTCAAAGTGCTGTACACAATTATAGGCATATATAACGATAAAAGCAATAAAGTCATAGTGATCAGTTAAGATCAATGTTAAAAATAATAATAATAATAATAATAATAATAGTAACGTAAAAATGAAAATAACGTAAAAACAGTCATTTGCTTACCAGTTTGGGAGAACAGGTCCGCACAAACATTTCCGCTCAGTGGCAACCGGAAATGCACTAAACCAATGCACTTGTATGGTAGGTAGCAATGTTTAGGTCTTATAATGCTAGTGTAGTTACGTTTTTATCAGTGGTCATAGTTGGGTCCATAGTGCTTTACCAAGTCCCACGGATCCATCAGTGGCCGTGTATTGTGTGCGTATGTACCCGTTCGCTCATGTGGTCAGTGGCCAGAGTTGGGTCCACAGGACTTATCCAAGTCCCATGGACCCATCAGTGGCCGCGTCTTGTGGTAGAAAGAAAGAAAAAGAAAAACGCATAAAGAAAACAGTCTAAAGTTTGAAAGTTTGGGAGGTCCGCAGAAACACGCCTTCAGCTCAGAAGCTGAGGCGTGTCAAAAACTTTTGAAAAACTGGAGGCGTGTCTCCTATTGTACCCATTCCTTCATCTAAAAAGTTTAAAAGTTTGGGAGGTCCGCAAAAACACGCCTTCAGCTCAGAAGCTGAGGTGTGTCAAAAACGTTTGAAAAACTGGAGGCGTGTCTCCTATTGTACCCATTCCTTCATCTAAAAAGTTTGAAAGTTTGGGAGGTCCGCAAAAACACTCCTTCAGCTCAGAAGCTGAGGCGTGTCAAAAACTTTTGAAAAACTGGAGGCGTGTCTCCTATGTACCCGTTCCTTCATCTAAAAAGTTGGGTCCACAAGGCTTATCCTAGCCTCATGGATCCATCAGGTTTTTCCAAGCCATAACTATTTGTAAGCTAGACTGTATAGGTACGTTTTTAATTTTCCTTTAAAAATGTGTATAGAGCTGGCGTTTCTGATGTGTGTTGGTAGTGTGTTCCATAGTTTTGGGGCATAGTTGGCAAATGCCATACTTCCTATCCTTTTTTGGTTTCTGGGCGTGTCTAGTAAACCTGTAGTGGATGACCGTAGCGTTCTTGAGGGCAGATAACTAACTAGGGAATTTGCTATGTATTTTGGGCCTTGCTCATTAAGAGCTTTATATGTTAGGAAAAGGACCTTAAAATCAATTCTATGAGTTATTGGAAGCCAGTGCAGAGTGGCCAGGACTGGAGTGATATGTTCTCTTCTCCTTGTATGAGTTAGTAATCGAGCTGCAGAGTTTTGGATAAGCTGAAGCTTCCCAATGGTTGCTTTGGGAAGACCAGTGAACAGTGCATTACAATAGTCAAGCCGACTTGATACAAAAGCATGAATAAGTTTCTCTGCATCCTTTTTATTTACGAAAGGTCTTACTTTCGCTATGTTTCTTAGTGTACCTGAGGTGACCACAGAGAGAACTACAGTGTACCTGAGGTGACCACAGAGAGAACTACAGTGTACCTGAGGTGACCACAGAGAGAACTACACTGTACCTGAGGTGACCACAGAGAACTACAGTGTACCTGAGGTGACCACAGAGAGAACTACACTGTACCTGAGGTGACCACGGAGAACTACAGTGTACCTGAGGTGACCACAGAGAACTACACTGTACCTGAGGTGACCACAGAGAGAACTACAGTGTACCTGAGGTGACCACAGAGAGAACTACAGTGTACCTGAGGTGACCACAGAGAGAACTACACTGTACCTGAGGTGACCACAGAGAGAACTACAGTGTACCTGAGGTGACCACAGAGAGAACTACAGTGTACCTGAGGTGACCACGGAGAGAACTACAGTGTACCTGAGGTGACCACGGAGACGATGTCCCCTCCGTCCAGATGAGCCTTGCTGATGGCCGGCCCTGTGATGTCCGTCCAGTACACCATCCTGTCCACGCAGTCGTAGGCCACTGCGATGACCACTCTGTCCTGAAGGCAAATGAATGAATGAATGAATGAATGAATGAATGAATGAATGAATGAATGAATGAAAACTAGGGATGTCCGATATTATCCGCCGATATCGGCAGTAAAATGTGATATCGGAAAATATCGGTATCGGTAAAAAAAAACAATAACAATTTTTTATTTTTTTTTACATTTATTTAACCTTTATTTACCCAGGCAAGCAAGTAAGAACCAATTCTTATTTTATTTATTTACAAAAGTATGTATGTTGGTTTAATTCAACAACAAGAGATATGTAATGTTAATTTAAACTTTTTTAATGATCATATTTTGCACAGATAATGCTTACATTTAGAAAGCCTTTTGAATGCATCCAGTGAAATTATTAGTTACCTGAAATTATTCCGTTTTTTTGGGGGGAAACCCTGCATATATCGGTATCGGTTGATATCGGTATCGGAAATTAAGAGTTGGACAATATCGGAATATCGGTATCGGTAAAAAAGCCAATATCGAGCATCCCTAATGAAAACTTTATTTAACAGATTGCAGAATGGGTACAATACACAGTACGGCTCAATACAAACACAATTGTTTAAGGGGATGCAGAGACCAGAGAAAGACGTTTGTCTTGTTTACATCATCAGGGTCCCCCTCCATTTTCAATTCATAGTGACATTTATGACATACACGACAACATACATGACATTTATGACATGGGGACATACATGACATATTACAGGTATATAATACTGTTACATTTGTGACATATATACGATATGCAAATAATACAGTACTGTTACCCAGAGATCCTGACAGAAAATATATGATGGGGAGGAGACTGTACATTAGGAGGGGTGGGGGGGGGGGGGGGGTTTGGACACACAAAGACAGTGAGAGGGACAATGAATCCATCGATCGATTGGTTTGGTCTTAGTCAAAAGAGACTTTGTCAATTAATAATAATAATAATAAACTTTATTTATATAGCACCTTTCATACAAGAATTGCAGCTCAAAGTGCTTCACAGCAGTAAGAAATACATAGGCATAACATTTGCACAGAATTGGCAGATCAAGAGCAATGCATGAAGTGCAGACATAGAATTAGGCATAAAATAAGCATAAAATGAGCATAGAATAGACAGCAGCAAAATAGACATTTAAATCACGTAGTTTTTCATATTAGGATCTAATATCTTAATAGGCCTCTTTGTTTACGGTTTGATTGCCACTGATACACATAAAATAGACATTGGATTAGTTGGGTTTTTGCCCCCATGCTAAATTAGTTATTAACTGAAAGATTATCAGCACATCTCTGGTAGACACTAGAATCTAAGAGGTCTTTCTGCATGAGCACACGTGGGAGTCACAATTTGTACAGATTTGTCAATAAATCAACAAATCGATAAAAATGGTGGAGGTGACATGCAAGGTGCCGACCTGCTCATCGGGAGCAATTCGGGGGTTAAGTGTCTTGCTCCAGGACACTTCCTGGGAGGTAGAGCTGGTCTAGAGACAGTGGCTCAGGAGGTAGAGCTGGTCTAGAGACAGTGGCTCAGGAGGTAGAGCTGGTCTAGAGACAGTGGCTCAGGAGGTAGAGCTGGTCTAGAGACAGTGGCTCAGGAGGTAGAGCTGGTCTAAAGACAGTGGTTCAGGAGGTAGAGCTGGTCTAGAGACAGTGGCTCAGGAGGTAGAGCTGGTCTAGAGACAGTGGCTCAGGAGGTAGAGCTGGTCTAGAGACAGTGGCTCAGGAGGTAGAGCTGGTCTAGAGACAGTGTCTCAGGAGGTAGAGCTGGTCTAGAGACAGTGGCTCAGGAGGTAGAGCTGGTCTATAGACAGTGGCTCAGGAGGTAGAGCTGGTCTAGAGACAGTGGCTCAGGAGGTAGAGCTGGTCTAGAGACAGTGGCTCAGGAGGTAGAGCTGGTCTAAAGACAGTGGTTCAGGAGGTAGAGCTGGTCTAGAGACAGTGGCTCAGGAGGTAGAGCTGGTCTAGAGACAGTGGCTCAGGAGGTAGGGCTGGTCTAGAGACAGTGGCTCAGGAGGTAGAGCTGGTCTAGAGACAGTGGCTCAGGAGGTAGAGCTGGTCTTCTAGAGACAGTGGCTCAGGAGGTAGAGCTGGTCTAGAGACAGTGGCTCAGGAGGTAGAGCTGGTCTAGAGACAGTGGCTCAGGAGGTAGAGCTGGTCTAGAGACAGTGGCTCAGGAGGTAGAGCTGGTCTAGAGACAGTGGCTCAGGAGGTAGTGCAGTCGCCTGGTAATCCGGAGGTTCCCGGTTCAATTCCTCCCGGGCAGCGTGTCGAAGTATCCTTGAGCAAGACACTTAACCCCCTAACTGCTCCCGATGAGCAGGTTGGGCACCTTGCATGGTCGCCTCCCCCGTCGGTGTGTGAATGTGTGAGTGAACGGGTAAAAATGCGAGGAACAAATTGTAAAGCGCTTTGGATTAAAGATGTAATATAAATGCACCATTTACCGTTTACCATTAGTAGTAGTAGTAGTAGTAGTTTATTTCAGTCATCATCACACACAGTACAATATACATCATCATTTATCAATATTTGATTATTTACAGTGACTGAAAAAGGTACAGGCTGAAGCATAGTGCTTATATGTGCCTGTCCTATATTCTTACCAAAAGAAAATATATATATATTTTTTTTTACTCCAAAACAGTATTCTAAAGAAAAGAAGAAAAAAAAGCAAGCAAAACAGTATTTTTCACCCTTGTAGTTTTTCAAAATTTAGCATTAAAAAAAAAAAAAAAAAAATACAAAAATGTAGATTCCAAAACAGTATTCTAAAAGAAAAAAAAGAAAACAAAACCGTGTTATTCACCCTTGTAGTTTTCAAAAATATCTTTACAAACCTTTTTCTTAAAAACCAAAATCGAATGACTCATTCTTAACTGTATATCCGCATTGTTCCACAAGTTAACCCCAATAATAGAAATACACCTCCTTTTAATCCCTTTCTTAGCTTTCTGAACAGTAAATTTACAAATATCTCTCAAATCATATTTTTGGATAAAAGATGTAATATAAATGCACCATTTACCGTTTACCATTGATCAGTCACATTCAATGGGTCCCTTGTCCCTTGTTCAATGGGGGGGGGGGGGGGTGGGGGGGATAGATGGACGGACCGCAGCCCGGGGGGGGGGGGGGGGGGGGGGTGTGAACAGAGACGGCCTGACCACCGTCATTATCTCCGCGCCGTACAGCGAGCACTTCATGGAATTTGCAAACGGGCAGAAAAAAACGAAAGCTTGTACGTTCCGTCTCCCGTCTTGACGACTCACTCTTCCACTTGTGAGGAGAGGTCTCTGTTCTGTTGCGACACAGTTAGACGATTGTTTCAGTGGGATTGGGCCGTCGCAGGCTGGACATTTCTGAAGAGACGTGTCTGTGTGTCGTGTGTGTTGTGTGTAGGGATGTTCGATATTGGCTTTTTTACCGATATCCAATACCGATATTGTCCAACTCTTAATTTCCGATACCGATATATACAGGGTATATAAAACTAAATAATTTCAGGTAACTAACATTGCATACTGTACCTCTTGTCGTGGAATTAACACAACATTATGCATACTTTTGACAATAAAAGTATGCATCGACGGGTTAATTTCACTGGATGCATTCAACAAGGCATTCTAAATGTAAACATTATCTGTGCATCGCCCCTTTTCTTCTCTCTCTCTCCCTCTGGTTCTCACTCTCCCTTTCTCTTTTTCTCTCTCTCTCTCTTTCCTTCTCTCTCCCTTATTTATTGTAATTTTCCTCGTATAATATTTCTACTGTAATTGAGCATTTTATTAACTTGTATCAGTTGTATGCATGTACATAACCTTGTTTTTGTTGCAGCCTCCCCCCCCCCCCTTCCCTTAAAAGGATTTAGCTTTTTGGTCAGGCTGCTTTTGTATATAATAATTTGTTCTTACTTGCTTGCCTGGGTAAATAAAGGTTAAAGGGGACATGTCTTGCTATTCCTTTCACTATTTGGGCAACTTTACACAATTCCTGTGAGTCTATGGAACACATCTGTAAAGTTTTTTTCAAAAAAATTCATTGTTTTGCATTTCTAATCAAGTTATCTAAGGGCTTGTGTCCACCAGGGACGTTTTATGAGTTGTCAGCTCCTTTCTGTCATTCATTTCTATGCTGGAGAAGCGACAGGCGCGCTCCTCTTCCCAGCGCCGCGCCTCGCGTTTATGAGCTCTCGGCTGCAGCGTTTTTTGGCGGAGCGCTCCCAGCGCATAAAGTTGAAACTAGTTAAACTTTTGGAAAGGAGCGCGCTCATCAATGTAACTCATCGAGGAAGGGGCGGAGCCGCGGCTGGCGCGAGCCTCAGAAAAACGCTCAGAGCTTATTTTTTTTCTTTTTTCAAATCGGTCCCGCCTTGAAAAAAAGGCTTTTAGTGGACAGACACATAGCCTTAAGCAGCATTTTTCCACTTCAAGATGTCAAGCTGTTTTGTGCTTGGCTCCGCCCATAAGCGCTTTGAGTGACAGTCACCCACAGTCTGCATTGGCAGACACTGACAGAGAGAGATATAGAGAGATTGAGGGGGGATACTAATTAATTTCGCCGTGGGGGGGGGGGGGCATAATCCCACGAGACAATGCATTGGTAACTTGTTTCAAATGACAATATATACCCCTGTGGATATTATTGCACGGATCGGAATACGGGCACGCGCGCGGGAGTCAAAGCTATTTTGACAGTGATATGCGAGTGGAGAAGCCCCATCCCCGCGGCGAGCGGTCAGGGGAGGTTGTGTGTGTGAGTGTGTGTAAAGGCGTGTGTGTTTCGAGAGAAGCTCCTGTCCCTCTCTCTCTCTCTCTCTCTCTCTCTCTCTCTCTCTCTCTCTCTCTCTCTCTCTCTCTCTCTCTCTCTCTCTCTCTCTCTCTCTCTCTCTCTCTCTCTCTCTCTCTCTCTCTCTCTCTGCCTCTCTCTGTCGGCACCGCTTGAGGAAGTGTAGGTATTTCCACTTGCTCTGTTGTTGAGCGAATGGTTGCGCTACAACCATAGAGGGGGCGTTACTGCAGATCAGCTCCTCCTCCTTGTAGGACAGCGAGTCTATTCAGAATAGCTTAATTCACTGGGGGAGGATATTGTCACAACCGAATTGGAGCAATCCGCCAAAATAAGAATTAGATACACAGACCCCATTGATATAAACCCCCATTGCTAGGAAACAATGCTAAACACTGGAAAAGGCCATTTATAAGACACGGGACCTTTAAATAAAATAAATGGTCCCGGGTTCAAATCCACTCGGTTACATTGGAGACAGCGGCGGGATTTGAACCTGGGACCATAGGATCCACGCGCGGCCGCAACAACCAGCTGAGCTAAAGGGTCAGACCCCGTTAACAGGTGCTGGTTGACTGCGACCGACTCGTTAGTAGTTTACAACATCATGGTAGGACTGGACCAGGTGACTCTCTACTCACGTCAGCAGGTGCTGGTTGATCGACTCGTTAGTAGTTTACAACATCATGGTAGGACTGAACGAGGTGACTCTCTACTCACGGTAGGGCTGACCTTCAAATCTTTTTTTTGGAATTCGAAGCTTCAGGGCCGAGATTCGATTTTAATTCGAAGCTTCGAGATAAAAAAAAATGAAAAAACTATAATTTTTTATATTTCTTTTTATATGTTTTTTTTTAATGTTGTGGGACTTGTACAGCACTTTGTTCAACTTTGTCAGTGCTGTAAAGTTTAAACCTTAAGCCGCCATTTGAGGCTTTATAAAAGCAGCACAATGAACACAAATCTGTCCGTGCCGAGTCCGACCTCATCTCATGAATAACAAACAGCATGGCTTGTTGTAGTTAACAAAGAGAGGCAGAGTTGATTTTGCACCAAAAAAAGAAGAAAAAAAAATAATTATTTATTTTTTTATATTCGAATTTTTTATTTTCATATTCGAATCCCATGCCCATCGAACAAAGCTTCGAAGCTTCGAAGTGTTTAAGGCCCTGTTTAGACGGAGAGAGTCTGAACAGAAACCGCAAAAGTTGTCTTGCGGTCTCACTTTTAATTTTGCGTTTAGACTAGTGTTTTGGGATGGAATTCTGCGTGCAGACGAGGCTGTAAAGACTCGAGACGACGGAGCCCCGCTGTCACACGATTGGCGCAGATGTCACATGACCAGAAACGTCAGTGGCCAATCAGATCGCCTCAGGTCGTTGAGACAACCAGACGTGCTGTGAAGACCCGCCCCTACTCTGCCTCTGATTCGCAGACTGTGGGTGGGGGAATGTGATTGGACCAAAGCAGAGTCACTCACAGACAGTGGCTCCAGTCACTAATAGTTGCGATAGCCGCGGGACAGATTCTTGTGTATTTAAAAGTACTGCCAATGTAGCCTTCAGGTGATCGCCATGGATAGAATCAGACATGCTTTGTTTACGCTTCTAGGCTACTGGCGTCTGGCGCATACCTGTGATGTAAGCAGTACGCGACAAGAGCCTTGACAACCCTTTCGTCATAGTTTTATGCGGTTTGACAGTTTAGAATCTAAACTTTAGATGATAGCGCAAAGGTTTATCGTTTCTAGGAATTCCACCCAGGAAGGTGGTCTCACTTTTTTGCGGATTCTCCCCGTAAAAACGCTGTTGCCGTATAAACAAAAGGCACATCCGAAAAAATATTTTTGCGGATTCACCTGCTAGCGTTTCCGTCTAAACGTGGCCTAAGACAGCCCTATAGTTGACAACATCATGACAGGACTGGACCAGGTGACTCTCTACTCACGGGGAGGTACAGCAAGGCCTTGGCCTCCTCCTTCCTCATGCTGTAGCCGTCCAGCGGGACGTGTTCTATCTTCCCGCTCTGGGCGAACAGCAGGTGGGTCCCCGGGGCCAACGGGATCACATCGGGCCGAGGGGTGGGGCCGACCGGGGGAGGGGCCACGCCCTGGTCAATGCCTGCACGGGGCCCAGAGGGACACTGATTAGTTAGTTAGTGTAGTTTACATTTAGTCAGTCGCTTCGCTGAATGCTTTTATCCAAAGCGACTTACAAATGGTGTACAACAAGTCAGCAGGAAGGGGTGCAACCTCTGGCAGCTAATTATTATAATAATAATAATAATAATAATAATAATAATAATAATAATAATAATAATAATAATAATAATAATAATAATAATAATAATAATAATAATAATAATAATAATAATAATAATAATAATAATAAATAATAATAATGATAATAATAATAATAATAATAATAAACTTTATTTGTATAGCACCTTACATACAAAAATTGCAGCTCAAAGTGCTTCACAACAGAAAAAAACAGGCATAAAATGAGCACAGTGCAGACATATAAAATCACAGTTTTCACATTAGGATCTAACATCCCAATAGGCATAGTAGATAGTAGTATAATGCATAGTAGCATAGTAGGTAGTAGTATAATGCATAGTAGCATAGTAGGTGACCAATGCATAGTAGCATAGTAGATAGTAGTATAATGCATAGTAGCATAGTAGGTAGTAGTATAATGCATAGTAGCATAGGTGACCAATGCATAGTAGCATAGTAGGTAGTAGTATAGATATAGTAGATAGTAGTATAGACATAGTAGGATATAACATAATAGATAGTAGTATAGACAAAGTAGCATAGTAGATAGTAGTATAGACATAGTAGAATAGTATACACCTCGAGACCGGACGTTACTGGGGGGGGGTATTTGCACTTGCTGAATATTTAGAGAAAGCTTGGGATAAACGCACGGAGATAACATAATATGTGATGTATTTTGGCCTCTGATGGTGTAGTTTAGACACCATGGGAAGTGATTGTTATGTTCAATTGTTGTTTTTGGTGTTTTATAATCCCGTAAGGGGTGGGTCGTCGGACATGACACGGAAAAATTTAAATGACATTCATTCAGTACACATAGTAGTATAGACATAGTAGCATAGACATAGTAGCATAGTACATAATAGTAAGAAGGTGCTGTATGATGACATTGTAATGTAATGTAATCTAAGTGGATTAGTACAGAGCTACTCACACAGAGTAATCTAATGTAATGTAATGTAATGTAATCTAATGTAATCTAATGTAATGTAATGTAATGTAATGTAATGTAATCTAAATGGATTAGCACAGAGATACTCACACAGAGTAATCTAATGTAATCTAATGTAATCTAAGTGGATTAGAACAGAGATACTCACAGAGTAATCTAATGTAATCTAATGTAATCTAATGTAATGTAATCTAATGTAATCTAATGTAATCTAAATGGATTAGCACAGAGATACTCACACAGAGTAATCTAATGTAATCTAATGTAATGTAATCTAATGTAATCTAATGTAATGTAATGTAATCTAATGTAATCTAATGTAATGTAATCTAATGTAATCTAAGTGGATTAGCACAGAGATACTCAGAGTAATCTAATGTAATCTAATGTAATCTAATGTAATCTAATGTAATCTAAATGGATTAGCACAGAGCTACTCACACAGAGTAATCTAATGTAATGTAATGTAATCTAAGTATATTAGAGCTACTCACACAGAGTAATGTAATGTAATGTAATCTAAGTATATTAGAGCTACTCACACAGAGTAATGTAATGTAATGTAATCTAAGTATATTAGAGCTACTCACACAGAGTAATGTAATGTAATGTAATCTAAGTATATCAGAGCTACTCACACAGAGTAATGTAATGTAATGTAATCTAAGTATATCAGAGCTACTCACACAGAGTAATGTAATGTAATCTAAGTATATTAGAGCTACTCACACAGAGTAATGTAATGTAATGTAATCTAAGTATATCAGAGCTACTCACACAGAGTAATGTAATGTAATGTAATCTAAGTATATCAGAGCTACTCACACAGAGTAATGTAATGTAATGTAATGTAATCTAAGTATATTAGAGCTACTCACACAGAGTAATGTAATGTAATGTAATGTAATGTAATCTAAGTATATTAGAGCTACTCACACAGAGTAATGTAATGTAATGTAATCTGAGTACATTAGAGCTACTCACACAGAGTAATGTAATGTAATGTAATCTGAGTATATTAGAGCTACTCACACAGAGTAATGTAATGTAATGTAATGTAATCTAAGTATATTAGAGCTACTCACACAGAGTAATGTAATGTAATGTAATCTAAGTACATTAGAGCTACTCACACAGAGTAATGTAATCTAATGTAATCTAAGTATATTAGATCTACTCACACAGAGTAATGTAATGTAATCTAAGTATATTAGAGCTACTCACACAGAGTAATGTAATGTAATCTAAGTATATCAGAGCTACTCACACAGAGTAATGTAATGTAATGTAATCTAATGTAATGTAATGTAATGTAATCTAAGTATATCAGAGCTACTCACACAGAGTAATGTAATGTAATGTAATCTAAGTATATCTACTCACACAGAGTAATGTAATGTAATCTAAGTATATCTACTCACACAGAGTAATGTAATGTAATGTAATCTAAGTATATTAGAGCTACTCACACAGAGTAATGTAATGTAATGTAATCTAAGTATATTAGAGCTACTCACACAGAGTAATGTAATGTAATGTAATCTAAGTATATTAGAGCTACTCACACAGAGTAATGTAATGTAATGTAATGTAATGTAATCTAAGTACATTAGAGCTACTCACACAGAGTAATGTAATGTAATGTAATCTAAGTACATTAGAGCTACTCACACAGAGTAATGTAATGTAATGTAATCTAAGTATATTAGAGCTACTCACACAGAGTAATGTAATGTAATCTAAGTAGATCAGAGCTACTCACACAGAGTAATGTAATGTAATGTAATCTAATGTAATGTAATGTAATGTAATCTAAGTATATCAGAGCTACTCACACAGAGTAATGTAATGTAATGTAATCTAAGTATATCTACTCACACAGAGTAATGTAATGTAATCTAAGTATATCTACTCACACAGAGTAATGTAATGTAATGTAATCTAAGTATATTAGAGCTACTCACACAGAGTAATGTAATGTAATGTAATCTAAGTACATTAGAGCTACTCACACAGAGTAATGTAATGTAATGTAATCTAAGTACATTAGAGCTACTCACACAGAGAGTAATGTAATGTAATGTAATGTAATCTAAGTACATTAGAGCTACTCACACAGAGTAATGTAATGTAATGTAATGTAATCTGAGTATATCTACTCACACAGGGGCCTGGCCCCGGGCTCGGCTCGGCTCCCAGGGACCTCCTGGCCGTTGCCGTCGACGCACCAACACTGGCCGGCGCTGCCGTGGCACTGCGTGGGCTCGTAGGCGCCGCGCCGGTCGCACTGGGGGACGTACTGGCCGACGGCGGGGGGGCGCGGCCGGAAGAGGAAGGAGAAGGTCCCCGTGGAGGAGGAGGAGGAGGAGGAGGAGGAGGCGGCCTGGGCGCTCTCCCTGTGGCGCTCGCACTGGGTCTGCTCGCGGTCTGCAGGGGGCGGAGGAGGAGAGACGCAGACCACAACACGGTCACCTTCACCTTCATGTGCGTGAACCCTGACCCCTGACCCCGAGGCTGGGAGCCCCCCCACTGAGACTCCGAGGGCCCCCCCATCACACACCACCACCCACCCCCCCCTCACAGAACCCCTTCCTCACACAGAACCCCCCCTCACACCACCACGCCCCTCCCCCCTCACACACCACGCCCCCCCCCCCCACAACCGGAGTTTCCTTAGAAGATAAAACCATTATTATTATTATTAGACGGTTATATAGGTGCATTAAACAGGTTCATTTGGACCTTAAGCTGAGACAGTTTTGTTTTGTTTTATTAAGACGGGGGATTAGCTGTCAAATTAATGACCGCTACAGAAACAAGCATTTCATCATAAAGTATTCTGTATTTTATTATGACAAATAATAAACAAACTTGAAAATTTAAACTAGTCTTCCTGGGATCCTCACAAGAAAACAAATACAGAATGTAATTAGCGTTAACAAGAAAAAAAAAAGAAGAAAAAAAACATAAAACATAAAATAGTTCATCACATCTTACCACATCATACTCTCATCAGTCTTATTTACATCGTTTCACTTTTTTTCCATATCTTTTTAATTTAAACTACATTTATTCTGCACTAACCCTTGTGAATATGGCTCTGTAGCGCACTGTGGATGTGAACCCTTTCACTACCACACTACAGAAGGTTAACCCTTTCACTATCGCCCTACAGACGGTTAACCCTTTGCCGTGTGGCAGTGAAAGGGTTAACATTCTGTATTGTCACAGTGAAAGGGTTAACCATTTGGTAGTGTGGTAGTGAAAGGGTTAAGGTATTAGTCCTCGGTCGAGGAAGTACAGTGTTGATGTGGAGCAGCAGCCTCTTCTTACTTCTGACCTGACGCTGAGTGTCAACATGTGAGCTAGCTAGACTAGATAGTAGGGCTGTCTTAAACACTTCGAAGCTTCGTTCGATGGGCATGGGATTCGAATATGAAAATAAAATTCGAATATATAAATTTTATTTTATATATATATATATATAAATATATATATATTTTTTGGGTGCTAAATCAACTCTGCCTCTCTTTGTTAACTACAACAAGCAATGCTGTTTGTTATTTAAGATGAGGTCGGACTCGGCACTGACAGATTTGTGTTCATTGTGCTGCTTTTATAAAGCCTCAAATGACGGCTTACAATATTTCATGAAAGCAAAGTGTTTCGTTTGTCTTTTAAAAAGGTTTAAACTTTACATACATCGCTGACAAAGTTGAACAAAGTGCTGTACAAGTCCCACAACATAAAAATGTATAATAATAATAATAAAAAAAAAAGTATTTATAATTAAAAAAAAATAAATAAAAATGTAATCTCGAAGCTTCGAATTAAAATCGAATCTCGGCCCCGAAGATTCGAATTCCAAAAAAAATTATTCGAAGGTCAGCCCTACTAGATAGGCGTCCAGAGGACGTCTGTCGCAGGGGGAACGGATCTAGGAGAACCAAGGTTGTGTTTTACTTTAGGCGCCAGAACGGGAGATAAGTGAGGAGAGGGGGATAACAACTTGTCTTGTGATTCCAGGGAGAGAGAGAATCTAGAGTCTATCCTGAAGGAAGACAGGATAAGTAACATTCATTACTCCATCATTTACCATTTATATTAAAAGTCTGTACCATCTGTAGTGTGGTAGTGAAAAGGGTTAACCATCTGTAGTGTGGTAGTGAAAAGGGTTAACCATCTGTAGTGTGGTAGTGAAAAGGGTTAACCATCTGTAGTGTGGTAGTGAAAAGGGTTAACCATCTGTAGTGTGGTAGTGAAAGGGTTAACCTTCTGTAATGTGGCAGTGAAAGGGTTAACCTTCTGTAGTGTGGTAGTGAAAGGGTTAACCATCTGTAGTGTGTTAGTGAAAGGGTTAACCTTCTGTAGTGTGG
>NC_140171.1:4810431-4880431 GCF_963971535.1 Notolepis coatsorum
ACACAAAGGGAGCCGCATGTGATTGGTGGAGGCGGGACCCTTACTACAAAAACTGTTGTTGCTAATCATTGACACATGCTAGCGTGTAATAATCCCCCCCAGAAAAATCTACTTTGCATTTGATATATTGCAAATATATGCCATCACACACACTGGCATTTAAAGGGTTAGAAATTATAAAATCAATATTTGGTGTTATGATCAGGGCTGAAGTTGAATAAAAGATTGTATTATTTTCAATCTGACATTAAAAAAAAACAGAAAATCCATCAAAATCAGTGTTGTTGCTAGCTAGCCTGTTTTTTAACAATAATTTGTGATGCCATCACAAGCACTGGCATTTAAAGGGTACAAATAAAAAAATTCATGCACCAGAATGCAGGAAATTAAGTCTTTGTAACAAGAAAAAAAAGTGCTGCCCTGCCCTGCTGCCCTGCTTAAAAAGTGGCCTGACTGGGGCTATATTTTGCACTATATTTCCTGGCCTGAATGATTTCCCCAGTCCGGCCCTGGTTAAAAGCCTCCAATGTGTATTAGTGTGTGTGCGTTTGAACGTGTGCATGTTTCAACCATACATTTCCATTTATAAAAAATAATAAAAAAAAAAAAAAAAGATTAAATTTTTTTGTGTGCCTCCTATAATAGTGGGGGTCGCGGCTCTCTGACACCGTTATTTGGGGGTCGCGGCCTGAAAAGTTTGGGAACCCCTTCCCTAAAATACCACAAAGTATCACAAAATACCCCAAAGAACCTCAAAGTTCCCCAAAGTATACCTCAATGTACCACAAAATACTGGCTCAGAGGTAGAGCAGGTCAACTAATGAGCATATGGTCAATGCATGGTTTGGTCAGTGGTTTGAATCCCGGCTCCTTCTGTTCACATGCCGAAGTGTCCTTGGGCAAGACACTGAACACCAAATTGCTCCCAATGACAGTCTGGCTGCCATTGCTCTGTGAGTGCATGTGTTGTGCATTGGTGAAGGAGAGGCAATTATAAAGCTCTTTGTGCAGCAGGTAGGAAAGCGCTATATATGTGCCGTCCATTTCCCATTCCCAAAGTACCACAATATAACCTCTCCAGCAGGTCATAGCTCTCCAGCCAGGTTATAGCTCTCCAGCAGGTCATAGCTCTCCAGCCAGGTTATAGCTCTCCAGCAGGTCATAGCTCTCCAGCCAGGTTATAGCTCTCCAGCAGGTCATAGCTCTCCAGCCAGGTTATAATACGTTACACTATCAGCTCTCTGCCTCCGTACGGAAGAAGTACATACTGTTCTGTCTCCAGGACACGTTCTACTCTGTCGGTTCTCACGGGAACGGACGGGCTGGGGGGGTGGGGGGTGGGGGGGGGGGTGGGGGGGGGTGGGGGGGGGGCTGTTTAACTTAGCGAACGCACTTCCCATACCGTAGCCACACTGTGTTCTCACCGCAGACGGGCATGTAAACAGCACGTCTCTCTCTCGTGTTATCAACAATATCAACGATATCAACAATATCAATCAACGGCTCCTTCCCTCGCGACTGTGTGTTCTTAAACGCTCACAGGCCTCGTATAGTACATCTGTGCGTGTGTGTGTGAGTGTGAGTGTGTGTGTGTGTGCTTGTGTGTGTGTGTGTGTGCGTGTGTGTGTGTGCTTGTGTGTGTGTGTGTGCGTGTGTGTGTGTGTGTCTGTGCGTGTGTGTGTGTGTGTGTGTGTAGTGTGTGTGAGTGTGAGTGTGTGTGTGCGTGCGTGTGTGTGTGTGTGTGTGCTTGTGTGCGTGTGTGTGTGTGAGTGTGAGTGTGTGTTTTTGTAACTCCTCAGACAACAGTGGAGGTCACTGCTAGCTGGGTTCCTTGACACAAAATGCCCCCCCCCCCCCCCCCCCCCCCCGGAGATTAATGTATATGAAGTATGAAGAGTGTTTGGTGAGTTTGCCAACAAAACAGCCCGCAGACCGGTTCATGATTCATTTCATTCATGCATTCATTCTCCTTCCTCCCGAGCCGACGCCGCCACGATCTCCTTACATGGCCGCCTCGCGTCGGGTCTGTTTACTTTACCAGACGTTTATCCTAAAGGAGAACGCACAGACCTCAAATTAGGCCCGAGGAACGGCTATAAATCTCGACCTCTCCTGCTACTATATAGACAGCCGTGGTGCGTCTCCTCCTCCTCCCACGCCCCCCCCCCCCCCCCCCCCCCCCCCGCCCCCCTCCGAGCTCAGGCCTCCCCGTCCAGTCACGGAAAAGGAGGAGCCTTCGTTAACCCTTTCACTGCCGCACTGCTACAGAAGGTTAACCCCTTTATTATCGCACTATAGTAAAAGGGGGTAGTAAAAGGGTTAACCTTCTGTCGTGTTGCCAGTGAAAGGGTTATAACCCGCTGTGTCGCGTGGCAGTGAAAGGGTTAACCCTCTGTGTGTACTGTCGCGGTGCGAAGGGTTAACCGTTTTTGGTAGTGTCTGGAGTGTTGCATTTATTTGAAATTTTTGGACTTCATGGTGTTTTTGTTTTGTTCTTGACTTATTGTGATGTTTCTTCCTGACTTGTTTAAAGAAGACTTGTGTTGTCGGGCCTTACAAATACATTTGATTTGATTTGATTTAGTGCGGCAGTGAAAGGATTAAAGACATGTGTATGGCTTATCAAGGCGTGGGGAAGAGAGAACCCGCAGGCCTTTTCTACCCGCAGGCAGTACGCCCGCTGAACAGTTTCTACCCGCAGGCAGCGCTACTGTTGTTGCTACCTACTTACCTTGTACTGTCTTGTATTGTGTACTTTTATATTGTATCTTATAGTATATTATCGGACTGTGAAGCTCTGTATCCCCCCCCCCCCATGGTGCTTTGATACCTGAATTTCCCCAAGAGGATTAATAAAGGATCATGTTATCTTAATCTTTTTACACAATGAGGGGTTGTCCCAACACTGAGCTAAATATGCGTATTTAATATTATGTTAGATTATGTGCATTGTGGGTGCGGCTGGGTGGCGCAGCAGACTAAGCGCTCGTCACCAACGCGAGAGACACCGGTATCGAATCCGGCTGTCAGCGTTGCCTCCGGCTTGGCCCGGGCCGTCATACTGACTCAATTGGCAGAGTCAGCGGGAGGGAAGCCGGTGGGGTGGTAATCTGGTCGTTGTAAAACAGCGACTCCTACAGGTCGGTCAGGGCGCCTGCACAGCGAGGACAGGAGAGGGCGAGGGTAGTGTGAGCCTCCCACACGTTACACCTCGCCAATGAGAGTCCGCGCTGGCAGGTGAAAAGAAGTGGCTGGCTGACTCCGCATGTATCGGAGGGGACATGTGATAGTATCCATCAACCCTCCCTACGACCGACCAGTGGGGGGCACATGCGAGCAACGGCCAGGAAGGGGAGGGGGGAATTGACATGATGACTAAAATTGGGATGGGAGAAAAACACAGAAAAACAGGAGGAGAAAAAGTGGATAAAAAAAAGATATGTGCATTGTGCCTGTGTCTGTTCAGCTGTGACAAGAACCCTCCCTCTTGAAATGAGCCATTCAGAATCACAGCCACAATCGCTGTAGTTAGTAAGACCTCTTATGCATGTGTATGCGTGTGAAGATATCTTGATAAAACGCACATGTACACGAAGGGTGGATTGCACGTAAATATTTTCTTTTCTACCCAATGTTGAACCAAAAATATGTTTCTGACAACATTTCTAAGTGAGATTGCTTTGCTATTGCTGGATCTTGAGTCATATTTGATCTGCAACGTCTGTCTGAATGTTTTATCTGAATTTAATTTGACGGTACAGGCCACTGTTGGATGGGCGGCTTGCTCGTTCAGAAACAGGACTGAAAAAGAGAGGCTGCTAGAATGAGAACAGACTGAAACAGAGAGGTATAGAGGCTGCTAGAATGAGAACAGGACTGAAACAGAGAGGTATAGAGGCTGCTAGAATGAGAACAGGACTGAAACAGAGAGGTATAGAGGCTGCTAGAATGAGAACAGGACTGAAACAGAGAGGATATAGAGGCTGCTAGAATGAGAACAGGACTGAAACAGAGAGGTATAGAGGCTGCTAGAATGAGAACAGGACTGAAACAGAGAGGTATAGAGGCTGCTAGAATGAGAACAGGACTGAAACAGAGAGGTGTAGAGGCTGCTAGAATGAGAACAGGACTGAAACAGAGGTATAGAGGCTGCTAGAATGAGAACAGGACTGAAACAGAGAGGTATAGAGGCTGCTAGAATGAGAACAGGACTGAAACAGAGAGGTATAGAGGCTGCTAGAATGAGAACAGGACTGAAACAGAGAGGTATAGAGGCTGCTAGAATGAGAACAGGACTGAAACAGAGAGGTATAGAGGCTGCTAGAATGAGAACAGGACTGAAACAGAGAGGTATAGAGGCTGCTAGAATGAGAACAGGACTGAAACAGAGAGGTATAGAGGCTGCTATAATGAGAACAGGACTGAAACAGAGAGGTATAGAGGCTGCTAGAATGAGAACAGGACTGAAACAGAGAGGCTGCTAGAATGAGAACAGGACTGAAACAGAGAGGCTGCTAGAATGAGAACAGGACTGAAACAGAGGTATAGAGGCTGCTAGAATGATAACATGACTGAAACAGAGAGGTATAGAGGCTGCTAGAATGATAACATGACTGAAACAGAGAGGTATAGAGGCTGCTAGAATGAGAACAGGACTGAAACAGAGAGGTATAGAGGCTGCTAGAATGAGAACAGGACTGAAACAGAGAGGCATAGAGGCTGCTAGAATGAGAACAGGACTGAAACAGAGAGGTATAGAGGCTGCTAGAATGAGAACAGGACTGAAACAGATAGGTATAGAGGCTGCTAGAATGATAACAGGACTGAAACAGAGAGGTATAGAGGCTGCTAGAATGAGAACAGGACTGAAACAGAGAGGTATAGAGGCTGCTAGAATGAGAACAGGACTGAAACAGAGAGGTATAGAGGCTGCTAGAATGAGAACAGGACTGAAACAGAGAGGTACAGAGGCTGCTAGAATGAGAACAGGACTGAAACTGAGAGGTATAGAGGCTGCTAGAATGAGAACAGGACTGAAACAGAGGCTGCTAGAATGCTTTCTTTCAGCAATAAACTTAAAAGACATATTTAGGGACCTCAAAAACCTATTTAACTAAAATAATGTCCCCTTCCAAACTGCACTATGGAAGACTGGCACCCTGTGGCCATGAGAGGTAACTACACCTTGTTTAAACATGGATGGACAAGAGAAAACATTGTAACTGTGTTACATTTGTGTCGTTCACATTTGAGGCTCCAGAAATGAGACTGTAGCCTTTTTACAGACTTTGCGGCGCTGGTCGTGCCCGGCGTAAAGGGGCTTGTATGGGGAAATTTGGGAAAAGTTTGAAAATTCTGGGAATATTTTGGAAATTTTGGGGACATTTAGAAAGATTTGGGAAAATTGGGAATTAGTTTCAAACCCTGTGTTTCATGCATCTCTGTTGGGAAGGTCTTCTCCCGTTCAGCCCCAACTCGGTTTGATAAAGAAGCAGTTGTCTTTTCATGTGAAACCTTCACAGCACATGCATTGCTTAAACGTCACGAAAGTGGTTTACTTACCGGTGTTGCCGGGGGTACACTGAAGCCCGTCGCCATGGTAACCGGGACGGCACTGACAGCTGAAGGAGCCCTGGGTGTTGTAACAGACGGCGTCTCGGTGACAGCGCCCCTGCTGGCACTCCTCGATGTCTGCAGGAGAGGAGACGGTGAGGAACAAATCAAATCAAATCATGTATCTGTAAGGCCCGACGCCACGCGTTAATGTCCCCATGGGCCGGACACGTCTTCTTCAAACAAGACAAGAAGAAACATCTCAATAAATCAAGAACAAAACAAAAACATGCAACACTCCCAGACATACCCCACGCGAAGGTAAAAAACTCACTAAAAACCTAGCAAGCCAACACAAGAGACAAACTTTAGCCAGAACACTGTGAACCCTCCACTGACTAATCCCTGTTATTATCCCTCTGCATTTGAGCCATCCAAACTACCTAGGAGCAGCCACAGACCGGCCCCAACCAGGGACCAGCTCCAGGTGTAATGCCAGTACCTCGGTCAAGAGACCAACTCCAGCTGTAATGTCCAGTACCTCGGTCAAGAGACCAACTCCAGTTGTAATGCCAGTACCTTGGCAAGAGACCAACTCCAGTTGTAATGCCAGTACCTTGGCAAGAGACCAACTCCAGTTGTAATGCCAGTACCTTGGTCAAGGGACCAACTCCAGTTGTAATGCCAGTACCTTGGCAAGAGACCAACTCCAGTTGTAATGCCAGTACCTTGGTCAAGGGACCAACTCCAGTTGTAATGCCAGTACCTCGGTCAAGAGACCAACTCCAGTTGTAATGCCAGTACCTCGGTCAAGAGACCAACTCCAGTTGTAATGCCAGTACCTTGGTCAAGAGACAAACTCCAGTTGTAATGCCAGTACCTCGGTCAAGAGACCAACTCCAGTTGTAATGTCAGTACCTCGGTCAAGAGACCAACTCCAGTTGTAATGACCAGTACCTCGGTCAAGAGACCAACTCCAGTTGTAATGACCAGTACCTTGGTCAAGAGACCAACTCCAGTTGTAATGACCAGTACCTTGGTCAAGAGACCAACTCCAGTTGTAATGCCAGTACCTTGGTCAAGAGACCAACTCCAGTTGTAATGCCAGTACCTCGGTCAAGAGACCAACTCCAGTTGTAATGCCAGTACCTCGGTCAAGAGACCAACTCCAGTTGTAATGTCAGTACCTCGGTCAAGAGACCAACTCCAGTTGTAATGCCAGTACCTTGGTCAAGAGACCAACTCCAGTTGTAATGACCAGTACCTTAGTCAAGGGACCAACTCCAGTTGTAATGCCAGTACCTTGGTCAAGGGACCAACTCCAATTGGAATACCAGTACCTTGGTCAGGGCAATGGCAGGTGTAGTGGGGGGGGGGGGGGGGGCTGGAGTACCTGGTGGAAACCCACACGAACATGGGGAGAGAGCATGCAAACTCCACACAGAAAGGCCCCCTGCTGGGGTTTGAACCCAGGACCGTCTAGCTGTGAGGCAGCGGTGCTAAGCCCTGCACCACCGTGCTGCAGTCATTAAAGTTTAATAACGAGGTCTTCTTAACCCCTCCACCACCAGGAGCCTTTTCATGTGGAAAGGTGGGGGTGTTTCAACATAGGAGTTTGCACCAATAGCCTATTACTGTGTGATTTCACCCTCGTTACACATGTTAACCTGTGTTATTTATATAAATATTACTGTGTGATTTCACCCTCGTTACACATGTTAACCTGTGTTAGTTATGACTGAATGAAAACACAAGGCACCTCTTTAAAGGTAGATGTTTGACTATTTCAGTAGGAACGTGACATTCTGCTCAGTACTGCAGACCACACGCTACTCTCTCTGCAAGCAGGTCTCACACACATGTAGCTGCAGACCTAAAGTCACGCGCTAAAAATCGAACCCTAACTAACCTTACTGTCATGCACTTGTCCTAATATACTAACCTAGCACTCAACACTTTGATGAACATCAGCTTCCTGATGACTTGTCGGTTGTCGTACAGAACTTGTAAGTCGCTTTGGATAAAAGCGTCAGCTAAATTACTAAATGTAAAATGTAAATGTACTCTCTCTGCAAGCAGGTCTCACACACACACATGTAGCTGGACTGGCTTGTAGCCAGAGCGTTGGAGGCATGAAAAGAGGGGGGATGTATGTATGTAACAAATGACCAACGAGCTCCACAGCTGGAAGGCAGGGTTTTCTGCATTTCCTGTCCAGGTGGAAGCGTTTCCCCCGCGCAGGGGCTCTGGAGAGGGGGTGAGTTACAACCAGGAGGTCACGGGAAACCCTCCACAGGCACACGTTTCAGAGCAGAAACAGGCTGTTCTTTCTCAAGCCCCCGTCTCGCTCGGAAAAGGTTGCAAATTCGGCCGATATATACGTCGCCACATCAGAACGATAGCGCTGTCGTGATTTCATATACCGTAGTCTATTATGTGCAGTTAGTCTCGGTGGCAATAATAGTCGTTTAGATTTGACGACGAACAGATCCTGTTACAACCGTCAGTTGGCAATCTTGTTTTTTCGGGTGGTTTTTAAGACAGACGGCAGCTGACACAACAAAGGCTGCCCTCCCCTAGTTGATCCTGGTCAAGTCAACCCCCCCCCCCCCCTTTGGAATAACCTGCCTCAAAACCTCTGCTGCATTTACAGTAGATTCACTTTTTAAAATAATCTTAAATTGTATTTAACAGTGTAAAGTATTTTGTTTTGTTTCTTTTGTTTTCTGTGTCTGTGCTTGCATGTCATTTTAGCCATCTTAATTGTTAGTTTCATTATGCATTGTGTGTTGAGTACTGACTTTTAATAACTTTGTTTTGCAATAATATTTGTTTTTGTATGTTTTTTTTGTGTGGACCCCAGGAAGACTAGCTGGTTGCTATGGCACCAGCTAATGGGGATCCGTAATCAAATCAAATCAAATCAAAATCATATAAAAGGTTACATGGCCCTCACCCTGGCAAACACGACCATATAAAAGGCTACATGGCCCTCACCCTGGCAAACACGACCATATAAAAGGCTACATGTGGTAAAGAGAAGAGAAGGTAAAGACGATTTTGAACTGTTGAACAGTAATCCAGAACTATTTTATTGCACTGTAAAAAAAAAACGTATTTTTTTTATCTATTCCATTCTACTATTTCATTGCACTGCACTATTGCACTATTTTACTCTGTCTATTTTATCTTACTCTTTTTATTATTGTCTATTTAAAACTGAATCAAACCATAAACAAGGTGGCCTGTTGGGATGTTAGATCCTAATGTGAAAAACTGTGATTTTATATGTCTGCACTTTATGTGCTAATTTTATGCCCGTCTTTTTTCTGTCGTGAAGCACTTTGAGCTGCAGTTTCTTTATGAAAGGTGCTATACAAATAAAGTTTATTATTATTATTATTATTATTATTATTATTATTATTATTATTATTATTATTATTATTATTATTATATTATTATTATTATTATTATTATTATTATTATTATTATTATTATTATTATTATTATTATTATTATTATTATTATTATTATTATTATTATCATTACATGGCCCTCACGCCTGGTTATTTCAATCATACATTCATTTTTTAGCCACTGTTTATACTGTATATTAGGGCTGTCCCCGACTAAGGATTTGGATGGTCGACTATGATTGGCCAAAATTTGCCGTTAGTCGACTATTGGTCGACAATTTTTTTTTTTATAAAATAAGTATAATATTTTTAAAATATATATTTTTTTCTCATTCCATTTGGGCTGTGGGGGGTGCTTAATGTCTGAAGGAGTCGACTGAAGGCTTCTTGTCCTCTGCAAAAGCATGCAATTGGTCCACTGATGGATACATCTTGATATTTGTCTAGTCTAGTGTGTTCATTAGATGGGTGAAATCCTCTTTCAGTGCCTCTGTGCCTGTTTTCGTAGGCAGTTAGCCTCTGGTATGCGCGCCATTAGTGTTAGCCACGCTTCTAGGCCTCTTTTCTTTTGGAAAGAATGATACCTTTTTTTTTTTTTTTTTTTACTATTCGACTAAGAGGTTGGCCAGTCGACTACGGCTCCTTTCGACCGATTAGTCGACTAATAGGGGTCAGCCCTACTGTATATATATATAGTCCTGTATAGTGTATGTACATCGTGTCCCATATGTTACTTACTGTATGTTTATAGTGTCCTATATGTCACTTTATGTTTATATTAGATCTTTTTTATATACACCATGGGAAGGGGGAAACGCAATTTCATTTCTCTGTATGTCTTGCACATTATGAGAAGCGATAATAAAGCTGACTTTGACTTTGATATAAAAGGTTACATGGACCTCACCCTGGCAGACCTGACCATATAAAAGGCTACATGGCCCTCACCCTGGCAGACCTGACCATATAAAAGGCTACATGGCCCTCACCCTGGCAGACCTGACCATATAAAAGGCTACATGGCCCTCACCCTGGCAGACCTGACCATATAAAAGGCTCCATGGCCCTCACCCTGGCAGACCCGGCCATATAAAAGGCTCCATGGCCCTCACCCTGGCAGACCTGACCATATAAAAGGCTCCATGGACGTCACCCTGGCAGACCTGACCATATAAAAGGCTCCATGGCCCTCACCCTGGCAGACCCGGCCATATAAAAGGCTCCATGGCCCTCACCCTGGCAGACCTGACCATATAAAAGGCTCCATGGCCCTCACCCTGGCAGACCTGACCATATAAAAGGCTCCATGGTCCTCACCCTGGCACACGCGGCCGTCCCCCAGGAAGCCGGGCAGACAGGAGCAGATGTAGGCGGAGCCTCCGGTGTAGCTGCAGGATGCCCTGTCTGGGACGTCACAGTCGTGGCTGCCGCGCAGGCAGTGGTTCACCGGACGGTTGGCCTCTGCAGAGAAGGACAGAGGGGGCGGAGTTACACCTCTGTACTCATGTAAAAGGAACATGCCCACATTATTAGACTAGATTAGATTAGACTAGATTAGACTAGACTAGATTAGACTAGATTAGACTAGACTAGATTAGATTAGACTAGACTAGACTAGATTAGACTAGACTAGACTAGATTAGACTAGACTAGATTAGACTAGACTAGACTAGATTAGACTAGACTAGATTAGATTAGACTAGACTAGACTAGATTAGACTAGACTAGATTAGACTAGACTAGACTAGATTAGACTAGATTAGATTAGACTAGACTAGATTAGACTAGATTAGACTAGATTAGATTAGACTAGACTAGACTAGATTAGACTAGACTAGATTAGACTAGACTAGACTAGACTAGATTAGACTAGACTAGATTAGACTAGACTAGACTAGATTAGACTAGATTAGACTAGACTAGATTAGATTAGACTAGATTAGACTAGACTAGACTAGATTAGATTCGATTAGATTCGACTAGATTAGACTAGATTAGATTAGATTAGACTAGATTAGATTAGATTCGATTAGACTAGAATAGACTTGATTAGATTAGACTAGATTAGATTAGATTAGATTAGACTATACTAGACTATACTAGACTAGATTAGATTAGACTAGACTAGATTAGACTAGACTAGACTAGACTAGACTAGATTAGATTAGACTAGATTAGACTAGACTAGATTAGATTAGACTAGATTAGATTAGACTAGACTAGATTAGATTCGATTAGATTCGACTAGATTAGACTAGATTAGATTAGATTAGACTAGATTAGATTAGATTCGATTAGACTAGAATAGACTTGATTAGATTAGACTAGATTAGATTAGATTAGATTAGACTATACTAGACTATACTAGACTAGATTAGATTAGACTAGAATAGACTTGATTAGATTAGACTAGATTAGATTAGATTAGATTAGACTATACTAGACTATACTAGACTAGATTAGACTAGAATAGACTTGATTAGATTAGATTAGACAATACTAGACTAGACTAGACTAGACTAGATTAGATTAGACTATTTTAGATTAGATTAGACTAAATTAGATTAGATTAGATTAGACTAGATTAGATTAGACTAGATTAGATTCAACTAGATTAGATTAGATTACACTAGATTAGATTAGATTTGATTGGATTAGATTCGACTAGATTAGATTAAATTTGATCAGATACAATTAGATTAAACTAGATTTGATTTGATTAAATTAGATTACACTAGATTAGATTAGATGCAAATGTATTGTTTGTCAACATACAGCACAAGTACTACAGTACACCGAAAAGAAGTCAATAATAATAAATAACCAATAAGTAAAGTGCAATAGTAATATACAATGTACAGGTGATTAAACTGGGTATAAAATATATATGTCAGTACTACTGAGTAATAGTGCTAATCAGATGTATGTACAGTGTAGTATTATGTACATTAATATGTACAGTGATACAGGTATAAAGACACTATGGTAGTAAATCATACTGGCCAGCAGCGTAACTAGTAAGAGTAGGTAAGGGATATAGATATAGCATCTAGATATATGCAAAAAGGATTACATGCAGGTATGTACAGACATAATGTGGATACATATAGATATATGTATACAGCATTATTGTACATGATAGGAGGATGTCTCTGAGGAGAAGGAGGAGGAGCAGATGGAGGAGAAGAAGGAGAGGAAGAAGGAGGAGGAGACAGAGGAGAAGAAGGAGAGGAAGGAGGAGGAGGAAACAGAGGAGAAGAAGGAGAGGAAGAAGGAGGAGGAGGAGACAGAGGAGAAGAAGGAGAGGAAGAAGGAGGAGGAGACAGAGGAGAAGAAGGAGAGGAAGGAGGAGGAGGAAACAGAGGAGAAGAAGGAGAGGAAGAAGGAGGAGGAGGAGACAGAGGAGAAGAAGGAGAGGAAGAAGGAGGAGGAGACAGAGGAGAAGAAGGAGAGGAAGGAGGAGGAAACAGGAAAAGGAGAGGAAGAAGGAGGAGGAGGAGGAGAAGAAGGAGAAGGAGAGGAAGGAGGAGGAGGAGGAGAAGAAGGAGAAGGAGAGGAAGGAGGAGGAGGAGGAGGAGGAGGAGGAGGAGGAGGAGAAGAAGATACACAACAAACCGCTCACCATATCCACATTTAGAATCATACAAACCTGGTTATTAGCATCAATCGCTCTCAGAACATCTGTACGTGCACCGGGGGACCTACACACACACACACACACACACACACACGCACACACACACACACACACACACACACACGCACACACACGCACGCACACACGCACACACGCTCTCTCACACACACACACACACACACACACACACACACACACACACACACACACACGCACGCACACACGCACACACGCTCTCACACACACACACACACACACACACACACACACACACACACACACACACACACACACACACACACACACACACGCACACACACACACACACACACACACACACACACACGCACACACACACACACACAACCACACACACACACACACACACACACGCACACACACGCACGCACACACGCACACACGCTCTCTCACACACACACACACACACACACACACACACACACACACACACACACACACACACACACACACACAGCACACATGCACACACACACACACGCTCTCACACACACACACACACACGCACGCACACACACGCACACACATGTACACGCTCACACACACGCACACGCCCCACTATCCGCCCACCAACCAACACAGCTGTGAACACACACACGCGTGTGGGGGACGTACCCACGCAGGTCCTCCCATCGCTGGAGAACTGGAAGCCGTCCAGGCACTCGCAGCGGAAGGTGCCCGGCTGGTCGTTGCAGACGGAGTTCGCGCCGCAGATCTGCGGAGTCTCCCGGCATTCGTCAATGTCTGCCGAGTGAGATGAAGATGAGGAGGAGGACGAGGATGATGATGATGATGATGATATCAACAACAAGATTCAAGAGGTTTATTTGTCACATACATACCGGGGCATACAGTGAAATGCGGGTGGGCCATGCCCGCTTTGATCGTGCAATAATACTAATAATAAAAATAGACATAAAAAAACAGGTAATAAAAAGACATAAAATAGGCATGATAAAATAGACGTGCTAAAGTCCTGAGATATAGTGCAATACAATGTTAGCTACGGATTTAAGTCACTGGGTACTGTGTACACTACTATACAATATACAGTTTTTACTCTATATCCGTATGCTATACTTGCTATATCTAAACTATACTATACAAGAACCACGTCGGTTCTTTCTTAAAGTGACATAAGGTAATAAGTGACATGATCGTCCACTGGAAGCCGTTCTAGTGACTGGTCTGAGTTTGCCCAGAACATAAATCTGCATTTTGCTATGATGCCCCTCTAGCTCATGGAATGAACTCCAACAGTCCTTAATGCTTGAGATTCTCTCCTCTGTTGCAGAGTTTAAAACCTTGACCTCCAACCTTTTGTCAATCAAGTTGTACGTGTTTTAATTGATTTGTCATCCTTACTTTTGATTGTATAGGCCTATACCTTTTTCTGTGCTTACTCCTGTATGAACACTCGACGTGACTGTAAACGAGGGAAACCTCAGTTGCCTTTCGAGTTTAAATAAAGGTTTGAATACAAACCAAATACTCCAACTCACTAATGTGATTAATTTATTTAGCTTTTCACCGTCTCCTTGGAAATAACTTTTGTTTTTCCACTTTTCACCAAGAAAGTGTGATTTATTTGACATATTTCATGACCAGTATGTAAACGTTCAGCTACATATACAATATACTGTAAAAAAAACAGCTGGTTCTAGATAATAAGCCTGGATTTCTTTGGGAGCTTTGCTTATCGTCACATCTGCTGTGTACATGAAACGTTGACTCATAAAAGCAACTAACGAAATAAAGAACAAGGCGAGTACAGTTGTACATTTCTATCACGGAGAATAGATCTCTCATGGAGATCAGTGGACCTTCTCAAGGGAGGTTCTCCCGCCGTCCCCCCTCACAGGATGGACATATACCGCTCCCACCCACCTCTGCTCCCCTTCCCTCCAGAAGATATCCTCCTACACATTCTGTCTCCTTTCTCCCAGATTTAAACTGATTAGAGTATCCACTTGGGTCTCCGATTAGAGGCTAATCATGCTCCCGCCGGGAACCGGAACGGCTCCGTTTGGAAGAACTTTGAGGAACTGATCATGAACAGATAACTAGTCACGATCGCAACACACGTCGTTGTACAGTTTCCATGAACAGATAACCAGTCCTTCTGTATAGTTCACGTTGAGATCACGAGGACAAGGGGACGAAGAAGGAGGAGGAGGAGGAGGAGGGGCAGAAGGAGGAGAAGGAGAAGAAGAAGGAGGAAAATAAGGAGAAAAAGAAGGAGAAGAAGAAGGAGGAGGAGAAGAAGAAGAAGGAGAAAAAGAAGGAGAAAAAAAGAAGGATGAGAAGAAGGAGGAGGAGAAGAAGAAGGATAAGGAAAGGAGGAGAAGCAGGAGAAGGAGAAGCAGAAGAAGGAGAAGAAAAAGAAGGCAGAGGAGAAGGAGGAGAAGAAGGAGAAGAAAAAGAAGGAGAAGAATTAGGGAAAAAAAGGAGAAGAAGAAGAAGAAGAAGAAGAAGAAGAAGAAGAAGAAGAAGAAGAAGAAGAAGAAGAAGAAGAAGAAGAAGAAGAAGAAGAAGAAGAAGAAAAAGAAAAAGAAGAAGAAAAAGAAAAAGAAAAAGAAAAAGAAAAAGAAGAAGAAGAAGAAGAAGAAGAAGAAGAAGAAGAAGAAGAAGAAGAAGAAGAAGAAGAAGAAGAAGAAGAAGAAGAAGAAGAAGAAGAAGAAGAAGAAGAAGAAGAAGAAGAAGAAGAAGAAGAAGAAGAAGAAGAAGAAGAAGAAGAAGAAGAAGAAGAAGAAGAAGAAGAAGAAGAAGAGGAGTATCTTACCATGGCAGGAACGGCCATCACCGGTGAAACCAGTGGCACACTCGCAGGTGAACTGGACGCCCTCTCCAGGCCTGCAGGCTGCGTTGGTGTCACAGCCGTGTCTGCCGGTGAAACACGGGTTCTGCTCCGGCGGGCCACCTGCACCGAGACACAAATGTTTAAAAGGCCCGATCAGTAAAGGCCCCAGACGTGAACACAAATCGATTGAGCTCTTGATACGAGGACCAACGGGTCCTGGTGGTGATGAGTAACGAGTTGTCTTCAAACCTGTTTGCTGTTAAAGTGTATAGTTGGAGAAGGTTTATTTGCGTTGGTCATGCTTAAAAGGTCCCCTATCTTATAAATGGCCTTTTCCAGTGGTTGTTTTCTACCAATGTGGGGGTTGTACCAACACCGACTAGATGTGAAATCTCTAGCCTGTCCCTCGTTTCTTCAGTTCAGCTGAGACAAGAACCTCCCCCCACTGAACCAAGCCATTCTGAAGTGACTCGCTCGCTGACGTGATTAGGCGCTGATCTGCCACCGCCCCGCCCCCCCCCCACAATCAACTGTGATACGTTTCTGAAATAATTAAATGAAATTAATTTTTTTTTATAATGAATAATAATGAAAACAATTTAATTGTATTATTATTTTTTTAATCTAACCCTAACTAACCTTACTGTCATGCACTTGTCCTAATAAACTAACCTACACTGTAGCACTCAACACTTTGATGAACATTGTTACTCAGCTGATAGAGTTGTGCCCTTCCTGATGACCTGTCGTACAGAACTTGTAAGTCGCTTTGGATAAAAGCGGCAACTAAATGACTAAATGTAAATGTAAAACGGAGCGAGTGGAAATAATGCGGAGGCGGTTTCGACAGCAGACAGCAGAGACCTTCAGCTGTCCAGCACTTCCTCAAAAGTGTTCGACAGCATAGCTTCCAGAGTGCTTATAAATCCCAGCTTTCCCCCCCTGCGCCATTTCTATGTGCAGTGAAAGCTTCAATGCTTCTAAATAAGATTGGCAATGCACCGTCCGACCCTCGTAACGTTAACGTAACGTCAGCCGCCTGCTAGCCAACCCAATCACACACACAGAGAAGCAGCTTCACTAGATAAAATGGGTGGGAGGGATTCGGGGGACTCTCGCTCTCTCGCTCGTATCTGCTAGTGCAATGGTTCCCAAAGTCGGGGTCGCGACCCAAAGGTGGGCCGCGAGCAGCCACGGGAGGGCCGCGAGATGATTTAAAAAAAATAAAATAAAAATTGTCAGGCCACTGAACTTAGAAGCAGGCCAGGACAGTGTTTCTAGTTGTATTCTAAAATTCTATTCTATTGTATTCTAAAATGTGACTATATGGTTTTATATTAACTTAATAAATAAACAAAAACTAAAAATCTACTTATTTCAACGAACATTTCAAACTAAATAACAGATTATGCACATAAAACGCTGAAAACAAACCGAAGCAACAATAGTATTTTAATGAGGCTATTATTATTATTATCATTATTATTTTGCAACAAGTTAGCCCTCTCATAAATAGCACATATAAATGAATAACTAACTTGAACTAACTTAATAGGATTGAAGTGATATTGGCTTAAAAAATCGGTCGCCGGGCAAAGAAATAAATTAAAAAAAGCCTGACGATGTGCATTGGGCCGCGGCTCTCTGACGCCTTATTTTCTGGGTCCTGGCCTGAAAAGTTTGGGAACCCCTTTGCTAGTGCAGGTGGGTGACTGTCACTCAAAGCGCATTGCGAGTATGGGCGGAGCCCAGCCAAAAACAGCTTGGACATTGGAAGGGCACAAAGAGGTGCTCCACAGTACTTGATTAAAATACAAAACAATTAGGGATGTCCGATATTATCGGCCGATATCGGCAGTAAAATGTGATATCGGAAAATACCGGTATAAAAAAAACAAAAAAAAAAAACAATAACAATATATATATATATTTTTTTACATTTATTTAACCTTTATTTACCCAGGCAAGCAAGTAAGAACCTATTCTTATTTTATTTATTGTCAAAAGTATGCATGTTGGTTTAATTCAACAACAAGAGATATGTAATGTTAATTTTAACTTAATTATCATATTTTGCACAGATAATGCTTACATTTAGAAGCCTTTTGAATGCATCCAGTGAAATTATTAGTTACCTGAAATTATTCAGTTTTTTTGGGGGGGAAACCCTGCATATATCGGTATCGGTTGATATCGGTATCGGTATCGGTATCGGAAATTAAGAGTTGAACAATATCGGAATATCGGTATCGGTAAAAAAGCCAATATCGAGCATCCCTAAAAACAATGCATTTTATTGGGGGGGGGGGGATTACAGATGTGTTCCATAGACTCACAGGAATTGTGTAAAATTGCCCAAAAAGTTAAAAATTAAACAAAATATGGGACCTTTCAAATCTATTCCGATTTACAGTGAGTTGAGGGAGATCCAAATTGCGTGTTTTTATGTCCGTGGAAGGCAGAGCCATTCCGAGGGACAGTATGCATTCGGTACCATCTGTGTGTGTGTGGGTGAGTGTGTGTGTGGGTGTGTGAATCCGTGCGATATCTCAAAACCTATGGGGCCGATGAGCTGGCGCTTTAGTGCAGAATGTTCGGAGGCACAGATATGAGCGGGGAACACGTTTCACACGTTTCACATGTGGCAACAGGAAGTGTTTTTGGGGGGGGGAATTAATTTCCAGCATTCTCCATTGACTTTCGTACTCTCATGCAGTGTTGGGAAAGTTCACTTTCTACATGAACTAGTTCAGTTCACAGTTCACAATTTTTAAAATGAACTAGTTCAGTTCATAGTTCATAATTCAAAAATGTTAACTAAAGTTCATGGTTTCAAAAAAGAACTAATTTATAGTTTATAGTTCTTTAAAAAAAAATGTATAGTTATTTTTTCCAATACGTTGCTGGCTGCGTGCTATTATTTGTAAAAATTATTGAACCACAGACAGCAATCGGAATACTGGCATTTGCATTTTTCATTTGTCATATATGTCCTGATGAATTGAAAATGGGGGATCCTGATGTAAACAAGACGAAAGTCTTTCTCTGGTCTGCATTCCTCTTAACAATTGTCTGTTAATAAAGTTTTCATCAATCAATCAATGCATTTCCATAACGCTTTGCTGTCGCCCATTCAGTCCACACTAGTAGCAGCTGCAGCTTTCATCTCTACAGTATATTTTCAAAACATGAGGAAAAACGTTGCTTGAATTGTCTTTATTATGAAAACAAAAACAGGTCGTTTGCTTATTCTCAATGTGCCGTTTAAACTTTAAGGTTTGCTGTCGATATACGGACTTGCTTCTTCAAACCGGTGGACAAAGTTTACAGACAAACGTTAAATTTTTTCCGTCTGAGTCAGTACTGACTTTAACGTTAAACTCTTTTAAATGCTCATACGCCGACGTCGTAGAGTCTGACTCTGAGCGAGTGCTGCTCTCGACCTGCTGCTGTAGCTCTCGGCTTCTGCTCGCAGATTCCGCGGTTCCACTGTTGTTGTGTAGAGGAGTCTGATGACGTAGCCAGGGGTGACAGGCGCGTTGCCAGATCGGGTGGTTTTCCACATACTTTTGTAGCCTGTTTACGGTGTGTTTTAACTGGGTTTTCGGCTGAAATGCATATGAAATCTGGCACACCTTTGAACGCCGTTATAATAATAGTGCTGAGAATGAACGCACGTTTGAACGCCGTTATACAGCGCTGATAATGAACGCGTTCTCAATAACGTTCATTTAGCGGATAATCAGTACGTTCAGTTCACGTTCGCCCAAAATACGAACGCGTTCATGAACGATCGTTCATTGAACGCGTTCAGGTACATCACTGCTCTCATGGTCCTGTGTGTAGTTGTGGTAGAAGAAGAGGAAGAAGGAGAAGGAGAAGAAGAAGGAGAAGAAGGAGGAGCAGAAGAAGGAGAAGGAGAAGAAGGAGGAGAAGAAGGAGGAGAAGAAGGAGAAGAAGAGGAAGAAGGAGAAGAAGAAGGAGAAGAAGGAGGAGAATGAGAAGAAGAAGGAGGAGAAGAAGAAAAATGTGACTAAATGTAAAATGTCATATGTCCTTTATTCCTCAGGGAAACTATGTATGGCCCACTATAGCATGAGGACATACTGTATGTCATACTGTACATAGTCCAACCTGACACCTTTATCTTCAGCAAACAAAGAAAGCTCAGTAGGTATTGACAGGTCTTGAAAGAATAATATTCTATAAACTGTCAACTTGTAATTCCTGGTAAATATCAATTGGAGGGTGTTGCTAATCATTGCATTCTAAAAAATGAGGGGAAAGCATAGAGATGCTGCTAAGATATTTCCAGTAATGTATTGAACTATTTGGTGGACAAATGTGTTCGTGTATACAAAGTGTTATTCAATGTAGAACATTCTTATGAGAAGGAGAAGGAGAAGAAGAATGAGGAGGAGGAGGAGGAGGAGGAGGAGGAGGAGGAGAAGGAGGAGAAGAAGAAGGAGGAGAAGAAGGTTGAAGAAGGAGGAGAGGAAGAATGAGAAGGAGAAGAAGGAGAAGAGAAGGAGGAGAAGAAGGAGGAGAAGAAGAAGGAGAATGAGGAGAAGGAGAAGAAGAACGAGGAGGAGGAGAAGGAGGAGGAGAAGAAGGAGGAGGAGAAGAAGGAGGAGAAGAAGGTTGAAGAAGGAGGAGAGGAAGAAGGAGAAGAAGGAGAAGAAGAAGGAGGAGGAGAAGAAGGAGAATGAGGAGGATAAGAAGGAGGAGAAGGAGAAGAAGGAGGAGGAGAAGGAGAAGGAGAAGAGAAGGAGAAGGAGAAGGAGGAGGAGAAGAAGAAGGAGAAGGAGGAGGAGAAGGAGAATGAGGAGGAGAAGAAGAAGGAGGAGGAGAAGAAGGAGAAGAAGGAGGAGAAGAAGAAGGAAAAAGAAGAATGAGAAGAAGAAGAATGAGAAGAAGAAGAAGAAGAAGAAGAAGAAGAAGAAGAAGAAGAAGAAGAAGAAGAAGAAGAAGAAGAAGAAGAAGAAGAAGAAGAAGAAGAAGAAGAAGAAGAAGAAGAAGAAGAAGAAGAAGAAGAAGAAGAAGGACGAGAAGAAGAAGGAGAAGAAGAAGAAGAAGAAGATGAGGAGAGAAGAAGAAGGAGAAGAAGGAGGAGGAGGAGAAGAAGAAGAAGAGGAAGAAGGAGAAGAGGAGGGAGAAGGAGAAGAAGAAGAGAGAGAAGAAGGAGATGAAGAAGAAGGAGGAGGAGAAGAAGAAGGAGAAGAAGAAGGATGAGGAGAAGAAGAAGAAGGAGAAGAGGAGGAGAAGGAGAAGAAGAAGGAGAAGAAGAAGGAGAAGAAGAAGAAGAAGAAGAAGAAGAAGAAGAAGGAGGAGAAAAAGGAGATGAAGAAGAAGGATAAGAAAAAGAAGGAGAAGAAGAAGGAGGAGGAGAAGAAGGAGAAGGAGAAGGAGAAGGAGAAGGAGAAGGAGAAGAAGAAGAAGAAGAAGAAGAAGAAGAAGAAGAAGGAAGAAGAAGAAGAAGAAGAAGAAGAAGAAGAAGAAGAAGAAGAAGAAGGAGAAGAAGAAGAAGAGGAAGAAGGAGAAGAGGAGGAGAAGGAGAAGAAGAAGGAGAAGAAGGAGAAGAAGAAGGAAGAAGAAGAAGAAGAAGAAGAAGAAGAAGAAGAAGAAGAAGAAGGAGGAGAAAAGGAGATGAAGAAGAAGGATAAGAAAAGAAGGAGAAGAAGAAGGAGGAGGAGAAGAAGAAGAAGAAGAAGAAGAAGAAGAAGAAGAAGAAGAAGAAGAAGAAGAAGAAGAAGAAGAAGAAGAAGAAGAAGAAGAAGAAGAAGAAGAAGAAGAAGAAGAAGAAGAAGAAGAAGAAGAAGAAGGAGAAGAAGAAGAAGAAGAAGAAGAAGAAGAAGAAGAAGAAGAAGAAGAAGAAGAAAGAAGAAGAAGAAGAAGAAGAAGAAGGAGGAGAAGGAGGAGGAAGGAGGAGGAGGAGGAGATGAAGAAGAAGACGAAGAAGGAGGAGAAGGAAGAGAAGGAGAAGAAGAAGGAGAATAAGTAGGAGAGGAAGAAGGAGGAGAAGAAGGAGAAAAAGAAGGAGGAGAAGGAGGAGGAGATGAAGAAGAAGACGACGCCCGTCTTCCTCTCGGGCCATAAAGACAGAATACACCTCGCCCACAGATGTGAACGAGTGTTTCCCAAACAGGCCGAGGGAAGAGTCAACACCGGGAGTCAACAGCGCCTCTCCGCTCTGCAGACACTCGTCCTTCGGGCACGTCTCCCGCCATGTGACGCCCGCCTATCAGACAGCTGCTTATTAGGGAGCGTGTTTGAAGTCTCCGGCCCCCCCCCCCCCCCCCCCCCCCCCCCCAGACCCCACAGCCTCCTCACAGGAAAACTGGCCACAGATGTTCCACTTTTTGCCAATAAACCCCAGCTGAGTCAAGGTTGCTTGCATAACCTGCCCCCTAACCACCCCGTCAACAGCCTCAATCTCCAACCGCCCCCATGTGCCTTCACCCCCCCCCTCGTCCTGTGCCCTCAGCCCCCTCGTCCTGGAGCCTCCACACCCCTCGTCCTGGTGCCATCCTCCCCTGCAGAACTCCAATGAATACAAAAGGGCCTTTTTTCTTTTTTTCTTTTTATTCATTTATTTGAATGAATCAACATTTTCAGTTTCCACGTCAATGTAAATGTGCCAGAATTAGCTAGTGGGCTTGTTTTCGTCCCCGCCTACATTTACCTTTACATTTAGTCATTTAGCTGAACGCTTTTATCCAAAATCGACTTACAAATGGTGAACAACAAGTCAGCAGGAAGGGGTGCAACTCTGGCAGCTAAGGGTCAGTGGCGTTGGTCGTCAAATAGTGTTGAACTTCACTGTTACACTCTGAGTGTATAGCAGTAGACATATTAGCACGATAGGTAGTAGCATAAGGATAGCAACATAGTGGGTAAGGTACATCATAGTGAAAGACAGTAAGAAATAGTGAAAGACAGTAAGAAGGTAGCTAGCATGTCTTTTATGAAACCAGAGTACCCTGGAGGAAACCCACGCAAACACGGGGAGAACATGCAAACTCCACACAGAAAGGCCCCCCCTTGCTGGGGGTCAAACACGGGCAGAACATGCAAACTCCACACAGAAAGGCCTCTCGTCAGGGGTTCGAACCCGGGGGGACCTCTTCGCTGTGAGGCAGCAGTGCTAACCCCTGTGCCACCACGCTGCGGTAGAGTATCATAGACTATCATAGACTATCGTAGACTGCCATAGACTATCATAGACTACCATAGACTACCATAGACTACCGTAGACTACCATAGACTATCATAGACTACCATAGACTACCATAGACTACCGTAGACTACCATAGACTATCATAGACTACCATAGACTACCATAGACTACCGTAGACTACCATAGACTATCATAGACTACCATAGACTACCGTAGACTACCATAGACTATCATAGACTACCATAGACTATCATAGACTACCATATACTATCATAGACTAACATAGACTATCATAGACTACCATAGACTACCATAGACTATCATAGACTACCATAGACTATCATATACTATCATAGACTACCATAGACTACCATAGACTATCATAGACTACCATAGACTATCATAGACTACCATAGACTATCATAGACTACCATAGACTACCATAGACTATCATAGACTACCATAGACTATCATATACTATCATAGACTACCATAGACTACCATAGACTATCATAGACTACCACGGTGATCTCCTTTCGTACGCTGTACAATGGCTGCCCTATCGTTTTGATAGCGTCATGGAAATCAGTGCCTCACGTGTGACAAGAGCATGGATGTTCAGGAAGTTGCACAAGTTAAACACGTTTAATTTCAACGTCTCCGGAATGACCATTCGAACGACGGTAGTAGCAGCACCATCGACCAATCGGGTCTCAGGCAAACCGGACGGCGGCCATCGCTTCGCGCTCTACGGCCTCGGTCCTGGTCGGTAACCCGACACCCCCCTGACATCTCAGGGTTCCTGGAGTTTGCTCTGAACCAGGGGGGAACCGATTTAGTCGAACTAAAGGTTTGAAATCAAAATCAACGTTACGGTGTCAACACGACGACGGCCGAGCGAATGTCGATTCGAAGCGCGGGAGCACTGGCTCTACCGGATCCAGTTCTGGCGGCCCCCCCACCCCCCCGGCCCCCCCACCCCCCCGCCCCACCCCATCCGCCCCCCCCCCCCCCCCTTCTCTTTAACACCTCCCGTCCATCATAGTCATAAATAACCCGCTGTGAATGAAGCAGGGCCTCCCGCTAACCTTCACCCTCCTCCTCCTCCTCAATGGCCTCACTGTGTTCCTAGGAGCACGAGGACGAGGTTCTCGTCTATCTTCCTCTAACCTGACCCCCCGCTGACCCCATGACCCCCGCTGACCCCGCTGACCCCCGCTGACACGAATGCATGTTTGAGACACGTTAGCACATTCCTTCACGTAATACCCTACCCTTACCGTTACCCTTATCTTACTCTCTGAATTGCTTTTATTCTATCAATGTTTTGCTATTTTATGTCTAACTAACCTCTGAAAAGTCCAAATAAAGTATGATATATATTTAGTATTGAATATATAAAGTATGATATATATTTAGTATTGAATATATAAAGTATGAGGGCGGCTGGGTGGCGCAGCGGACATTGCGCTCGTCACCAACGCAAGAGACACCGGTATCGAATCCGGCTGTCAGCGTTGCCTCCGGCTTGGGCCGGCCGTCATACTGACTCAATTGGCAGAGTCAGCGGGAGGGGAGTCGATGGGGTGGTAATCTGGTCGTTGTAAACAGCGACTCCTACAGGTCGGTCAGGGCGCCTGCACAGCAAAGACAGGAAATGGCGAGAGTAGTGTGAGGCCTCCCACACGTTACACCTCGCCAATGAGAGTCCGCGCTGGCAGGTGAAAAGAAGTGACTGGCTGCCTCCACGTGTATCGGAGGGGACACGTGATAGGCCTCTATCCTCCCTACGACCGGCCAGTGGGGGGCACATGCGAGCAACGATCAGGACAGGGGAGGGGAGAATTGGCACGAGAGGAAAATTGGGATGGGAGAAAAATCACAGAAAAAGGAGGAGAAAAAGTAGGTAAAGTAAAAAGAATATATAAAGTATGATATATCTTTAGTATTGAATACATAAAGTATGACATATATTTAGTATATATATATGGAGGATGACCTGACCTGGAGAACCAACGACAAGGCGATCGTGAAGAAGGCACAACAGAGAGTCTACTTCCTGAGAATACTCAGGAATTACCACCTCAGACAAGACCTGCTTTACCGCTGCTCCGTGGAAAGCATCCTCACCTACTGCATCAATGTGTGGTTCCTCAGCTGCACAGCCGCAGAGAGGAAGGCGCTCCAGAGGGTCGTCAACTCGGCCCAAAAAATCATTGGCTGCCCCCTCCCCTCACTGGAAGAACTCTTTAACTCCCGCTGTCTTAAGAAGGCAGTGAAAATACTAAAGGACCCACACCACCCTGGCAACAAACACCTCATACGGCTGCGCTCGGGCAGGCGTTTCAGCGCCATGCCGACTAACAGACTGAAGTTTTTATCCCAGGTACCTAAATTGTACCTCATCCCATTTCTGCTTTGCACTATATAGTACTGTACATTAGTACACTGCATAGTATTGTATATTATATGGTAACTCAGTTACGTCTATTCTGCATCGAACATTGTACATATGTCTATACTGAACACTGTGACCTCATTTTCTACTTCTAAATTACATGCTATACTATGTTATTTGATACTTATCTTGTCTAGCACAGTCTCTGGAGCGTAACAGTAAGAAGCATTTTGTATGAAAGTATTCTGTACTTCTGTATGACAACTATTAAAGAAACTTGAACTTGAAACTTGAACATTATGTGCACTAGACTCAGCTCAATTTTAAAACAACAATCTCCCCTGCAACCCCCCCCCCCCCCCCACGCACACGCACACACTAAGGGATAGTGCAATTATCTTTTATACCCCCCCTGTTTATGTTTATGTTATGTCTATTATGCCTTATTCTTGTTTTTATATTTAATACTGTGTTTAGGACTGTGTTTTTGTGATCTAGGACTGTGTGACGGCTAGCACCCAGGGCTGCATTTAAAATTCCGTTGTAACATTGTAACAATGACAATAAAGATCATTCCATTCTATTCTAAAGTATGATATATATATTTAGTATTGAATACATAAAGTATGATATATATTTAGTATTGAATACATAAAGTAGAATATATATTTAGTATCGAATACATAAATTATGATATATCTTTAGTATTGAATACATAAAGTATGATATATATTTAGTATTGAATACATAAAGTATGATATATCTTTAGTATGATATATCTTTAGTATTGAATATATAAAGTATGATATATTTTTTGCATTGAATACATAAAGTATATATCTTTTTTGTGTCGAGATCATAAACAACATTAAAGTGTTTGTAACTAGTTGTTGAAGAGGTCATTCTTTCCATTATATTCACTGGAGACGCCAGTAGGTCTTCATCATGCATCAACATGCTCGATATTGGCTTTTTTACCGATACCGATATACCGATATTGTCCAACTCTTAATTTCCGATACTGATATCAACCGATATCAACCGATACCGATATATGCAGGGTTTCCCCCCCCCCATAATTTCAGGTAATTAACATTACATATGTCTTGTTGTGGAATTAACATAACATTATGCATACTTTTGACAATAAATAAAATCAGAATTTGTTCTTACTTGCTTGCCTGGGTAAATAAAGGTTATAGAAATGTAAAAAAAAATAGAAAAAAAAATAGTACCCTATACGTCTGGGCAGTTAACAGACTACATTTTATGGACTACATTTTCTGGTATCCCGTTCCCACTTTATCCAACCAGGAAAGAGAACTCTTAACGACAAATATAAGAAATAAAACCCAGTTTTAAGCAAATAATGTGCTTGAAACAAGTAAAATAATCGACCAGTGCAGTAAGCAAATTTGGCCTGGCAAGATATCTTGAAATAAGTAGAAATATCTAGGGTTCTCTCTCCTGATTGGATAAAGTGGGAACGGGATACCAGAATATTTATGTTCTGTTTTCTGCAGAGTGGAGGGACTGAGAGACCCACCATCAGTTATGGCTGTCAGAATGTAAAATAAGTGTCAGAACTAGGGATGTCCCGATCCGATCACGTGATCGGGATCGGCGTCGATCACGTGCTTTTCAGAGGATCGGGGATCGGGAAAAAATTATAATAAAAATCGGCAGTAAAAAAAAGAAAAATTTTATTCAACAAACATGACCATGTCTACGTCTTAAACTCATACGGAGGCCTTAGTTTTGGTTTTAAATTACATATAATATATCATCATTAATGTATTTATTGTCACACAGAGCAGAATAATTGTCCACAACAAACACATTCCCCTTTAATTTACACCGTTGCAACAAACACATTTCCTTTAATTTAGACCGGCTACACGCTACACGCTCCACATCACAACAGTACAACACGTCGCTCCCGAAACACGGTTAATATCCACTGATTTGAGCAGCTAGACTTAATGTCAGAGGTTTGGAACTAAGCATTTTAAAATAGAAAGTCAAGCCAGTTGCAATGTTTGCAAGGAGGACAGGCTGGAGGCGAAGTTTTCAGACTAACTTTTCACCTGGAGGATAACGTGACTGAGGATTATCGTCGGCGTTTCAGACCAGAATGGACCATTACGTAAGTCGAACACTCTATGTATACTAATGTGCAAACATATATTGAAACTTTAAATATTTCTCATATGAAGCAGAAGCACATTTCTCAGGGTGAATGTAATAACAAAAGCCTCCGCGCTCGCGCCCCGGACTATAGGCAACAGAGGGGCTTGTCTCGCTCTGCCAGTTTCTGACAAAAATGCGGCAAAATTGATTACTAATGTGAAAGATCGGATCGGAAACGATCGGATCGATAGATATTTAAAATCACATGATCGGGATCGGATCGGGAGCAAAAAAAGGCGATCGGTCCCTAGTCAGAACACTTATTTTAACAAAAGAAATTGCACTTACAGCGCCTTTAACTAATAAATGTCGCGTGTAGAACGGTTCTCAATATCGCACCCCACCTACCCAACCCCACCCCCCCCCCCCCACCCCACCTCCTCCAATGTACAGTTTCTTCGTCAAATGTATATACTCTTTCTTTCTTTTTTTTTTACTCTTTTTGTATCACAAACAGTACTGTATTTGTAAATCTGGTACAGGTATGTCATAAATGTATAGATGTAGCCGTACTGTCTACCTGTATGTCATGTATGTTATGATGAATTGAAAATGGGGGACCCTGATGTAAACAAGACGAAAGTCTTTCTCTGGTCTGCATCCCCTTAACAATGGTGTGTTTTGAGCTTACTGTATTGTACCCATTCTGCAATCTGTTAATAAAATGTTCAATCAATCAATCAATCAATCAATCAATCAATCTGAGGCCTCGTACCTACGACCGAATCATAGCCCTGCTCATATTCAGTATTCACAGCACTCCCTCTTGCTGTGATATATCGCTTAACCAAATGTGGAACCTTCACAGTACACTGGGGGTGTGCGAGGTTTGAGAATCCTGCAAGCTCACTAACGTTTGCACAACTGGACGCGAACAAAGGAAACCGCCTGAAATGTCAAAAAACGCGGAGGAACACCCCCCTCCCCCCCGGCGTCGTGTGTCGTGTTCTGGGGCCGACGACGCGCTTGAAGCGTGTCATTACTGTCATTACTGTACGCCCTCGCCGGCCCGTCGAGCCACGTCATGTTGCAGAGGACAGGGAGAAATGAATGGAATCCACAGCGCTTCACTTCCAAGGAATACCGGGAACACCTTGAAGGCTCACACTTATTTCTGACCCGTCGTTTTTCTGTGAAGGAAACAGTACTCATACCACCACTGGAAAAAAATCCTGGATGAGCATCAAATAAAAAATGTTTGAAAACCTCAGACGTTATAAAAGTTCCTGTTTTGTATATAAATGCCTGCACAGATTAGCCCCTCCCCCTCTCAAGGAGTTTATCCACGAGAAAAGGAACACTGGATTAGCCACTATGGGTCAAACACCAGAGGGGATTGTGAGGTCCGTTTTAGAAAGACCGCCTTCAGCAAAAATGTTCTATCGATAAAGGGAACGTGGAACATGGAACAGCCTTCCGGTCCCCTTAAGGGAATGTACCACCCTGTCCACCTTTAGGGGCCAACTCAGGAAATGGCTGTCAAATATGCACTCATTAGGGATGTTAGTGATGTTGTACTGACTGAATGTCATGTTACGGGTGGAAATTAGCCCTGTGCTATTCCCGGCATATTTACGTCCTTATCGTGCTGTGATGTTATGCATACACTCATGTAAATGATGTTCATTCATTTGCATTGTCCTTAATAAACAAATCTTGAATCTTAAATCTTAAATGCACGCGTGAGACTAACAGGAAACAAGTCCAAGTTCCATTTGACCGTCGCAGATATTGTTTTGGCTAGCCGCGACCGTTACTTAGGACTTATGCAAGCAGGAAATGTGTTATTTGGGTTGTTATTCCTTTAGCTACACACAGTCCATCTACCGGCAGCCCGGCTTGACGTTAGACACTTGGGGATCAGGCGCAAATGTTCGTAACGTTTTCAAAACTTTGTATAATTGTGCATAAGTCCTCAGAGCCCAGAGAGCAGGATTTATTAATTCCATGACTCCTCCAGGACTTCCAAGACTGAAGGAAGCCTGGACATTCAGCCGATCACACGCTTTTCACCCCACAAAGAAAACATGGGATGACGCAATGGAAATATAGAAAAGAAAATCTATATTTAATCATTTCATTTGAACGATCCGATATCGATTACACAGTTTTTACTTTACTTAAGTATATATTAAAGGTTAAAGTTATGCTAAAGTTATGCTGCTCTGATTAAATGTCATGTTAAAGTGGTATGTGGTCCAGTTATGCTGCTCTGATTAAAGCTCATGCTAAAGTGGTATGTGATGCAGTTATAATGCTTCCATGCTTTCTATGCTAAATCATTTTCTTCAAAGTAACAAGTAACTGGTGGGTTCAGAGAAATGTAGTGGAGTACAAAGTACAAAGTTCCCTCAGATGAAAATACTTGTACTCGTAATACTTAAATATTTAAGTAGAGTACTTAAGTAAAGACGCGTCGCAGCGCTACCAGCGCGGAGGAGGACTCTGTACTCACTGTGGACGGAGCCGACCTTGTTGCTCATGGCATAGCGGATCAGCTGGTTGCTGACGTCGTACATGACGAAGACCTGGTCCACGCTGAGCTGCTGGGTGGGCGGGGCCGCCCTGTAGGCGTCGTCATGGCGACAGCTCTGGAAGGTGATGGTCTGCCGCCACTGGTAGCTCCTGGTCTGGACGCCGCCGTCCGGCAGGCTGATGGTGTAGTCGCGGTTGGAGGACGAGGTGATGACTAGGAGGGGGGGGGGGTGCAAACATCCGTTACAGAAAATAATGATTTCATTTCATTTCAAACCTTTATTTACACTCCAGGACCGTCCGGGTCGTCCCTCTTTATTCATCCTACCAACCCTCCTCCATCCTACCAACCCTTTGTTCCAGTTTTACAGCCTGTAGGATCCCCTGAAAGGTGCTGTAAGTGGTATTCTTTGTTAAAATAAGTGTTAAATAGCTCTACACTCCAACAGCCATCACTGATATAGAGTGTCTGGTCAGTAACATGGGTCTCCCAGTCCTTCCACTCTGCAGTAAACAGCCATCACTAGTATAGAGTGTCTGGTCAGTAACATGGGTCTCCCAGTCCCTCCGCTCTGCTGTAAACAGCCATCACTGATATAGTGTCTGGTCAGTAACATGGGTCTCCCAGTCCCTCCGCTCTGCTGTAAACAGCCATCACTGATATAGAGTGTCTGGTCAGTAACATGGGTCTCCCAGTCCCTCCACTCTGCAGTAAACAGCCATCACTGATATAGTGTCTGGTCAGTAACATGGGTCTCCCAGTCCCTCCGCTCTGCTGTAAACAGCCATCACTGATATAGAGTGTCTGGTCAGTAACATGGGTCTCCCAGTCCCTCCACTCTGCAGTAAACAGACATCACTGATACATAGCGTCTGGTCAGTAACATGGGTCTCCCAGTCCCTCCACTCTGCAGTAAACAGCCATCACTGATATAGAGTGTCTGGTCAGTAACATGGGTCTCCCAGTCCCTCCACTCTGCAGTAAACAGCCATCACTAGTATAGAGTGTCTGGTCAGTAACATGGGTCTCCCAGTCCCTCCCCTCTGCAGTAAACAGCCATCACTGATACAGAGTGTCTGGTCAGTAACATGGGTCTCCCAGTCGCTCCACTCTGCAGTAAACAGTCATCACTGATATAGTGTCTGGTCAGTAACATGGGTCTCCCAGTCCCTCCACTCTGCAGTAAACAGCCATCACTGATATAGAGTGTCTGGTCAGTAACATGGGTCTCCCAGTCCCTCCACTCTGCAGTAAACAGTCATCACTGATATAGAGTGTCTGGTCAGTAACATGGGTCTCCCAGTCCCTCCACTCTGCAGTAAACAGACATCACTGATATAGAATGTCTGGTCAGTAACATGGGTCTCCCAGTCCCTCCCCTCTGCAGTAAACAGCCATCACTGATATAGAGTGTCTGGTCAGTAACATGGGTCTCCCAGTCCCTCCTGCTCCTCTGCAGTAAACAGCCATCACTGATATAGAGCGTCTGGTCAGTAACATGGGTCTCCCAGTCCCTCCGCTCTGCAGTAAACAGCCATCACTGATATAGAGTGTCTGGTCAGTAACATGGGTCTCCCAGTCCCTCCCCTCTGCAGTAAACAGCCATCACTGATATAGAGTGTCTGGTCAGTAACATGGGTCTCCCAGTCCCTCCCCTCTGCAGTAAACAGCCATCACTGATATAGAGTGTCTGGTCAGTAACATGGGTCTCCCAGTCCCTCCCCTCTGCAGTAAACAGCCATCACTGATATAGAGTGTCTGGTCAGTAACATGGGTCTCCCAGTCCCTCCGCTCTGCAGTAAACAGAACATAAATTCTTCTGGTATCCCTCCCCACTTTATCCAATCAGGAGAGAGAACCCTAGATATTATTATCCAATCAGGAGAGAGAACCCCTAGATATTTGTACTTATTTCAGGAAATCTCGCCAAGTCACATTGGCTCACTGCACTGGCAGATTATTTTACCATAATTTACTTTATTACTTATTTTTGTCAGACCTTTTTTTTTCAGTGTGGAGTTCTCTCTCCTGATTGGATAAAGTGTATTTTGTGTTTACTGCAAAGTGGAGGGACTGGGAGACCCATGTTACTGACCAGACACTCTATATCAGTGATGGCTGTTTACTGCAGAGCTGAGGGACTGGGAGACCCATGTTACTGACCAGACACTCTATATCAGTGATGGCTGTTTACTGCAGAGCGGAGGGACTGGGAGACCCATGTTACTGACCAGACACTCTATATCAGTGATGGCTGTTTACTGCAGAGTGGAGGGACTGGGAGACCCATGTTACTGACCAGACACTCTATATCAGTGATGGCTGTTTACTGCAGAGCTGAGGGACTGGGAGACCCATGTTACTGACCAGACACTCCATATATCAATGATGTCTGTGGGAATGTAGAGCTATTATGTTAACATGTAGACCACTTACAACAAAGAAAATACCACGTACAGCTCCGTTAACCCTTTCACTGCCGCACGACAAAGGGTTAACACTTTCGCTACCACACTACGGAAGGTTAACCCTTTCACTACCACACTACAGACGGTTAACCCTTTCACTGCCGCACGACAAAGGGTTAACCCTTTCGCTACCACGCTACGGAAGGTTAACCCTTTACTATGACACTAGACGGTTAACCATCTGTAGTGTGGTAGTAAAGGGCCCCACACACGGGCCTCTGAGTGCCCCCCCCCCCCCCCCGCGGCTGCTTACGGTCAGTGCTGTACTGGTAGATCTCCTTGTAGGGGTCGATCTGGACGCTGGCTCCCCGCGGCACCTCCGGCAGACTTCCCTCCAGCTCGGTGCTCACCACCAGGTGGTCGTGCTCGTCGATGCCCTGGAACTGCTGCTTGATGGTGAGCCGCTCGCCGCCGGGCTGGAAGATCACCTCGGCCTGTCTGGAGAACACGCCGCCTGGGGCGGGGGAGGGGGGAGGGGGGAGAGGGAGAGGGAGGGGGAGAGGGGGGCGGGGGAGGGGGGAGGTCTTTAGTTATATACTCAGTCTGGTCTTTAGTTATATACATAGTCTAGTCTTTAGTTATATACATAGTCTAGTCTTTAGTTATATACATAGTCTAGTCTTTAGTTATATACATAGTCTAGTCTTTAGTTATATACATAGTCTGGTCTTTAGTTATATACATAGTATGGTCTTTAGTTATATACATAGTCTAGTCTTTAGTTATATACATAGTCTAGTCTTTAGTTATATACATAGTCTGGTCTTTAGTTATATACATAGTCTGGTCTTTAGTTATATACATAGTCTGGTCTTTAGTTATATACATAGTCTGGTCTTTAGTTATATACATAGTCTGGTCTTTGTTGAACGCGCTGCCTGCAGCGGGGGATGGGGAGGTGGAAGGAAGGAGGAACGACTGTTTAGTTTTAGTCGACTAACAGCAGCAGGATATGGAGGAAGAACTCGTCTTAACTTGGATTAAACTCCAGACAACTCGGTTTATTATGTATTTGTCGCTCAAAAAACAAAACCTGCACGGACTACAACATATGACGTATATCATGCCAGTTAGGGCACCTTGTGTATACTGTTTACTTTTACTCTTACTCATAGTATACGTTCAGATACAAATTCTTTATTGCCTATATTTATTGTAATGTATAATATAACCGATATGGCATAATCTGCATATTTGTTTACTTTCCCATATTTTTATATTGAGAGTTAATTATATTATTACACTGTTTATTTTTTTTACCCCTCGTATTTTTATATTCAGATCTAAACGTATTGCCTATATTTATGTCTTTCTACTATTACCCTGCCCATACCTGTACCTCACCCTCCCCCCCGCCACCATGCCGCTATAACGCCCGAATTTCCCCCAAGGGGATCAATAAAGGGATATCTTATCTTTAACCCTTTCACTGCGACAATACAGAAGGTTAACCCTTTCACTGCCACACAACAAAGGGTTAACCCTTTCACTACCACACTACACTACCAAACCGTCTGTAGTGGTGTGATAGTAAAGGGTTAACCCTTCTGTAGTGGGTGGCAGTGAAAGGGTTAAGAATTCAGTACGCCTTCACTTGGATTCAATTCCAGACGACCCCCGTTTATTATTGACTCGCGAGCCACGGGGCCTGATTGTAATAACATCTGATCAAAGCCGCTCAAAAGTGACTGACCGCGGGTCTCACCTCACGGCCGGGGGAAGGTGAAACCACCCGCTCATTAACCCTTTCACCGCCGCACTACCAAAACGGTTAACCCTTTCACTGCCACGCGACCGCCGGTTAACCCTTTCACGACCGTCGGTTGTGTGATAGTAAAGGGTTAACCTTCTGTCGTGTGGCAGTGAAAGGGTTAAAAACCGCTGCCCAGAGGCTCCGCCCCCTCAGCCGGTTTAAGTGACACTTCAAACGAGGGGCTGTAGGGAGGGATCTCTGGCCAGCTGGAAGCAATGACTTGGAACAACATTTCAAGGCCTCAGATCACAGACTTGGGAGCCGGGAGCCGGGAGCAGGGAACTCATAACAACTCTCCCCCCCCTCGTCCATGAAGCGGTGACACAAATCCTATCCCGAGCAAACGTCAAAAAACATGTTTTTCTTTTTTTTTTTACATAAAATAACAAATAAAAAGGATTTACGCGCTTGATATTTATTTGAGGGAACTTTCGATAGAGAACCTCCATCGAGAAGCAATGAGACGAACCCCGCAGTTTAATATTAAAGTTCATGTTGAAACTATATCCATCAACATGCCATTGCTCTGGTTAATTCTTCTCTTTTGCTCATTTTAACACATTCCTGGCCAACCACGTATATATATACTAGTGGTGGGGGGAAATATCGATACGTAGTAGTAGTCTTTTCTACTAACCTGAACCTAGGGCTTCACCCGATCGCATTGAATAGTTTTCGGGACCCCCGATTCATTATGCTGTGGTGGGTTATGTCGTGGGCCAAATGGACATTATGATCTACCAGATGGCAATCAAATAATTGGAATATTCTTTTTGGAATCCCACGGCCACAGGTAAGGACAATTTAACGTCAATTTCAGCTTGATCATGCAAGGATTTCATAGCCATCCCCCTGATCAGCGTATGTTGTGGTAATAACGAATGCCGTTATTGGCAATCAATTAATCAGAAACTACCCCCCCCCCCCCTTTCATGCATTCATGATGAAACATAATACCTATCATATGAATTAGATTTTTTAATTGTAGCGTGTGTAGGGACAAAACACCAATGGATTTGGTATCGTACCTTATGGTATTGTATGGTATCTTATGGTATGGTATGGTATCTTATGGTATCATATCTTATGGTATGGTATCTTATGGTATGGTATGGTATGGTATGATATGATATGATAAGGTATGATATTGTATGGTATGGTATCTTATGGTATTGTATCATATCATATGGTATGGTATGATATCTTATGGTATGGTATCTTATGGTATGGTATGGTATGGTATGATATGATAAGGTATGATATTGTATGGTATTGTATCATATGGTATGGTATGGTATGGTATGATATGGTATGGTATCTTATGGTATGGTATGGTATGATAAGGTATGGTATCTTATGGTATGGTATCTTATGGTATGGTATGGTATCTTATGGTATGGTATCTTATGGTATGGTATGGTATCTTATGGTATTGTATCATATCATATGGTATGGTATGATATCTTATGGTATGGTATCTTATGGTATGGTATGATATGATAAGGTATGGTATGGTATGGTATTGTATGGTATGGTATCGTATGGTATTGTATCGTATCTTATGGTATGGTATGATATCTTATGGTATGGTATCTTATGGTATGGTATGGTATGGTATGATATGGTATGGTATCTTATGGTATGGTATGGTATGGTATGGTATGATATGGTATGATATGGTATGATATGGTATGATATGGTATGGTATGGTATGATATGGTATCTTATGGTATGGTATGATATGGTATGGTATCTTATGGTATGGTATGATATGGTATCGTATCTTATGGTATGGTATGGTATGATATGATATGGTATGGTATGGTATGATATGATAATGGTATGGTATCTTATGGTATCGTATCTTATGGTATGTTATGGTATGGTATGGTAACCCTACGCGAGACGCGAGAGACGGAGACACAGTCAAGCCCCTCCCCATACCGATGAGGCTGAACCCGTTGTGGAAGCCGGGCTGCTCCAGGGCGAACGCCCAGCCGATGACTCCGCCCAGGGAGGCCAGGGGCTGCAGGGAGGGGCCCACGTCGTCGGGGATGGTGCTGATGGCCACGTAGGTGCGCCCGTCGTTGGCCACCACGTACGAGTGCAGGTCGTTGTTCCTGAACTCCACCGGCCTGCCGCCCACCGACACTCGGCCGTTCACCTTCCCGTTCATCCTCTGCGGCTTTCCTGCAGACCAGACGGGTTAGTTAACCTGCTGACAAGGGTGCAAGTTATACCATACACACCTGGTCATTATATAGTCTTTAGTTATATATACATAGTCTAGTCTTTATGTATATATAGTCTAGTCTTTAGGTATATACATAGTCTAGTCTTTAGTTATATATACATAGTCTAGTCTTTAGTTATATACATAGTCTAGTCTTTAGTTATATATACATAGTCTAGTCTTTAGTTATATACATAGTCTAGTCTTTAGGTATATATATAGTCTAGTCTTTAGTTATATACATAGTCTAGTCTTTAGGTATATATACATAGTCTAGTCTTTAGTTATATACATAGTCTAGTCTTTAGTTATACATAGTCTAGTCTTTAGTTATATATATAGTCTAGTCTTTAGTTATATATAGTCTAGTCTTTAGTTATATATACATAGTCTAGTCTTTAGTTATATACATAGTCTAGTCTTTAGTTATACATAGTCTAGTCTTTAGTTATATATATAGTCTAGTCTTTAGTTATATATAGTCTAGTCTTTAGTTATATATACATAGTCTAGTCTTTAGTTATACATAGTCTAGTCTTTAGTTATATATATAGTCTAGTCTTTAGTTATATATACATAGTCTAGTCTTTAGTTATATACATAGTCTAGTCTTTAGGTATATACATAGTCTAGTCTTTAGTTATACATAGTCTAGTCTTTAGTTATATATACATAGTCTAGTCTTTAGTTATATACATAGTCTAGTCTTTAGTTATATATAGTCTGGTCTTTAGTTATATACATAGTCTAGTCTTTAGTTATATACATAGTCTAGTCTTTAGTTATATATATAGTATAGTCTTTAGTTATATATATAGTCTAGTATTTAGGTATATACATAGTCTAGTCTTTAGTTATATATATAGTCTAGTCTTTAGTTATATATAGTCTAGTCTTTAGTTATATACATAGTCTAGTCTTTAGTTATATACATAGTATAGTCTTTAGTTATATATATAGTATAGTCTTTAGTTATATATATATAGTCTAGTATTTAGTTATATACATAGTCTAGTCTTTAGTTATATACATAGTCTAGTCTTTAGTTATATATATATATAGTCTAGTCTTTAGTTATATATAGTCTAGTCTTTAGTTATATACATAGTCTAGTCTTTAGTTATATACATAGTCTAGTCTTTAGTTATATACATAGTATAGTCTTTAGTTATATATACATAGTTTAGTCTTTAGTTATATATACATAGTTTAGTCTTTAGTTATATACATAGTCTAGTCTTTAGTTATATATAGTCTAGTCTTTAGTTATATACATAGTCTAGTCTTTAGTTATATATATAGTATAGTCTTTAGTTATATATATAGTCTAGTCTTTAGTTATATACATAGTCTAGTCTTTAGTTATATACATAGTCTAGTCTTTAGGTATATACATAGTCTAGTCTTTAGTTATATATATAGTATAGTCTTTAGTTATATATATAGTCTAGTCTTTAGTTATATACATAGTCTAGTCTTTAGTTATATACATAGTCTAGTCTTTAGTTATATACATAGTCTAGTCTTTAGGTATATATAGTCTAGTCTTTAGTTATATATACATAGTCTAGTCTTTAGTTATATACATAGTCTAGTCTTTAGTTATATACATAGTCTAGTCTTTAGTTATATATATAGTCTAGTCTTTAGTTATATATATAGTCTAGTCTTTAGTTATACATAGTCTAGTCTTTAGTTATATACATAGTCTAGTCTTTAGTTATATATAGTCTAGTCTTTAGTTATATATAGTCTAGTCTTTAGTTATATATATAGTCTAGTCTTTAGTTATATACATAGTCTAGTCTTTAGTTATATATACATAGTCTAGTCTTTAGTTATATATACATAGTCTAGTCTTTAGTTATATATACATAGTCTAGTCTTTAGTTATATACATAGTCTAGTCTTTAGTTATATATACATAGTCTAGTCTTTAGGTATATATATAGTCTAGTATTTAGTTATATACATAGTCTAGTCTTTAGTTATATACATAGTCTAGTCTTTAGTTATATATACATAGTCTAGTCTTTAGTTATATACATAGTCTAGTCTTTAGTTATATATACATAGTCTAGTCTTTAGGTATATACATAGTCTAGTCTTTAGTTTAGTTATATACATAGTCTAGTCTTTAGTTATATATATAGTCTAGTCTTTAGGTATATACATAGTCTAGTCTTTAGTTATATACATAGTCTAGTCTTTAGTTATATACATAGTCTAGTCTTTAGTTATATATACATAGTCTAGTCTTTAGGTATATACATAGTCTAGTATTTAGTTATATATAGTCTAGTCTTTAGTTATATATATAGTATAGTCTTTAGTTATATACATAGTCTGGACTTTAGTTATATACATAGTCTAGTCTTTAGTTATATATACATAGTCTAGTCTTTAGGTATATACAGTCTAGTCTTTAGTTATATATATAGTCTAGTCTTTAGTTATATATACATAGTCTAGTCTTTAGTTATATATAGTCTAGTCTTTAGTTATATACATAGTCTAGTCTTTAGTTATATACATAGTCTAGTCTTTAGTTATATACATAGTATAGTCTTTAGGTATATACATAGTCTAGTATTTAGTTATATATACATAGTCTAGTCTTTAGTTATATACATAGTCTGGTCTTTAGTTATATACATAGTCTAGTATTTAGTTATATATATAACAAGTCTTTAATTATATACATAGTCTAGTCTTTGTTCAAATAAGTGTTAAATAGCTCTACATTCCAACAGCCATGACTGATGCTCTGTAGTAACTGCTCTGATGACTTGTCGCACAGAACTTGTAAGTCGCTTTGGATAAAAGCGTCAGCTAAATGACTAAATGTAAAATGTAAATGTAGTAAACACAAAATAAATCTTCTGGTAGTAAGATAAGTGTATTTCCTTGCCTAGCTTCTATTATCTACTATTATCTACTATGTGCCTATCCTACCTGTTCTTCCTACATACAGTATTTCACTGATCTTACTTGGTCCCTCACTAAATCTAATAATGGTTGTAACGTTACCGTAGCACCAAGGCTAACACACGGTTACCTTCAGCGACGCAGTCCTTTCCGTTGCCATAGAAACCAGGCTTACAATGGCAGCAGTAGCCGTGGCTGTAGTCCCTGCACTCAGCGAACGCCGAGCACTTCTGCCCGCTGTTGGCACACGTCTCAAAGTTGTACGCAAACACTGCAAGAAGAACCAAAACAAACACCTATCAATACTGCAAGAAGAACCAAAACACAAATCCATCAAACATCTGAAAGAAGAACCAAAACAAACACCTATCAAACACTGCAAGAAGAACCAAAACAAACACCTATCAAACACTGCAAGAAGAACCAAAACAAACACCTATCAAACACTGCAAGAAGAACCAAAACAAACACCTATCAAACACTGCAAGAAGAACCAAAAACAAACACCTATCAATACTGCAAGAAGAACCAAAAACAAACACCTATCAATACTGCAAGAAGAACCAAAACAAACACCTATCAAACACTGCAAGAAGAACCAAAACAAAAACCTATCAAACACAGGAAGAAGAACCAAAACAAACACCTATCAAACACTGCAAGAAGAATCAAAACAAACACCTATCAAACACTACAAGAAGAACAAAAACAAACACCTATCAAACACTGCAAGAAGAACCAAAACAAACACATATCAAACACTGCAAGAAGAACCAAAACAAACACATATCAATACTGCAAGAAGAACCAAAACAAACACCTATCAAACACAGGAAGAAGAACCAAAACAAACACCTATCAAACACAGGAAGAAGAACCTAAACAAACACCTATCAAACACTGCAAGAAGAACCAAAACAAAAACCTATCAAACACTGCAAGAAGAACCAAAACAAACACCTATCAAACACTACAAGAAGAACAAAAACAAACACCTATCAAACACTGCAAGAAGAACCAAAACAAACACCTATCAAACACTGCAAGAAGAACCAAAACAAACACATATCAATACTGCAAGAAGAACCAAAACAAACACCTATCAAACACTGCAAGAAGAACCAAAACAAACACCTATCAAACACAGGAAGAAGAACCAAAACAAACACCTATCAAACACAGGAAGAAGAACCAAAACAAACACCTATCAATACTGCAAGAAGAACCAAAACAAACACCTATCAAACACTGCAAGAAGAACAAAAACAAACACCTATCAAACACTACAAGAAGAACAAAAACAAACACCTATCAAACACTGCAAGAAGAACCAAAACAAACACCTATCAAACACTGCAAGAAGAACCAAAACAAACACCTATCAAACACTGCAAGAAGAACCAAAACAAACACCTATCAAACACTGCAAGAAGAACCAAAATAAACACCTATCAATACTGCAAGAAGAACCAAAACAAACACCTATCAAACACTGCAAGAAGAACCAAAACAAAAACCTATCAAACACAGGAAGAAGAACCAAAACAAACACCTATCAAACACTGCAAGAAGAACCAAAACAAAAACCTATCAAACACTGCAAGAAGAACCAAAACAAACACCTATCAAACACTACAAGAAGAACAAAAACAAACACCTATCAAACACTGCAAGAAGAACCAAAACAAACACCTATCAAACACTACAAGAAGAACAAAAACAAACACCTATCAAACACTGCAAGAAGAACCAAAACAAACACCTATCAAACACTACAAGAAGAACAAAAACAAACACCTATCAAACACTGCAAGAAGAACCAAAACAAACACCTATCAAACACTGCAAGAAGAACCAAAACAAAACACCTATCAAACACTACAAGAACAAAAAAAACGATCTAACACTGCAAGAAGAACCAAAACAAACACCTATCAAACACTGCAAGAAGAACCAAAACAAACACCTATCAAACACAGGAAGAAGAACCAAAACAAACACCTATCAAACACAGGAAGAAGAACCAAAACAAACACAACAGTCTTCAATGGGGAATAGGCCGACTAAGGAACTGACTCTGGGATGATTTATTTTGGAAGGTAACACTAAAAGTTGGCTCCTAGCTTCATATGTTCACCTACCAAATTACATGTATGTACGTTGTTTATTTTAACCCTCTCGAAAGCCTAATACAATAAAAAAAATGTATGTCTGTTTTTATAATGTATTGGAAACTTTTCTTTTTCACACTCGTGCCTTAACACATCCAGCGCCGGAAACGGCTTACGACGTGTTTCAAGTTCATGCTAAATCTGCCATTCCACGGCATACAACGTTATTGAGATCATATTTCATTTTTCCGCCATGTTATTCATAATTCCCTCACAGAGCCTGGTCTGATGCAGTGGGAGCATGCACAACTCTGCAACGCTTCAATACTGCCGCCTGGTGGATGATCGGCGAGTTACCAAACCGGAAATGGACGAGTCGATCTCGGTGCGTCTGGGAAATGCGTCCGGCACTCACATATTATTATTATTATAATATTATTGTCGCGGGACTCAAGACACACACTGTGTATATGGACACTGTGTATATGGATCGCTGCCATAACTCAATAATCGACATGATTTGGGCTGTTATTATTATTATACAAACCGGAAATGGATCGACTCGATCGCCGTCAAATAAGTGGGATCTTTTTGCTCCAGTCTCAGCGGCCAACGGTAAGAGGACGCTGACGTCATTTTCAAGGCGATTGTACATTTCTTTGTTTACAAACCAACTGATCAATAAATCAACCCATACTACATAAAGTATTTACTGACGATCACAGACTTATAAACGACCACCCCCCCCCCCCCCCGTTCATCCGCGCATGATGAGTCATAACGTTTAGGATCGTATTCAGTTGGATTTTTTAATATAGCGTGTATCACGAATAAACTGCAATCGATAATCTATATTATGCGTTTAGGCCTATAACTAGCGTTCTAGGAATTACTGCAGAAAACGATAAAAACATATTTATATTCCGGTATTTTCGTATGAATCTATGAATGAAAAAGTATAATGTTCCCACATCCTGAACGATAGATAATCGATGTTGAATGGGCCATAGTAATGTCAATTTAGCAATACAATTTAAAAAGTTATAGCCCTGCAAAGAAGGTGAGCGACTCCATAGGGTTACAGCACTGGCAGAGAGTGGTATAAGATGGGCTAGAAGCGTGGCAGGGAATGTGATTAACCACCAAACATCAGATCTGTGATTAACCATCAAACATCAGATCTGTGATTAACCATCAAACATCAGATCTGTGATTAACCATCAAACATCAGATCTGTGATTAACCATTAAACATCAGATCTGTGATTAACGATCAAACAACAGATCTGTGATTAACCATCAGATCTGTGATTAACCATCAAACATCAGATCTGTGATTAACCACAAAGCATCAGATCTGTGATTAACCATCAAACATCAGATCTGTGATTAACCACCAAACATCAGATCTGTGATTAACCACCAAGCATCAGATCTGTGATTAACCATCAAACATCAGATCTGTGATTAACCACCAAACATCAGATCTGTGATTAACCATTAACCATCAGATCTGTGATTAACCATCAAACATCAGATCTGTGATTAACCACCAAACATCAGATCTGTGATTAACCATCAAACATCAGATCTGTGATTAACCACCAAACATCAGATCTGTGATTAACCATTAAATGTGCGTGTGATTTACCGTCCACATCTAGGTCTTCGTCCACCACCACTACCTGTGGATTCTGGGGACGGGATCGGGGGGGTTCAGGGTATCGCGGTTCCACGGGCTCTGGGTCGGGGTACCTTGGTTCCACGGGCTCTGGGTCGGGGTACCTTGGTTCCACGGGCTCTGGGTCGGGGTACCTTGGTTCCGTGTGCTTTGTGTCGGGGTACCTTGGTTCCACATGCTTTGTGTCGGGGTACCTTGGTTCCGCATGCTTTGTATCGGGGTACCTTGGTTCCGCGTGCTTCGTATCGGGGTACCTTGGTTCCACAGGCTCTGGGTCGGGGTACCTTGGTTCCACAGGCTCTGGGTCGGGGTACGTCGGCTCCACTGGCTCTCGGTCGGGGTACCAGAAGGGATACCTCGGCTGATATCCCACCGGGTGGACGGTTGGAGCCTCCTGCTCTTCCTCCTCCTCCTCTTCCTCCTGTTCTGCCCCGGGTTGCCTTGGCGACAGAGGCACCACAGGCTTGCCTAGGTCCCCCTCTGAGGGTAAGTGGGTGGCCAGGCCTGGTGTAATGGCGTGAAAGAATGGCGAGGTGCCGATCTCGTACACCCAAACCCCCCGGCGCCCTGAGTTTGTCCTCCTGGTGAGAGAGGGAGAGGGGGGCGAGGAAAAGGAGGAATTAGGCAGATTGGATTAGAGGCAGATTACCCACTAATATAGCCTTATATAGGGCCTTAAAAATTAACAAATGAGAAGGTTGCCTGGCCCTCTCTGACGGAGAGGCGCACCAAACACTGGAATTTGTCAAATTTGAAGGCCCTTGTTGGTAAGCTACCTCCTTATACTACATCGTTATTGTAAAGCTACCTCCTTATACTACATCATTATCGGTAAGCTACCTCCTTATACTACATCATTATCGGTAAGCGACCTCCTTATACTACATCATTATTGGTAAGCTACCTCCTTATACTACATCATTATCGGTAAGCTACCTCCTTAAACTACATCATTATTGGTAAGCTACCTCCTTATACTACATCATTATTGGTAAGTTACCTCCTTATACTACATCATTATTGGTAAGCTACCTCCTTAAACTACATCATTATTGGTAAGCTACCTCCTTATACTACATCATTATTGGTAAGCTACCTTCTTATACTACATCATTATTGGTAAGCTACCTCCTTATACTACATCATTATTGGTAAGCTACCTCCTTATACTACATCATTATCGGTAAGCTACCTCCTTATACTACATCATTATTGTAAAGCTACCTCCTTATACTACATCATTATTGGTAAACTACCTCCTTATACTACATCATTATTGGTAAGATACCTCCTTATACTACATCATTATCGGTAAGCTACCTCCTTATACTACATCATTATCGGTAAGCTACCTCCTTATACTACATCATTATTGTAAAGCTACCTCCTTATACTACATCATTATTGGTAAGCTACCTCCTTATACTACATCATCATTGGTAAGCTACCTCCTTATACTACATCATTATTGGTAAGCTACCTCCTTATACTACATCATTATTGGTAAGCTACCTCCTTATACTACATCATTATTGGTAAGTTACCTCCTTATACTACATCATTATTGGTAAGCTACCTCCTTAAACTACATCATTATTGGTAAGCTACCTCCTTATACTACATCATTATTGGTAAGCTACCTTCTTATACTACATCATTATTGGTAAGCTACCTCCTTATACTACATCATTATTGGTAAGCTACCTCCTTATACTACATCATTATCGGTAAGCTACCTCCTTATACTACATCATTATTGTAAAGCTACCTCCTTATACTACATCATTATTGGTAAGCTACCTCCTTATACTACATCATTATTGGTAAGATACCTCCTTATACTACATCATTATCGGTAAGCTACCTCCTTATACTACATCATTATCGGTAAGCTACCTCCTTATACTACATCATTATTGTAAAGCTACCTCCTTATACTACATCATTATTGGTAAGCTACCTCCTTATACTACATCATCATTGGTAAGCTACCTCCTTATACTACATCATTATTGGTAAGCTACCTCCTTATACTACATCATTATTGGTAAGTTACCTCCTTATACTACATCATTATTGGTAAGCTACCTCCTTAAACTACATCATTATTGGTAAGCTACCTCCTTATACTACATCATTATTGGTAAGCTACCTTCTTATACTACATCATTATTGGTAAGCTACCTCCTTATACTACATCATTATTGGTAAGCTACCTCCTTATACTACATCATTATCGGTAAGCTACCTCCTTATACTACATCATTATTGTAAAGCTACCTCCTTATACTACATCATTATTGGTAAGCTACCTCCTTATACTACATCATTATTGGTAAGATACCTCCTTATACTACATCATTATCGGTAAGCTACCTCCTTATACTACATCATTATCGGTAAGCTACCTCCTTATACTACATCATTATTGTAAAGCTACCTCCTTATACTACATCATTATTGGTAAGCTACCTCCTTATACTACATCATTATTGGTAAGCTACCTCCTTATACTACATCATTATTGGTAAGCTACCTCCTTATACTACATCATTATCGGTAAGCTACCTCCTTAAACTACATCATTATTGGAATGGAACCCGTTCCAGTGACTGGCTGGTCCTGAAGATCCCCAGAGTTTGCTCAGAACAGGGTAAGTCTGCATTTAGCTATGATGCCCCTCTAGCTCATGGAATGAACTCCAACAGTCCTTAAAGGAAAACTCCAACATTTTGGGAAATTAGCTTATTTGCCATCTACCCTGGAGTTAGACAAGATATACCTTTTTTCTTCTCTGTGCGTGCAGTAGGAGTAGGAAGACGCGCACCGTTAGCCTAGCTTAGCGTCAGTCACTGGAAGTAGGTTCCTCCATTAGCCTAGTTCCCAACGTCTTCCTACTCCTACTGCATGCACAGAGAAGAAAAAGGTATGTATCGTCTTGTCTAACTCCAGGGTAGATGGCAAATAAGCTAATTTCCCAAAATGTTGGAGTTTTCCTTTAAAGCTCGAAATTCTCCCCTCTGTTGCAGAGTTTAAAACCTTGATCTCCAACCTTTGTCAATCAAGTTGTACGTGTTTTAATTGATTTTTAATTGAAGTTATCCTTGCTTTTTGTCTCGCCTTGTTGTCTTATTGTTATGATTTTATACAGTATGCTGTGTGATGTTATATACTTTTTTTTTTTTTTTTGCTTATTTCTGTATGTACACTCGACGTGACTGTAAATGAGGGAAACCTCAGTTGCCTTTCAAGTTTAAATAAAGGTTAAATGAATTAAAAGAAAATAGCAAACATCAGCTTTTTCCCCCCTTCTTTCAGCAAATTGGTAGTTGTTTAGATTGTATATAAGGTATATTGTATGAGGGCGGTCAGGTGGCGTAGCGGAGATTGCGTTCGTCACCAACCCCGGAGACGCTGGATTCTCCTGTTCGAATCCAGCTCACAGCTCCGGCGTTGTCACCAGCTTGGCTGGCCGTCTGCACTAATACAATTGGCTGTATTAGAGGGTGGGAGAAGCTGGCGGGGTGGGTCCGGGTCGTTGTAAACAGCGACTCCTACAGTTCGGTCGGGGCGCCTGCTAAGCGCGGATAGGATCTAAGTGGGATAGTGTGATCCTTCCACACGTTACACCCTCTCAGTGAGAGTCCGCGCTGCCAGGTGAAAAGAAGCGGTTGATTGGCTAGACGTGTGTCGGAGGAAGCACGTGGTAGCCTCCACTCTCCCAGACCGACTGTAGGTGCGCAGCGACCAGGAAGGGGATTGGGAATTGGCATAACGAATAACATTGGGATGGGAGAAAATCTGAGGAAAAAGGAGGAAAAAAAAAAAAAATATATATATATTGTATGGTATTTTCAATGTACTGTATATATATTATACGTGTCCCTGTAGCTCGGAGGCTGTGATCTGTATTGTTGACAATATTCACGTTCGACCCTAGCGCACGGGTCGAACGGATCAAAGCCGGCGTTCGGCCTCGTTCTCAAAACGACACCCATCACGCACGTACTCTGACAGTTCCCTGACGGAGGCCTCTTCTTCCGTGGTGGCGCGGTAGTAGGTGCCCTGGGCGGCGCTCCAGCTGAACCAGCCCTTCACCGGCCCTTGGTTGAAGCCGGCCTCCGCGGGCTTGCTCTCGCCCTCCACGAGAGTGGAGAGGTACTGCAGGCCCTCGCTGGGGTACAGGAGGATGGCGTAGGAGGCCGAGGCCATGGAGGCGACCACCAGCTGGAAGGTGTTCCTCTGGAAGACAACAACAAACGGGAAAAACACACCATGGGGTCAATTCTGGGGGGCGGGGCCAAGAGACTGTGTGGGTATGAGCTGCCATTGGCCGACCCGTTTCAGTGGGATAAGTCTCCTCCCCTTCCTGCGACACCGTCTCGCGCCGTCGTCGCTGCATCGAGTTCAAGTTCAAGTTTGTTTTTATTTGTCCGAACAAAAATACAGTATACCTTATAGGGCTGACCCCTATTAGTCGATTAGTCGACTAATCGGTCGAAAGGGGCCGTAGTCGACTAACCAACCTCTTAGTCGAATAGTAAAAAAATAAAAATAAAATAAAAAAATATAATATATATATATATTTTTTTTTTAGATTTTTTGTATCAGTCTTTCCAAAAGAAAAGAGGCCTAGAAGCGTGGCTAACGCTAATGGCACGCATACCAGAGGCTAACTGCCTACGAAAACAGGCACAGAGGCACTGAAAGAGGATTTCACCCGTCTAATGAAACACACTAGACTAGACAAATATCAAGATGTATCCATCAGTGGACCAATTGCATGCTTTCGCAGAGGACAAGAAGCCTTCAGTTGACTCCTTCAGACATTAAGCACCCCCCACAGCCCAAATGGAATGATAAAAAAAATAAATAAAATATATTTTAATTAAAAAATATATATATTATACTTTTTTTTTTTTTTTTTTTTTTTTAGTCGACCAATAGTCGACTAACGGCACATTTTGGCCAATTATAGTCGACCATCCAAATCCTTAGTCGGGGACAGCCCTAATATATACCCAATAGGACCAGATTCTTCTCAGAAAGACCTGCCACACAGTGTGTGTTGGAGGCTGAACACAACAGCCCTGCAGAACTCTAACCCCATATGCTAGCGGCTAGCCTGTACCTAATATGTAGTATTATTGTTTGTTTGTACATTGTCTGTACATAAATGTCTGATGTAAATATTTTGCATAATGTGTTTTTAACCTGTTCTTAATGACCTGTATGCCATATTATATGTTATGCTTTCTTTTTGAGGCTTTTTAACACCAGGTCCAGGGTCAACAGTTGGAAATTATAGCTTTGGCTTAACACTGTCTCACACATTTACTTTATGTTCATTAATGTGTGCTGTCCCTGTTCACATAAAGTTTAAACTGAAACTGAAACTGAACACGGATCAGTCTGCTTCTCAGAATGACCTACCACACAGTGTGTGTTGGAGGCTGAACTGAACACGGATCAGTCTCGTAGAAGGCAAAGTGCAATGCCTCTGACACGCCACTAGGTGCAGAGTGGCTAACCGTGACCGACTGACGGAGTAAGTGATTTCGTTTTTAAAAAGTGAGCTAATTGGAACGGAAGGCAGGGTTTTTGGGAAATAAATGTGTTACATTACTATTGTTTGAGTACTCATGATATGTGATTATTATCATTATTGATGATTGATAATAATTATTAATAATGACTCAGATGATGGAATCAGTGAAATTGATTAATGAAACGTGAGGTAAATGTGCTTTTTTCCAGAAGTTAGCACCACCGTTATCATGTTGACCCACCTGACAGAATTGATCTATCCCAAGCTCCACCCTCTTTTTTTGACCCTCCAATCACAAGCATTGCTTTTTTCAATCAAGCTAATGATTGGCAAAAGATCGGTCAATTAGCTGCTTGGACCATCACAGCAAGAACTACGCACTACGGACACCTACTGCTCCTACATAGTTAGGATGAGTTTGACACGGAGGAACACATTCCTGGTATAAGTACAAGACAAATGAGAATGGGTGTTCTATCACTCTCTGTCAACAAAAGCAGCAGCACTGTATTTTAATGCCATTATTATGTCACACTTAACATACTGTCTGACTAGCTGGACACAAGCCTCCTGTACAACATTACGATCTGTACAGGTAGTTTACCATCAGGCTGTGAAAGTTCTGGACAGGAAAACAAACAGCCACCACCATTGTTATAGCATAGCAAACCAGAACCTACTGAGCTGGGACAATCTTGTCAAATTCAAAGATGCCTGCCTTACCTATAAAATCCTACATGGCTTGGCTCCTCCCCCCCTCTGTACTTTCATAAAACAGAAAGCATCTGCTGATAGATATACCAGGTCTGTAGTCAGAGGGGACTGTGTAGTCCCAAACAGGAGGTCTGCTTTTAGTCAGACAGCCTTTTCCGTGAGAGCAGCCCACACCTGGAACAGTCTGCCAACACGGCTCAGGGAGTATCAAAGTTACATCTCATTTAAAACTAACTTAAAATCATGGTTGAGAGATGGTCAAGTGTGCGACCATTTTAACTGAGGGGTTGTATTTTAATGTATGTATTTTAGTGTATTGTAACCTATACTGATTCCTACTGTGTTTTAATTATTGTACTATGTTTTTTAACTGAGGGGTTGCATTTTAATGTATTTATTTGTATGTATTTTAGTGTATTGTAACCTATATTGATTCCTACTGTGTTTTAATTATTGTACTATGTTTTAATTATTGTTGTGCTCATGTCACCTGCCCCAGAGACTACAGTTGAAAATTAGCCAACTTGGCTAAACTGGCATATTTACAGTCAAATGTTCCTTAATATGCACTGTCTCTGTATTTTAAACCAATAAATACAAATACAAATCATCAGCAAGAAAACTGATTTTTTTTTTAATGTACTTTTTCTCCTCTTTTTTTTCTGTATTTTTTCTCCCATACCAATTTACTCGTTATGCCAATCACCCTGAGCAGGAAGCACATGTTTAAAGGTGCTATACAGTAGATACAGATTTAATGTAGAGTCATTAAAAAAAAAGTAGAAATCCACAGAGATTTTTAGAAAGGTGCGGAATAAAAGTATTGCTCCCCAAAATAATGATTGATTAATGAATAAAAAAAGAAATGTTGGCAGGTCCAAAATTAATGTCGTTGTTTTCATGTTGTTTACATGTATGTCCCCATCCCCCCCACGTGGAACGCACCTGATTGGATACATGCTGGTTCTCTAGTGCGACACCTGGTGGCAGGAAGTTATCTACAGCACCTTTAATAATAATAATAATAATAATAATAAATTGTATTTGTATTGCACTTTTCGTTCACTAGGATCCCAAAGTGCTACAGGGTTAAAACATAGTTAAGAAATGTTAATAATTATTAATAATAATCAAATAAAATACAGAATAAAATGTTTATAAAAATTACAAATAAAACATAGTATAAACAGAAAAACCGCACAAGAAAAAAGAAAATCAAACAAGAAAAAAAGAAAAAGCCAGCAATCATCATTAACTCCTCCCTCACCTTGGCGTCCAGCCCGTCTCCTCGCCCGGCGGGCGTCCCGTGGGCGGCGGGCATGTCGTCCCAGGTGACGACGAGGGCGTGGAGGGGCTCCACCTCGTCGTCCTGGGGGAACGCCTGGCTGATGTGCTCCGTCGCCCTCTGCAGCGCCTCCGGCCCGCTGTCCTGCCTGAAGTACACGTTCCCCTCGCCGCCGCCGCTGTCCAGGTCCCCCAGGAACGCCGCGATCATCCCGAAGTCCACCGGCGTCTTCCCCAGGTACTCTGCCTCCGCCGGGGGCTCGGCGACGCCCACCAAGCCGTTGGTGTTGATCTGGAACGGGGGAGATTCGAACGCAACTTAAATACCCGATAGACTGTTTTGTTTGATTTGCTTAAATTATTTTTTTTTATTTTTTTTTACCAGGAAGTCCCATTGATATATTATACTCTCTTTTGCAAGGGAGACCTGACCAAGATGACAGCAATAACATTTGCAATAATATCAGACCGCAATAAAATGTGCGGTACATCACACAAGAACATAATAAGAGTGCGTGTATACAATATACAATACATGTAAACACAAAAACACAAAACAGAATAGTCTACATAATAGTAAAAGTGTATGACAGTAAAATACAGGCGGGTAATACAGTAATTTTGCAGTTTTGCAGTTGGGACCCGGCTACAGAAAGCAGCGACATTCTTCTTGTAGGAAGTTATGTAAATGGCCACTTCGACCGACTTTAAACCCTAAATATTCTGGTTCTGTTGTGAGGAGGACGTGTGATGATGATCAGACCTAAAACGGACCGACATGTTCTGTTGTAGGGCTGTACCGAATGTCATTTTTATTTTATTTTATTTATTATATTTTTCCCCCTTTTCTTTTTTCCATTTTTCTCCCATCCCAATGTTAGTCGTTATGCCAATTCCCAATCCCCTTCCTGGTCGTTGTGCACTCTACCCCCTACAGTCGGTCTGGGAGGGCGGAGACTATCACATGCTTCCTCCGACACATGTGTACCCAGCCCACCGCTTCTTTTCACCTGGCAGCACGGACTCTCGCTGGGAGAGTGTAACGTGTGGAAGGGTCACACTACCTCCCTCCAGATCCTTCCCTTGCTGTGCAGGCGCCCCGACCGAACTGTAGGAGTCGCTGTTTACAACGACCAGGACCCACCCACGCCGGCTTCCCACCCGCTGACACTGCCAATCGAGCCAGTATGATGGCCGGCCAAGCCGGAGGCACCACAGCCGGATTCGATCCCACTGGCTCTGTGGTGGTAGACAGACCGCTGCGCTACCCGGCCGCACCATTATTTTTTTTTTTACATTCGAAGCTTCTATTGAAGTATATAAAAGTGGTTACGCTCCTGAAATGCAATATGGACAAGATATACCAGGTTGCGTTGCAAAAAGTCAGACCTGGCTGTATCCGATTTAGGGCCACCTATGAAAGTGGCCCAAATCAGAATTGAAAAGATCAGATTCCACGTGATTTGTGCTGTGTTCACACTGTTGTGAAACGAACTAGATCTGAGTCACATTTATGTATATAAAAAAGATAAATAAAAAAAACATTTGACCAATATCGCTTGCAGTGAGAACATGGCCTATTTTGGAAATACCATTGTGTTGTTTTTTTTCATAAGAGAGAAAGAAAGAAAGGAAAAAAGGACATTCTTGAAAAGAAGGAGGGTGAGACCAGGGGCTTAAGTCAGGGGCGACCAGGCTTTCTGTCGCCTGCGCACTGAAACATGGCCACTGGCCTGTGACTCCTCGTTAACGCGCAACAAGCGCGGAATCTTCCAGAGAGAAGCGGCCGGAGGCACCAGCCACCCACCCGCGCAGGCTGGAGCACTCGCTCGCCTTATCAACCTACAGGCATTCTATGGAATAACTTTCCATACCAACTAACCTCGGGAAGGATAAGGAAGGACAATGAAAGAATGGGGTCTTTTGTGACCTCACAAACTCCTTATCCACACCCGTGTCGCACGGAGGCCGCGGTCCGGACCCCCGGAATGTCCCGTGGGCCACTGGCCCCCCGCGCCCGCAGAGGGGCAGAGAGATTATTATTATTTAGTTGAAACAAGGGTCTAAAAGTTCTCCTCGTCAGATGATCTCATCCGCTTGACTTTCAAAACAAGAAAACGGTGGGTTTGAAAGAGAGAAAACACTGAGGAGAATATGTACAAATGTAAGCCTCGCAGTGTCACAATCCGCCTAACAGTCGAGCTTTATGAGACAAATGTTTGATTTGATTCAAATGTGTTGTCATGCAGCACAAGTACGGTACAATGAAAAGAAGTTTGGCGTCCAACCAGAGTGCAAATGTAACAGTAAAGCGCAAAAGTAATATACAGTGATCAAACTGGATATCAAATATATAAATTAATAAATGGTGCATTTATATAGTACTTTTATCCAAAGCACTTTACAATTTGTTCCTCACATTTTACATTTTACATACTACATAGATTTACATTCACTCACACATTCACACACCGACGGCGGAGGCGACCATGCAAGGTGCCGACCTGCTCATCGGGAGCAGTTAGGGGTTAAGTGTCTTGCTCAAGGACACATCGACGCGCTGCCCGGGAGAACCTCCGGATTACCAGACGACTGCTCTACCTCCCGAGCCACTGTCACCCTGTATTACTGAGTAATATAATGCTAATCAGATGTACAGTCTGTACAGAGTTGTAGTATAACTAATAAGAGTAGGTAAGAGAGATGTACAGATATAGATATAGTATCTATCTACAGATATGTAAAAAGGATAATGCAGGTATATACAGACAGATGTGGATAAATATATATATATATATATATATATATATATATATATATATATATATATATATATATATATATATGGGGAGAGAGAGAGAGAGAGAGAGAGAGAGAGAGAGAGAGAGAGAGAGAGAGAGAGACAGAGAGACAGAGGGAGAAAGAAAGAGAGAGAGTGAGAGAGAGAGAGAGAGACAGAGGGAGAAAGAAAGAGAGACAGAGACAGAGAGAGAGAGAGAGAGAGAGAGAGAGAGAGAGAGAGAGAGAGAGAGAGAGAGAGAGAGAGAGAGAGAGAGAGAGAGAGAGAGAGAGAGAGAGAGAGAGAGAGAGGGGGGGGGGTTAATCCCTATTTTATCATGTGGATAAATATATACGGTATAATCATGTGGACACTGAAAATGAATGTTGACGATACAACAGCAAGGTGAGGTGATGCCATTAAACCTCGATGGCTGAATTCCATCGACCCCCCATTGTTCTCCCTCTAAATCTCTACAAAACAAACATATAATCCTTCTATAAACCTACGTATACATCTGCATATAACGCTGTATGATAGCATGTACAATAATGCTGTATATAAAGTATATTTATTCTTACAGTGTATATACGTATATATCCACATCTCTCTGTACATACCTGCATATGATCCTTTTACATATCTGTAGAAGGAGAAGAAGTCTTTAATATCTAAGATATAGTATCTGTATAATATCTATGTAGACAACATAGACAACATCCCTGGTAAATTTTTGCAGGATGCTGCAGAAATCATTGCCCCATATGTAGCTCACATTACCAACCTAGCCATTGACACAGGAACATTTCCAAGCGAAATGAAATCGGCAAGAGTTATTCCTCTCCACAAAAAGGGAAACAAATTGGAACCGGGTAATTACAGACCCATTTCCATCCTGGGCGTTCTATCAAAAACCATTGAGAGGCTTGTATATGAGCAAATAGACGGGTATTTCTCCACTAATACCATCATGTACAAATACCAATCTGGTTTCAGGAGGTCCCACTCCACAGACACCTGCCTGCTGTTCCTCACAGATTACATCAGGAAAGAGGTAGATGAGGGAAAGTTCTGTGGAATGGTAATGTTAGACCTCCAGAAGGCTTTTGATTTGATTCAGTGGATCACAACATCCTGTTAATGAAGCTTACAGTAGGGCCCTAGGCTTTAATGAGGCAGCTCAGAAATTGATTGGTTCCTACCTAACAGGGAGACAACAGGTGGTAGATATAAACGGAGTACTCTCCAGTCCTCGGACAGTAGAGTGCGGGGTCCCGCAAGGGAGTGTTTTGGGTCCGCTCCTCTTTCTCCTGTATATAAATGACCTGAAAGCAGCTTGCTCATGTGACCTTTTTTTATACGCGGATGACTCCGCCTTACTAGTGTCTCACAAAGACAAACAAGTGGTTGAGCAGACATTGAGTGCAGAACTAGAGAAGGTTAGCGACTGGCTAGGCTACAACAAGCTGTCCCTCCACGTGGGGAAGACTGAGTCCATTATATTCGGGTCAAAGGTCAGGCTCAGAAAATCGCCAGGTTTTAACATTAGAATAGGAGATACTGTTCTCACAGACAAAACATCTGTGAAATATCTTGGTTGCGTCCTGGAAAACAGCTTATCAGGGGAAAGCATGGCTCACCAAGCACTTACAAAGATCAATAACAGGACTAGATACCTAGCCAGAATCTCTAATTTTTTAGATCAGTCAGCGATGAAGATTCTTGCTGGAGCACTCATACAGTGTCACTATGACTATGCGTGTGGCTCCTGGTACAACAGTGCCCCCAAAAGTCAGAAAATAAAACTACAGACATCACAAAACAAGCTAATCAGGGTAATACTAAGGCTACCTGCCCGAACCCACCTTGACCCATCTCACTTTGAGATCATGAGATGGCTTAAGGTGGAAAACAGAGTAAACCAGATAGGGATGTGCCTAGTTCACAGAATAGTGCATGGGGTAGTGCCAGTGTACTTTAACAATTACTTCAACCGAATCAGAGACACCCATGCATACCAAACTAGGCTCAGCTCAACTGACTTTGTGCCAGTCAGATTCAGGAGCTGTATGGGGAAGGAGTCTTTTCTGTATTCAGCAGCTATCTATTGGAACAGTCTGCCCAGTAACCTGAAAATCGTAGACAATGCCGTTAGATTCAAGTCCAGCCTGAAGACATGGCTCAAAAGGGACTATACTTGACCTAGACACTTAGCTTAAGGCACCCTTGCATGTTGTATGAGTCTGTTATGTATATAAATGTTAAATGGTATATGTGATGTGTTGTGATGTCACGTTTTGTATGATGCATGTATTAAGCATCACACTCCCCCACCCCCCTACAAGGACCAGTGGCGTAGCGGAGGCCCCCGCAACCCCCGCAGTGCGGGGGGGCCCCCGGAGCTTAGGGGGCCCCGCCCCCACTGTAGGCTATCCTCTTAGATTTCGTAACGAACAGGTCGCAGTGTGGCAGTGGGCGTATGGTTCTGCGGGGCTGCAGCTGGATGCATCTCGCGCAGAGGGCGGGCCCCCCCCCCCCCCTCCCTGCTATGTTGTAATTATTTGCTCACCTGTGATAGGGCTAGCCGGCTGACTAATGTTCATTGGCAGGCTGGGCAGCGTTCAAAACACAGCGGTAAGCGCCGGTAAAAATACCCAAGCGGACATGGTGCTCAGAAAAACAAGATGAGAGCGAAAGCCAAACAGGAGACGGCAAAGCTACAAAAAAGAACATCAATGTTCCAGCAGGCAGCAAAGGTATACCGACTCTAACGTTACTGAAGATGCATCGGCAGTAAGCTCCCCACCTCAACCCCCCGGTCAGCTCCGAGTCCAGGCAGACAGACAGCCCAGCCAGGCCCCCAGCCACGCTACCCTGAAGATTTCGCGTGATTTTAAAAACACTGTATTAAGTGAGCCTATTATGGGCTCCACGCGAGCTTTCTACATCTGGGCGTCCCACAACTTTTACTCATTCACATGTAGCCCCGAAAATGCTTAGAAAAGGAAAGCCGAAAGCGTGGAATAAACTCGCCGAAACGGAAAAGTGTCCCACGGGCGCGCCGTGATTCCGATCCGCGTGAAAATATTCACGGCCATAGAGGAGACCGTGGGACACCTTTTTGCAACCGAATATGTGTCTCGAATTTGCTCCCACGCGGCGAGAAGAAAAGCTAAATTTTTCCACTTTATTATTGATTTAGGGGAGTGGGCGGGGCCTCATGGTCTGACCTGCGGGGGGGGCCCCGACATATTGCGCAACGCCACTGACAAGGACCACAATGGAAATAAGCTCTGAGCTTTTTTGTGTTTCATCCTTGGCAGTATATCCTGACTGTGCTCTTCTGTCACATGTTTATTTTTTTATATTGTCAAATAAAGTCATTCATTCATTCATTATGTATATACCTACTTTACTCTTACTAGTTACACTGCTGACCAGTATGACTACTAACATAGTGTCTTTATACCTGTATCACTGTACATATTATTACTACAACTCTGTACATACATCTGATTAGCACTATTACTCGGTAGTACTCATTTATATATTTTATGCCCAGTTTAATCACCTGTACATTGTGTATTACTATTGCACTTTACTGTTACATTTGCACTCTGGTTGGATGCCAAACTTATTTTTGTTGTATTGTACTTGTGCTGCATGATGACAATACATTTTAACCTAATCTAATCTAACGAGACAACGTCCGCGAAGGTGTTGTTTATCCGCCGCTGGAGACAGACTGCTGAGTAACAATAAGTACAGAGGGACACGCCCCCTGGCTGTGTGCTCAGAGAGGGACACGCCCCCTGGCTCTGTGCTCAGAGAGGGACACGCCCCCTGGCTCTGTGCTCAGAGAGGGACACGCCCCCTGGCTCTGTGCTCAGAGCAACACTTAAGGCTGTGTGTTAAACATGTGTTGCGGCGAGCGAGGAGAAAAGGGGACAAAAGGAAAGAATGCACTTAGAGGGAAACCCACAAAACACAGGCGGTGCTCCTTTGTTCGGGTCGACTCCTGTTTGTGAAGATGACACCACGGGAAATGTGGCGTTAGTGTTGAAGTGGTAATGTGGCGTTAGTGTTAAAGAGGTAATGTGGCGTTAGTGTTAAAGTGGTAATGTGGCGTTAGTGTTAAAGTGGTAATGTGGCGTTAGTGTTGAAGTGGTAATGTGGCGTTAGTGTTAGAGTGCTAATGTGGCGTTAGTGTTAAAGTGGTAAGGTGGCGTTAGTGTTAAAGTGCTAATGTGGCGTTAGTGTTAAAGTGGTAATGTGGCGTTAGTGTTGAAGTGGTAAGGTGGCGTTAGTGTTAAAGTGGTAATGTGGCGTTAGTGTTAAAGTGGTAATGTGGCGTTGGTGTTAAAGTGGTAATGTGGCGTACACGCAATTTAAAGGTGGCTACAAGGCTCATTCTGATAGTGGCTTTGGCAAGTCAGATCACGCATCCATTTTCCTTACACCAAAGTACAGACAAAGAATTAAAAGTACTCCCGTAGTCTCGCGAGAGGTGCAGAAATGGGATGTGACGTCAGAGGATACGATCCGGTCAGTGTTCCACAACACAGACTGGATTGTATTCCGCGACACAGATAACATTAATGCCTACACGGAGACAGTGCTGGACTATGTCTGTACTAGGGTGAAAGAAACAATCCCCACTACCAAAATGAAAGTTTACCCAAATCAAAAACCCTGGGTAGACAAATCCGTCCGTGAAGCTCTGAGAGAGCGCACCAAAGCATACAATGACGGCCTAGTGGCAGGCAACATGAATGACCACAAGGTGGCGCAACACAACGTAAGGAGGACAGTGTCAGAGGCCAAACGGCGCTACAGGGATAAAATTGAACTCCAGTTTGAACAAGCTGACTCTAGAGCTATGTGGCAGGGGCTCAAAACGATGACAGACTACAAAGGCGCCTCCCTCAAACTGAACAGTGACATCTCCTTAGCAAACGACCTCAATACCTTCTATGCGAGGTTTGATGCTGGTAATAACAACACCAGCTCACAAGCCTCGGCAATGGGGGGGGGGGGGTCGGCTGCTGATGGAGGCGCAGTGTTCAGGGTAACAGAGCATGAGGTGAGGCGGACCTTTAAAAAAGTGAATATCAGGAAGGCAGCAGGTCCGGACGGCATCCCCGGCCGCGTCCTAAAAGTCTGTGCCGACCAACTGGCCCCAGTATTCACTGACATATTTAACCTGTCCTTAGAACAGGCTGTCATCCCCACCTGCCTGAAGAAGTCCACTATTATCCCTGTACCCAAAAAATCCAAGCCTGCTTGCCTCAACGACTACCGCCCTGTAGCTCTCACCTCCATAGCCATGAAGTGCTTTGAGAAGCTAGTAAAGGGCTACATCTGCTCCTCCCTCCCCATCAACATGGACCCCCTGCAATTTGCATACCGCCCCAACAGGTCCACGGAGGACGCCATATCCCATGTGCTGCACACAGCAGCATCACACCTGGACAAGAGGCAGGGGAACTATGTGAGAATGCTATTCATCGACTACAGCTCGGCATTCAATACCATAGTCCCCTCCATACTCATAGCCAAGCTCAGGGACCTGGGCTTGGGCTATGACCTCTGCCAGTGGGTCTTGGACTTCCTGACTGGCAGACCCCAGGTGGTGAGAGCAGGCAACTGCACCTCCTCATCCATCACCCTCAACATAGGGGCCCCCCAGGGCTGTGTTCTGAGTCCCCTCCTCTACTCCCTGTACACACACGACTGTGTGGCTCAGCGGAGTAGCAATACAATCGTCAAATTTGCTGACGACACAGTGGTGGTGGGCCTGATCTCTGCCAACGACGAGAGGGCCTACCTGGAAGAGGTCAAGGTCCTGGCGGGATGGTGCCAGGAAAACAGCCTCTCCCTGAACGTCAGCAAAACAAAGGAGATGATTGTGGACTTCAGGAGGTCGGGGGTCAAGGACTACAGCCCCCTCAGCATCGACGGGGCACCGGTTGAGAGAGTCAACAGCTTCAAGTACCTCGGAGCCCACATATCCGAGGACTTGAAATGGACCATACACATTAACAGTGTGGTGAAGAAGGCACGACAACGCCTCTACTTCCTCAGGCGCCTAAGGAAGTTCCAAGTCAGCCAGAAGATCCTTAAGAACTTCTACTCATGTACAATAGAGAGCATCTTGACCGGCAACATCACCTCCTGGTTTGGGAATAGCACTGCAAAAGACCAAAGCAGACTACAAAGAGTGACACGTTCAGCCGAACGCACAATTGGAGGGGGGCTCCCCACCCTCCAGAACATTTACTACAAGCGTTGCAAGGGGAAGGCTAAGAGAATTATTAAGGACTCGAGCCACCCGAACAACTGCCTCTTTGAACTGCTGCCGTCAGGCAAGCGATACAGGAGTCTCAAGGCGAGCACAGAAAGACTCAGAAGTAGCTTCTATCCCCAGGCCATCAGGCTGCTAAACGAACAATGAATGAACACTACACAACAACAACCACCAAACACACATAGCACACACATCCACACGCACACACTCACTTTAAACAAACACACTGTAGCACCCACTACACACACTTTATAGCACACACCCACTTTAAACAAACACACTGTAGCACCCACTCCCCACACTTTATATTTATGGATGAAGGATTGCACTACAACTCGTACACCTTACTGTAAATTGTACCTAAAATTGTACCTCATCCCATTTCTGCTTTGCACTAGATAGTACTGTACATTAGTACACTGCATAGTATTGTGTATTGTATATTATATGGTAACTCAGAACATTGTACATATGTCTATACCGAACAACTGTGACCTCATTTTCTTCTTCTAAATTCATGCTATATTATGTTATTATGTTATTTGATACTATCTTGTCTAGCACAGTCTCTGGAGCGTAACAGTAAGAAGCATTTTGTATGAAAGTATTCTGTACTTCTGTATGACAACTATTAAAGAACTTGAACTTGAACTTGAGTGTTAAAGTGGTAAGGTGGCGTGAGAGTTAAAGTGGTAATGTGGCGTTAGTGTTAAAGTGGTAATGTGGCGTTAGTGTTAAAGTGGTAAGGTGGCGTTAGTGTTAAAGTGGTAAGGTGTCGTTAGTGTTAAAGTGGTAATGTGGTGTTAGTGTTAAAGTGGTAATGTGGCGTTAGTGTTAAAGTGGTAATGTGACGTTAGTGTTAAAGTGGTAAGGTGGCGTTAGTGGTAAAGTGGCGTTAGTGGTAAAGTGGTAAAGTGGCGTTAGTGTTAAAGTGGTAATGTGGCGTTAGTGTTAAAGTGGTAATGTGGCGTTAGTGTTGAAGTGGTAATGTGGCATTAGTGTTAAAGTGGTAATGTGGTGTTAGTGTTAAAGTGGTAATGTGGCGTTAGTTTTGAAGTGGTAATGTGACGTTAGTGTTAAAGTGGTAATGTGGCGTTAGTGTTAAAGTGGTAAGGTGGCGTTAGTGTTAAAGTGGTAATGTGGTGTTAGTGTTAAAGTGGTAATGTGGCGTTAGTTTTGAAGTGGTAATGTGACGTTAGTGTTAAAGTGGTAATGTGGCGTTAGTGTTAAAGTGGTAAGGTGGCGTTAGTGTTAAAGTGGTAAGGTGGCGTTAGTGTTAAAGTGGTAAGGTGGCGTTAGTGTGAAAGTGGTAAGGTGGCGTTAGTGTTAAAGTGGTAAGGTGGCGTTAGTGTTAAAGTGGTAAGGTGGCGTTAGTGTTAAAGTGGTAATGTGGCATTAGTGTTAAAGTGGTAAGGTGGCGTTAGTGTTAAAGTGGTAATGTGGCGTTAGTGTTAAAGTGGTAATGTGGCGTGAGAGTAAACCTCTTAAGCCCGACGGGTCCGGTACCGGTCCCAAAATGACATCACGTCATAAATCAATCTCTCCAGACTGTATCAATATACATATGTATGTATATGTATCCAACAGTAAACATCCTAACCATGTCACAACAGCAGTCATAGTGTATATTTTCAGCAATATGTTTGTTTACCAATAGGTTAAAGTGTTATTAATGAAATATGAGTTTAGGAATTGTATTCAATAGATCGAGAATTTCGACCGGAAATAAATCCGAGCGGCCATTTTGCTGTAGTCATTATGATGAAGGAAAGACAGGGCTTTCAATGAGCGTTGAAATTTCGAAAAACTACATCTCCTAGGGTTCTCCAGCTTTCTGGAAGGAAATTACTTCCTGATTATTATTTTTTATTTCTCTTATTTCTCTGGATTATATACCACAAAACTGAACGTTATTGGCATAGTTTGGAGCGCAGTTAGTTTGTCTCCCTTCTGTGAACATTTAGCAACCATCCCTGTTGAAATCCGTTTCCAAATGGGATGGGGTGCTATGTGGGTGATCTAATGGTGCACAGGTGTGTTCTATCAGTCCTAATTAGCTGCCTAATTACTTCCTCTCCTCCCGTGGCAGTAGTATCTCCCATCCTTCACATAGCCATGGGACAGGGGATGATATCTGCCACAATATATATATAATATATAATATTGCAGCGAGTGTTGTCTGCATCTAGCTTTGTAAAGTGTAACCACACTTGCGACCGTTTTTCGGCTTGCCATCGTCCCGACTGCTTTGTTGTTGAATCAAGTAAAATCCTAGGTAAGCGTGTATAGTGTGCGCGTGAACGTTGGCGTGAACGTGCGGCACACTTCATAGGTTTCGTTTCGCGGTAAAGGAAACGTTGATGTCATCGGATTTTTTTTTTTTTTTTACAGTACCGAAATGTGGCACCGGTGGATCTCACGTGAATCGGTACTCGGTAGTACCGACGTGATTCGGTCGATACCCTTAAAAGTACCGGATGCGGTACCCACCCCTGATACTCGGCCCTTCTACAGGCCCAGGCGCACCAGCTCTTTGAGACACCGACCAGGGCGAGCCACACCGCCAACGCACACCGCACGTGCAGACAGAAGAATTTAGTAGGCATGCGGACATACGCTGAGGTCTGCTATTACATCAGTTTATCCCATATGGACCCCAGCAGGGGCAGGTTCAACTATGGGATGTCTGGTCTCTGTTTGAGCCATGAAGGGGATTGTTTCAGTCCTTTTCAACAAGTTAATATAGGTCTTTGAGGTCCCTAAACAGGTCTTTTGTCGTGTTTTTCTTTGCTGGAAACAAATACCACTTGAGATTATGCATTCTATACCTCTCTGTTTCAGTCCTGTTCTCATTCTAGCAGCCTCTATACCTCTCTGTTTCAGTCCTGTTCTCATTATAGCAGCCTCTATACCTCTCTGTTTCAGTCCTGTTCTCATTCTAGCAGCCTCTATACCTCTCTGTTTCAGTCCTGTTCTCATTCTAGCAGCCTCTATACCTCTCTGTTTCAGTCCTGTTCTCATTCTAGCAGCCTCTATACCCCTCTGTTTCAGTCCTGTTCTCATTCTAGCAGCCTCTATACCTCTCTGTTTCAGTCCTGTTCTCATTCTAGCAGCCTCTATACCTCTCTGTTTCAGTCCTGTTCTCATTCTAGCAGCCTCTATACCTCTCTGTTTCAGTCCTGTTCTCATTCTAGCAGCCTCTATACCCCACTGTTTCAGTCCTGTTCTCATTCTAGCAGCCTCTATACCTCTCTGTTTCAGTCCTGTTCTCATTCTAGCAGCCTCTATACCTCTGTTTCAGTCCTGTTCTCATTCTAGCAGCCTCTATACCTCTCTGTTTCAGTCCTGTTCTCATTCTAACAGCCTCTATACCTCTCTGTTTCAGTCCTGTTCTCATTCTAGCAGCCTCTATACCTCTCTGTGTCAGTCCTGTTCTCATTCTAGCAGCCTCTATACCTCTCTGTTTCAGTCCTGTTCTCATTCTAGCAGCCTCTATACCTCTCTGTTTCAGTCCTGTTCTCATTATAGCAGCCTCTATACCCCTCTGTTTCAGTCCTGTTCTCATTATAGCAGCCTCTATACCCCTCTGTTTCAGTCCTGTTCTCATTCTAGCAGCCTCTATACCCCTCTGTTTCAGTCCTGTTCTCATTCTAGCTGCCTCTATACCTCTCTGTTTCAGTCCTGTTCTCATTCTAGCAGCATCTATACTTCTCTGTTTCAGTCCTGTTCTCATTCTAGCAGCCGCTATACCTCTCTGTTTCAGTCCTGTTCTCATTCTAGCAGCCTGTATACCTCTCTGTTTCAGTCCTGTTCTCATTCTAACAGCCTCTATACCTCTGTTTCAGTCCTGTTCTCATTCTAGCAGCCTCTATACCCCTCTGTTTCAGTCCTGTTCTCATTCTAGCAGCCTCTATACCCCTCTGTTTCAGTCCTGTTCTCATTCTAGCAGCCTCTATACCTCTCTGTTTCAGTCCTGTTCTCATTCTAGCAGCCTCTATACCCCTCTGTTTCAGTCCTGTTCTCATTCTAGCAGCCTCTATACCTCTCTGTTTCAGTCCTGTTCTCATTCTAGCAGCCTCTATACCTCTCTGTTTCAGTCCTGTTCTCATTCTAGCAGCCTCTATACCTCTCTGTTTCAGTCCTGTTCTCATTCTAGCAGCCTCTATACCCCTCTGTTTCAGTCCTGTTCTCATTCTAGCAGCCTCTATACCTCTCTGTTTCAGTCCTGTTCTCATTCTAGCAGCCTCTATACCTCTGTTTCAGTCCTGTTCTCATTCTAGCAGCCTCTATACCCCTCTGTTTCAGTCCTGTTCTCATTCTAGCAGCCTCTACACCTCTCTGTTTCTGTGCCTATAACGAGTGGTCTGCTTTTCTCGTACAAATACGTTAATTATTGTGACTCATGAGTACAGTTGCACACCTAGGACACACACACACACATAATATATACACACACATACACACACACACACACACACACACACACACACACACACACACACACACACACACACACACACACACACACACACACACACACACACACACACACACACACACACGCTATAGGCATAATTGTTCTTCCTCATGTCACCATATGTTCTTCTCCTCCATCAATTCAATGAAAAAAGAACAAGGTCAAGAACCCTGAGAGGAAGGAAATGCCCGCTCTTGTATAACTAGTCTCCTGAAGACGCCTGGGACGTCTCTGCGTTTCAGCCAACAGTAGCTGCCCGTCATGACGACAGGGGTGTAAAGTACTTGAGTAATTGTACTTTGTTACAATACTTAAGTGCTGTTTTTGGGGAATTTGTACTTTACTCTAGTATTATTAGGTTTGTATACTTTGTACTTTTACTCCATTACATTTCAGAGAAAAAAAACATACTTTTTACTCCTTACATTTAAAATGCAGACCTACAAAGTACAAAGTACACATCTCGCAGGTCCAACTATTTTAACTAGTATATTTGTTTCTCTGGCCGAACTAACGTTAACGTTAATAATCTTGCGGCAGCACTTTATTTAAAACCAGCCAATCAAATCCCCAACAATGGAAAATGAACCCGCCCATACCCATGCTGATTGGTCCTAGAAAGCGGGGATCTTTGATTAAACACCTGCTATCAGAAGAACAGACGGTCAGAAAAAAAGTTTTTTTACTTTAACTTTTTAGTACTTAAGTACATTTAAAAGTAGACACTTTTTGACTTTTACTCAAGTGTGTTTTTAGCCAGATACTCTGACTTTTTTACTTGAGTACGATTTTGAGACGGTACCCGTCCCATACTTTCACTTAAGTATAATTTCTGGGTACTTTTTACACCCCTGCATGACGGTATGTGGGGAGCAACTCTTCCCTGCTTCTAGAAAGAACGTGCAACAACATCCACAGCAGAACTAACCCGCGACGCACGCAGGCAAGCCGGGATAACGGGGAGAATTCTGTGCACAGGACACCGGATCAGAGTCGTCGTCGTCGTCGTCCCCCCCCCCCCCCACCCCGTGCTTCGCTCCAGTGGCTCTGAAAGGCTTTAGGGGTCTTAAGCAGCAATATGGGGATTTGGGGGAGGGGGGGGGGGGGTCTAGGGTTGGTCCGGTCCAACCCTAGACTGTCCCCCCCCTCCTCCTCCTCCTCCTCCTCCTCCTCCTCGCCCCGTGAGACTTCCTCCACAGAAAAGGCAGGAGGACAAAGGGGTGAATGGCCGTCTCCCAGCAGGTATTTGACTTTGGCGAGAGGAGGCAGGAGGCGGGAGGGGGGGAGGAGGGGGGCCACTTGAGAACGATCAGACAAGACAGGGGACCTATTGTGCGACCAGGTGATGCTAATGGCTAACTAGAGTCCTATACCCCTCCTTGAGGCAAACAGAGTGGCACAGGAACACGCTTCCTCTTCTCCTTCTGCGGAGAGCGGTCACCGGTTTTTGAAAAAGGTGCACGCCGCGGGATTTTGTGGCACGAGGACAGGTGTGGACTCAATTGAATACAATTCAATGGTAAATGGTGCATTTATATAACAGCTTTTATCCAAAGCGCTTGACAATTTAGTTCCTTACATACGCCCGTTCACTCACACATTCACACACACCGGCGGCGGAGGCGACCGTGCAACAAGGTGCCAACCTGCTCATCGGGAGCAGTTAGGGGTTAAGTGTCTTGCTCAAGGACACTTCGACACACTGCCCGGGGGCGTCTATATTTTCTACAACGGAGTTCGGCGATTTGCGAATCTGATTGGCCACTGCCGTTTCTGGTCATGTGACATGTGCCCCCAATAGCGTGACGAGCTGTGTCTTTGCCCATTTCCGCGTCGAACAGCCTGCAAAGCACCTGGCGTTCTATCGCCATGCTCTAAGACAAACTCTAACCTTAACCGACTTCGAACGAGCGCCTAAGCCTAACCAGTGTAGAAACTTGCGGTCCCACGACTGAAGTTTTGTTGGCTGGTTCTTGGAAGGTGAAGTGGATTCTGGGATGTTGGATGTGATGGTCTCTCTGGAGTTAGTTGGTCTCAGGATGTGGTCTCTGGATACTCTTGGTCTCGTCTCAGCTTTTGGATCAGTGGTTGTTGGTGGGACATGTCACATGACCAGAAATGACACTGGCCAATCAGACTCGCAAATCGCCGAACTCCGTTGTAGAAAAATAACAGGCTGCCCGGGGGGGGGGGGGGGGGGGGGGGGGGCGGGAATCGAACCAGGAACCTTCAGATTACTAGACCGACCGACCGCTCTACCTCCCGATGCCATTTTCAGGACTCGTGACGCGACTTGAACTCGAGCATTGACTGCATTCGGACTCGGAAGGTGCAGACGAGGACTCAGACTTGTTCATTGATAAATACAGTCGTTATTTTTTTTATCGTTTGGAATAAGATATTGATGGCATTTGTTTGGCTAGTGTGTCACAAAGGGAATAAACTCCCTTAGAAATGGTGACCGCTGTGTCATTTATGTTCATTGTAGACGTTTTTCTTACGTCAGCTCTTTGACTGCCAGAGTGGAGTGGACTCAACCTTGATGACTCGGACTAGGGCAATGGGGACTCGACTCGGGCTCTTCTTTGGTGACTCGGACTTGGACTCGGACTCGAACACTGGGGACTCGAGACTCGACCTCGAGGTGTAGTGACTCGACTACACCACTGGGCTTAAGGGATATATATCTCTGATTCAATTCACTGGCTTTTTTTTCCAAATATTCACTGGGCCTGGGTTACAGAGCCTGAGTCAACCCTTTCACTACCACACTACAGACGGTTGACCCTTTCACTGCCACACTACAAAGGGTTAACGCTTTCACTACCACACTGCAGACGGTTAACCCTTTCACTACCACACTACAGACGGTTAACCCTTTCACTACCACACTACAGACGGTTAACCTTTTCACTACCACACTACCAAGGGTTAACCCTTTCACTACCACACTACAGAAGGTTAACCTTTTCACTACCACACTACCAAGGGTTAACCCTTTCACACTGCAGACGGTTAACCCTTTCACTACCACACTACAGACGGTTAACCTTTCACAACCACACTACAGATGTGGTAGTCAACGGGTTAAAGAGCCTGGGTTACAGCACATCATGGGAACACTTGACATCATCATTATCAGTGTGAGAAACTCAGAGAGAGAGGGGGGCGGAGAGAGGGGGGGAGAGAGGGAGAGAGAGAGAGAGAGGGAGAGGGAGACCACCTGTTTTTGTGAGACAGCTGCCTTTACTAATGTCTAACTCTCCAGATGTGTACAATGTGATATAATACACTGGCTGCTGAGGGATTCTCACCAAGGTCTACACACCCGGAAAATAACTACGTTATAGTATAGTTTCTGCCTTCAGGAAGTTTAGTAAGAAACATATAGTTTCTGCCTTCATGAACTTTAGTAAGAAACATATACAGTCGTTTCTGCTTGTATAAGGTTTAATAAGAAACATATAATTTCTGCCTTCAGATATCATTATCATTACTCATCTAATCTATTATATATTAGTTTACTGGTTCCCATATATGGTGGATTCTCTACATTCCTTGTAAGAATCACAAGTTTCAAGTTCAAGTTTCAAGTTTCTTTAATAGTTGTCATACAGAAGTACAGAATACTTTCATACAAAATGCTTCTTACTGTTACGCTCCAGAGACTGTGCTAGACAAGATAGTATCAAATAACATAGTATAGCATGTAATTTAGAAGAAGAAAATGAGGTCACAGTGTTCGGTATAGACATATGTACAATGTTCTGAGTTACCATATAATATACAATACTATGCAGTGTACTAATGTACAGTACTATCTAGTGCAAAGCAGAAATGGGATGAGGTACAATTTAGTGGATCAACTGCTATTATATTTTACTTAAAGGGGACTTATTTTAGTCCTTTTCAACAAGTTAATAATATAGGTAGGTCTTTGAAGTCCACTTTGAAAAGAAACCACTCAGAGTATGCATTCTAGCAGCCTCTATACCCCTCTGTTCAAGTCCTGTTCTCAACGGGCTGTTTCTGTGCCTGTAACGTGTACGCCGCTTTTATCTTACAAATACGACAATTATCATACATCTAGCAGTGGTGCGTTAGACTGTACCTTCAAACTAAATTCAGATCCAACTTTCAGACTAAACGTTGCAGATCAAGATCCAGCAATAGCATAGCAATCTTGTCGTTAAAAATGTTGTCAGAAACATTATGTTAGGTTCAACTTTAGGTAGAAAAGATACGATTTACGCACAAGCCACCATCGTATATACACACGCATGTTATCAAGATATCTTCACACGCACGTTATTAACTACAGCGATTGTGGCTGCAATTGTGAATTCAAGAGGGAGGGTTCTTGTTAGGGATGTTCGATATTGGCTTTTTTACCAATATCCGATATACCGATATTGTCCAACTCTTAATTTCCGATACCGATATCAACCGATACCGATATATGCAGGGTTTCCCCCCCAAAAAAAACTGAATCATTTCAGGTAATTAACATTACATATCTCTTGTCGTGGAATTAACACAATGCACAATGCATACTTTTGACAATAAATAAAATAAGAATTTGTTCTTACTTGCTTGCCTGGGTAAATAAAGGTTAAATACATTTTCTTTTTAATAAAAAGAAAATGTATTTTATTTTTTTATTTTTTTAAACCAATACCGATCATTTCCGATATTACATTTTAATGCCAATATCGGCCAATAATATCGGTAGGCCGATAATATCAGACATCCCTTCTTCTTGTCACAGCTGAATTGCAGAAAAGGCACAATGTATGTGATTGTTGCATAGTATAGTTAGTAACAGCAAGTATTGTATAGCATAGGGACTTAGAAGAAAAACTGCACATTGTATAGGAGTGTACATAGGATCCAGTGCATTGAAGCGATTTATTAACATTTGGTCTATTTACCATGTCTATTCTAGTTATCTTTTTATTATTATTACTATTACTATTGTTTTATTGCACAATCATAGCAGGCATGACCAGCCGCATTTCACTGTATGCCCTGGTATGTATGTGATGAATAAACTCTTGAATCTTGAATGTACATATTTAACATGTTCTCAGTGTTGAGACGACCCCTCATTCTGTAACAACAATGTAGATATTTAACATGTTCTTAGTGTTGAGACGACCCCTCATTCTGTAACAACAATGTACATATTTAACATGTTCTCAGTGTTGAGACAACCCCTCATTCTGTAACAACAATGTACATATTTAACATGTTCTCAGTGTTGTGACAACCCCTCATTCTGTAACAACAATGTACATATTTAACATGTTCCTAGACAACCCCTCATTCTGTAACAACAATGTACATATTTAACATGTTCTTAGACAACCCCTCATTCTGTAGAAACAATGCAAAACAATGCAAAACAATGCAAAACACAGGAAAAGGACATCATCACAATAGGTCCCCTTTAATATAATTGCTACTATATACCATATAAATATCTTGTAAGAGTTGTATACATGTTTTCCATATGGTCAGTAATATACATGTTTTCCATATGGTCACGTATACATGTTTTCCATATGGTCAGTATACATGTTTTCCATATGGTCAGTATACATGTTTTCCATATGGTCACGTATACATGTTTTCCATATGGTCAGTATACATGTTTTCCATATGGTCAGTATACATGTTTTCCATACGGTCAGTATACATGTTTTCCATACGGTCAGTATACATGTTTTCCATATGGTCAGTATACATGTTTTCCATATGGTCAGTATACATGTTTTCCATATGGTCAGTAGACATGTTTTCCATATGGTCAGTACAACTGGACATGGCGCTGGCTGGAACAGAGACCGGCAGCTTGTGGCCATAAATGTTATCCACTCGTCACCTACTGTCCTGCAGCTGAGAGAGCAGAGACAGAACCAAGTCAGTGTTTAAAGGGGATGTCCTGGTTGCTCGCCAAGCTATGGGTCCTACTGTATCATTGCAGCATCCTGTGCTGAAAGCATGTGACCAAAGTCAACATGTATAATAGT